>NC_067154.1:9898857-10198857 GCF_903995435.1 Acomys russatus | reverse complement strand
AGGCTGCTTGACAGTAGCCCCACGGATCTGCCTTGTTGTCATTTACCCAGTGCTGGGACTATACACACATGCCATCACATGTCACATTTTAAAGTGGAGATCCAAACTCAGGTCCTCATACCTACATGGCAAGCATCTTACTGACGGAGCTCCCTACCAGCCAACCAGACATCGTCTTTTAACATTGTGTTAAGACTTGTAATTTAATAGGTTATTTAAAAATCCCCAGGACCCCATGACTCCACAAATCACTTCGTGTAGCCTCACTCAGTGGGCTTGACATAGCCTATATGAAAATTTTACATGGATGTAAATGAGTTTCAATCATTCAAGTCAACAGATCATCACTGAGCTCCAGCTATGTATGAGGGTCATGACAGGCCCTCGGGGCACAGAGAACAAACTTAAAGGAAGCTCAGTTGTCATTCAGAAAATTATCGCCCATATAATTGCTCACAATTCAGGGATGTAGCCTGTCCAGGCTTGGGTCTGTTTCCAATTGTGTCTGTGTTAAATGTGAACGTCTGAGAAAAGTTCTTCTAGAGAGTTCCTATCCAGTGGTGGCGACCGCAAAACAGACCTCCATCGCTCTTGGCCAGTGCACCAAGCCCGAGTGCTTATCAGACTGCCTTCAGTGAGTCCAAGTCTGCGCTCCAGTCAAAGGAAGAAACAGACCTCATTGCATGGTTAGGGACTGTGGTGGTGAAGTATAACATCACCTAGGCACATGCTACCTCTGAAAATAGTAGGATGGGGAGCAGGGGATGGCATCAGGCTGTATGTGCCCAAAAAAAAAATCTTCAAACACAACAAAAAAGAAAGACATTAGTCCTTAACAAGCTAGCCTGGGAGCACCAAGGGGAACCCCAACCCCATCCTAGGATGACGCGGCTGTGAGGAACAGTGGAACTCTTTGATTCATTACACAAGCTTGGCACACTGACCGTTGACGCTTCTTGTGCGCCCCCACCAGAGTTTTCTCCAGCCAGGGATTTCATCATAGACCATTTTGGGTGGAGTGAGCCTCTGTTCCAAAGTGAACATTTCCCGAGTGACATACCCTGGTGGCTCACATGCACTTCATTATTTTCTATTAACAATGGAAATAAATTTTAATCTTTTGCTGGCTAGTGCTGGCCTCTCGTGACAGCAAGGGAATTAACCTGAATTATTTCAGTGTCTGCAAAATTTATTACAAGATTTTAAATTATGTCCAAGTGTGTGTATGTGTATGTGTGTGTGTAGTTCAATTTTTCATATTTCAAATATCTTAGCCTGTGAGGTACCTAGAAAACTTGCCAACTAAGCCAAACTTGCAGACATTAGAGGCTTTGATTCACAAATTCCAACACATGAAATCAGACAGGAGTTGTTCGTCTTTGTGCTTGAACACTGGATTTTACATGGATTCTCTCTACTTTTAGCCAGATAAACTACCTTATGGGTGGGAAGATCCTTTTGGGTCAGTCAGAGCTTCAGCTTTAACTTCCATCTCTGCTCTCTGATGGATGATGACAATGCCGATATTATTCTATCCCAAGGAGTCAGGATTTCTACATGTTTTAAGACTAAAGGAAGTAGAACGCGCATTCCAACATCATCTCACTCCCAGGCCTTCCCCTTCCACAAGCCAACTTCTTTCCCCTAGTGAGTATTTCCTGGGTCATGAAGGCTGACCCTGTCCATCTGGAATCAATCAGTCAACCCCTGACAACTTCCTGAAACACCTCACTCCATTTCCTGTTCTCTCCCCCTCCTCGCTTTCCCCCTGGTTTGCTTCACTCTTCAAAACTGCGGGCCACAGCAGCTTAATGTTAGAGGGTCAGACACAGCTAGACTCCAAAACACTACACAAGGACACCTTTGACCTTCAAAAATCTTTACATCTTAGCTAAACAAATCAAGGTCAACATTTCTTACCATTACCTTGTTAACTAACGTATATGCATCTTTAAGCGCTGACTCCACTGGTCACGCAACCATCAAAAACCACTTGTTATTCTAAGATCATAAACCCATCTGCTTTGAAAATAGCACTTTCAGTCTGGATAAAACATGCCATTTGGAGGTCCCTCAAACCCAAAGCCACTGGTGTTATAACAACCATATGGACCAAGATTCCATACAATAGGCTTCCTATGACTCATCCGTGTCTCTTGTCACCTAAACGTGACATCTCATCTTTTCCGAGGCTATTGCTCTCTTGGCACTGCCGTTCTGCTGGCACGGCCCACAAGAATGCCAATTAGGAATACAGATGTCTATAATTTGTGAGGGATGGACCCCAGCGTCTGCTGCTCGTACTGGTGACAAGTTCCATTTATTTCTCAGTGTTGATGTGTCTGTATTTCAGATCCACACAAGTCCTTGTCGACGGCAGCTCCCCTCAGCCCAGGCACTTCAAGTCAACACCCAACCAGCAAGCAATTCAATCATCGCAAGATACCCTGGAGCCAAAGTTCTAGGAAAGGGAAGGGGAGATCGACTGAAAGCTCTCACAGTTGAAGTGAAAGTGCTCTTTCTGTTGTTTGGGTTTTTTTTTGTTGTTGTTGTTTTGTTTTTTGTTTGTTTTTTGTTTTTTGTGTGTATATGTGTTTGTTTTTTTGTTTTGTTTTGTTTTGTTGTTTGTTTTGTTTTGTTTTGTTTTGTTTTGTTTTTTTGCTATTCCTTATTTTACTTTGACTGTAAATCTTAGATTTTGGGTTAGCCAGCTCACTAAACATAGACCTAAGAGACAAGTGGTTGTTGGCTCTCATTCTTTCTCATTTAAAAAAAAGATTTTTTTATGTTGTTTGTGTATCATCTGCATGTATGTGTAGGCACTATGTGTGTACTTGGTGCCCAAGAGGCCAGAAGAGGGTGTCAAGTCCCCTGGGACTGGAGTTGCAGATGGTTGTGAGCTACCACGTGGGTACTGGATACTGAATGAAGGTTTCCTGCAAGAGAAGCCAGGGCTCTTAACTGCTGAGCCATCTCTCCAGGCCAATACACACACACACACACACACACACACACACACACACACACCAAGTTCTCACTACCAGGCTGGCCTCCAATCCACAGCAATTCATTTGCCTCTGCCTCCGCGTGTCTCTATTCTAAGTCACCTAAGAATAAGGTGGTGTTAGCAGAGACATGAGTGAGAAACACCGCAGAGGCTCCTGGAGGAGGCCAAAGACAGCTGTAAGAAGAGAACCTACCAGTAAGAGAGCAGGCTCTCAAAAGTACACGTGAAAACTGATTGCCCTTTTCTAATTCTATTTTTCTTTTTACTGCCCATAAGACACCCCATGGTTCTAACCCTAATAATTTATACCACTCAGGAGCAGAGTTGAAAAGTGTTCTTCCCAGCTCATAAAAGGCCACCCGTTAATCGGCCCACACAGTTCATTTTCCAATGGAGGACTGGTTTCTTCAGTGACAAAACTATGCACATGGCAAGTAGACATCCAAACAGACTTATCCCCCACCCGTGGGTTATCTTTATACCTCACACTGCACTTTGGCCGCTGCTATCTTTATCAAGAGCTCGATTCTCAAAGCTCTGACTGCGTGATTTTGCTGGTTAATGTTAATCAGAGGAACGGCCTGGTCCTGGCCCATCATCCTTTCTCACCTCATACCTAGGCGCTCCTCCCAAGGTGCCTATGTGACGATGATTAAGAATAAAGAAGTCAGGAAGAAAAATGGGTGGGACATCTAAGTGACTTGCTCTCTGGGACAGACAACAATCCCATTGTTTGTAGGGGGTAATGACTCTGGCTAGAAGACTCCTTCTCCATCTTCAGAGTGCTCGCCCCCAAATCACACAAGATTCTACTATTAGCCAGGCACTGGCTTCTGCCATTTCTGTGAGGGTCATACACCTCTCAGCTCAATGTGGGGCCTCAGGAAGGCAGTAACAGGAGGCATTTATAGCTTACCCACTGCCGAGGCCTCTCTGATATCCATACTTAGGAACATGCATACATGCAGCGAAATAAAATGGTCCCCAAAAATTCCCGTTGTTCTGCCAAGTATGGGGGTGGGGGGAACCTTTATGACATTTTACATCTGGAAATGGAATTAAATTCATGATGTGCTTTTCCCTTATTACTGTTCAGTTGCTATATGTGTTATTTCAGCTTTCCCAAAGCACAACTGTATGTGGGGATTTTATATTCCACCTGTGGAAGGAGAAAAGAGGCATAGAGACCATTAAAGTGAGAAGGAATCGGGGCAGACTTCTGGCCATGGGAGACAACCTAGCTGGGCGTCCACATTGTAAGAAGAAATATGCATTGTGTTTTTAATATGCCGGCTAATCCCCGTTACTGATGGGGAGAGGATAATGAAATGGTTCTGCCTGCGCCCTCATTAATGCCACCCAGCCTAACAACAAACCAGTTGGCTACTGCAATTCGCGTCTCAATACTACCTCACTCTTGGCACGTGGAGTTGTGAGCCAGATTTAAAGCCCAGATTCATCTTTGTTGACTGGACTCCGGAGTCCCCCAAATCACCTTAAAATGCCTATCCCACAAGCATGGTGGGTTTTTTTTTTTTAATTTCATAAAAAAATATTTAAGTATTCCCAGGATTCTTAGAAAGAGGCTTTATTTTACATTCTTTGCAGGTAAAGTTTCTGTGCCATGAAGTATCAAGTCCCCAAACAGGAGAACACAAAACTGGTTGCCATAGAAACAGACAGAAGGATTCTGGGATTGTTTGCACCAAGAGTTGTAGCATTAAAGACAAGATTATTTCGTAACTGACCAGACAGTGTGGTGCTTCAACTAGCCATTGAGGGTTTTATTTTATGTACATAAGTGTTTACCTACATATATGTACATGCACCATATGTAGGCTGCCATCAGTTTGCACTGAGCTTCTGAGGCACTAAATGCTTCAAGCAGCCTGCAAGGAGGATGGAGCAGAGTAAACAGAAGACGTCACCAGTGACTATCCCTGTGCAGCAATACATCCATGAAAACTAAGCCGTGTCACCACTCAACACTCTTGAGCCTCAAAGATGAGAAGAAAAAAATCTAGTCCTGAAAGCCTTGATAGGTATTTTCATAGAGAATTCTAAAACTTGAGTTATCCAAGTTGAGGACACTCAGACGACTGGCTTGTGTACATAAGCTTGTGGGCACGTATGCAGGTTTGGGGGTGTGAGGTGAGCTCACGTGGTATCAAGGGACAATCTCCAGCACTTTCTGCCTACTGTTTGAGACAGAGTCTCTTGTCACTCAGGAACTTTGCCAGGCAGGCTGACTAACTGGCAGTGAGCCTCCCGGAACCTGCCTGCCTCTGCCTCCCGTGTCACCACTGATGGGATTAGCAGTGTGCCCAGCTGGTGGTGGTGTTGTTGTTTGAGACAGGGTCTCTCTGTGTAGCCTTAGCTCTCCCGGACTCACTTTGTAGCCCAGGCTGGCCTCGAACTTACAGAGATCCACCTCCCTCTGCCTCTCAAGTGCTGGGATTAAAGGAGTGCGCCACCAGCTTTTTATGAGGATTCTGGGAATGGGACTGAGGTCCTCACACTTACTTGCAAGACAAGGTCTCCACTGAGCTATCTCCCCAGTGCTGTTCTGACTTGAAAGCAAAACCAAGCAAAAGCCTGGAGTCCACCTAGACAGACTCTGTGTACAAGGGTCTTCTGCTGGGGTGTTTTGGCAAGCTCTGCTTTGGAATAGAGCTTGTTTTTATTTTTACATCAATTATTTTAGTTCTTTTTTTTTTTTTTTTTTTTTTTAACACTTACTAGAAATGTTTTAGGTCAGACTTGCTTTTTAAAAAAATCGAATTGAATACATAGAGAAATAAAGAGGCAGAACTTTTTTTTAGCCAGCTTTTCATTATGTCCCTAGAGAGCCTAGAGCCCGTTCATCTGCTTCATATTCTCAATTCCTTCTTCTCAAAGGCCATAGACACTTGCCGTGCCTCCGTACCTCACCGTCTTCCATCAGCCCCACTGCTTTTCCCATCGAAACTGGATGCCAAGAAGGATGTTGCAGTCAAGAGCGGTATTTTACTAGCAGAATTTTGGGAGCCTCTGGGGAGCCATGTAATACATTTGATGCAGTTCTTTGTTTGACTCCATGATTCGCTCCCACCACCCTGTCTCCCAAAGGACACCATGAGTCACCTGCTGTCCATCAAAAATCAGAACCACATAGTCTCCTCATACGCAGTTTAAAGGCATGCATTTCTGTTACAGGACTGAGAAAGCTCTGGTCTGTGTTCTAGTAATTTTTTTTCTTAATTTTTTATTTCATTGTACTGGGATGGGCACAGGGGTAGTTTAACACCCAAATTTGCATCCTCTAAGACATTTGAACACGTAGAACTTGCTTTCACCTGTCCGAGGTCTGGCATATCCTTGCCTAAAAGTTATTTATGTGGCTGTCAATTTGGACACCTGCCCCCTTCCTCCAAAAAATAGAACTCAAAATCCTCAAAAATGCAAGTTAGTCACAACTGACATCACCCTGATTCCTGGCCACATTTGAGATACTGAAGGTCAGGAGGTGTGAAGACAGAAGGTTGCTTCGGCGGAGAAAAGCTAGAAGGAGCTCGCAGCATTCCACAACAAGAGCGTCACATAGAGAGAAAGCCTCTTATCCCCTCAGAGCTTCTCCCTCAACCCCAGAGAGATGACTGCCGCCCTGGGCCTACCTGGTTTGCTTATGGCCAAAGCGTGGGTTCAGCCGCTGATCAGAGGGGCCCCCAAGTCAAGTGGTTTTCATTATGTGTTTAGAACTGCGGCCCTGGTAGCACAGGGACTTTCAAATGGGATGGGCTGTGAGATCACACAGCAGCTGGGGCAGCTCTCAGACCAAGAGGTTTGCGCTGAAGAAACCTGCCGGCAGCTGGGGCTGTATTAAATTCGTACCATTTGGAGTTAATTTAAACTCTCCTTTCCCTCTTCAACGGGTGTGAGAGAAACATTCAACATTTTTTATTTAAGGAAAATAGATGGTAGTGCCATTAAAAAGTTTTATATAAGAGCTAGGGGTTTAAAAAAAAAAATCATAAGGGGTTGTTGGATAGATGTTGGCTCAGTTCCAAGACATGAGTAGCCGTGGCCTTTGCTCCTGCTTCATTCAGTCAAACAGACTAATGGTGAACGCCCAGCTGTGTGGACGAGGCATTTTTGTCAGAGAAGCTAATTTCTCCATCATTCTTGTGTGGCTGCAGCCCGCTGAAGTAAAAAACCTGAGGACATCACATTATCCTGCTCTTCCACGCCTGTCAGTCCTTCCACCGGAGGATCTGTGTGTCCGAGGCCCTGTTCTCCCCAGCACCACATATTTCTCGCATCAGAAGTCTGGCAGGCCTGCTATAGGCATGATCCCTAAAGTGTCAACCCCTCCCCTGGAGCCCCTAACCCTCCCCAAGATGCCCTATTTATACCTCATCTTGTATGAATAGATGCGATCCAAAAAACCAAATCAGCTCCTACGTCTTTCCCCATCCATCCTGTGAATTGCTAGAAACTCAGGTGTCCCTCTGTAGATAGTTACAATGTAGCTCTTTTCAAAAAAAAAAAAAAAATATATATATATATATCTGTCTTTATTTAATTTTAATTTACGTGCATTGGTGTGAGGGTGTCAGAACTTGGAGCTACAGACAGTTGTGAGCTGCCATGCGGGTGCTAGGAATTGAACCCAGGACCTTTGGAAGAGCAGACAGTGCTATTAACCACTGAACCAACTCTCCAGCCCACATTATAGCTCTTAAGGTCAAGGAGGATGTGGCTTCTGGATGGTTCTCTGCGTAGCATAGCAATACAAATTAAAATGGACACGGACCAGAGTCTTTGCTGAGCTTATAAGTCAGAGAATAAACAAACAAACAAACAAACAAAAAATTGGTAAAATTTTTGGCTTTTGTTGTTGTTGTTCATTTATAAAAGCCCACTGGAACTAAAAACAAATCATTTGGTAGAACTTAAAGGGCCTGAATTTGGGGATAATTTTAAGACATCTGGAGTCTCCCTCTTTGTCCTAATATTTATCTTCCTATGACCCTTCTTTACACTTTGACTTGGAGGTAGGACACCCATCAAAAAGACCAACAGTAGGATAGCTTAACGGGAAAGCTGGTGTTGCCCCCAGGATGGAAGACACCCCAGCCTTCTCTATTAATGAATGTCCCGTCTTGAGTGGTAGACCTGCTGGCATCATACGTAAGCTCTGCAAACTGTTGAGAAGGACGCCCACACTGTGGTTACAATGAGAAGTCTACGTCATCGCCGGCCACACGGCTGAACTCCAACAGGCACCACTAAGACAACTATACCATGCAGGGGTCCTTCCTCAAAACACCTTAGAGAAGCAGGCCTGGGCACTGAAAAACATTCCTGGCTTCTATTTCTTGCATCCCACCGAAGATGGAGATGGTGCGCATTTGGGTTGCCCTGCTAGGTCTCCAGCTCCTGCCTGGGCCTGGTTAGAAGAACACGGAAAGTTCTCTGCAATGTTCATAGATGACAAGCTGAGTGAAGGCATGCAAGTTTTCACTGTGACCTGGAACAGGCCCAGCCTACCTATCCGTGATGGAGACACAACAGCGAGGAGTCCACAATTGTTGTCAACTCTAACTGTGCTTTAGAATGTAAATACGGGAAACAGCATCGTGCTGACCTTCCTCTGGGTTTCTTAACTGCCTATTCTTTACCCATCTAGCAGAGAAACAAAGAATGGGGCTCATTCTGACTTAGCTTACACTGGACATCTTCCTTTTAGGGGGAGTGATCCCTGGAAATGCTAACTTCTCCCTTATCCATCCTTTTCCTTCCTTTCTTCTTTCATCTCTTAAAAATTCAGGGAATAACAATGTGTTGGGCACTACAGAGTTTACAGATGATGCTATGGACAGGTGAGAAATAAAAAGTTACCAAACCATTCAAACTGCACTCAAGGAGCTTGTGTTAGAGAGACAAATACCCGTTGCCTGGAAATGTGGTGATAGTCAGAGGTTATGGAGGCTATGGTGTGTTGGGCAAGAAACCAGTAGCCCTGGGGAGGCAGAAAATGCTCCACCAAATAACATACATATGTGGTCCTGAGCCGGGCGCGGTGGTGCACGCCTTTAATCCCAGCACTCGGGAGGCAGAGGCAGGCGGATCGCTGTGAGTTCGAGGCCAGCCTGGTCCACAAAGCGAGTCTCGGAAAGCCAAGGCTACACAGAGAAACCCTGTCTCTAAAAACCACAAAAACAAACAAACAAACAAACAAACAAACAAACATGTGGTCCTGAAGGGTGAGGAATCACCAATTAGAAAACAGTGAAGGGTTTTTAGAGAAGTGCGCATGTGAGACGATGCCTCGCTGGCAGTGAAAGCAGAGGGGTGTGCCTGTGAGCAGTAGACAACACACGGGGGCTTTCCTGAGGTGTGTAAGGTGGAAGATCTGTCTGTGATGAAGATACTGAGGCAATGTATCTTACCAGACTCTTGCGTTGCTAGCCAGTGGTGTCCTAATAGGTCACTTGTCATTAGAGCCGAGAGGGGTTTGGACTTAGGAAGGAGTAGAGGGACCCATCACAGGAGAGAGAGATGGGTTTGCTGGACACTTAGGAGAAGGAAGTGACACTTTACCAAAGAAAGAGGGGGAAATGATTGGGAGCAGGGGTGGGGGGCTGCAGGGGGTGGGGGGTTGGAGGGAGTTGGGGGGGGTTGGTAAGCACTAAGCTCTGTTTTAAGATGCATTCATTAGCCATTGAAGGGAAGATGCTCAGAAGGCCAGCTAAAGCCTCATCTACAGATCCAAAGAGGATATGGAGCCAGAAGTCACCTGACACAGGTAACCCTTAAAACCAGGAGAGTGGCTGGGAGACGGGGCAGGCCTGTGTGGACAGAGTACAGAATATACGCTGAGGCTGATGCATGGTACTAGATGAACTTCTTTAGATCAGAAGCCCGTGGAACCCTGGGACATGCTCTGGAGATTCTCAAACATACTAAGATTTTTATGCATGCAGCCTTTCCCAGACTCTCAAAGGAATTGGAGACCAAAAAAAAAAGGGGGGGAAGGGGTTAAGACTCATATATTTCCACAGACAATTGTCAATTAACTGCATATCCTATGGTGTTTAGGGTTTGATCAGAACTGAAGAAGAGATTGATTGGTTCAGTCACAGACATGTGCTTCATATAATGATTTGGTCCTGTTCAATGGTGGCAGATGAGGGGAAGTTAAGATTCTAAGTTCTGCCAGTATTAAGAGAGGAGTAAGAGTTCGGCTAGGTTCATGGCTTTGTTAGAAATGCCTGTGTTCCGTTCAGATCTGCCCAGAAGCATTCTTCGATCATATACGCGTTTGATCATGAGCAGAAGTTATTTTACTGTGAGGCAAAGAACTGCCACCCTTATCAATGCGAATGGTACGTATAATCCAGTTGTGCTCTGTGACCACTCTCCCACCATCGTCACCACCTGCTGTCTCTGGCTTTGTGTCACATCTGAAGTCTGATCCAGGCTTCTCAGTTGACCATGCAGCACACAGGCAACCCTTGTGTCATACAAGCCTCCCCCACATAAAAGAGCTGCTACTGACCCATTACTTTCTTCCTGGAATCTGAGCCGTTTCTAAAGCTGCTGGGTCACAAATCTAATGAGGTCCCAGCATCTCAGATATATAATGAATCCTTGCCAACTCGACAATTAAAATATAAAAATAAAAAAAGACCCCGTTTCAAAATGAGCGAAGGATTTAAATGGGCATCTTCCAAAGGAGATGAAGTGGGTGACAAATACATCAAAAGGGAGCTGGCATCACTTTCCTCAGGCATGAGGGACGGGCAGTCCAAAACAGCGATGAGAGACCACTCTAGTGCCATAGAGCGACTCATTTTAAAAATAAAACGGGGGTCTGGAGAGATGGCTTAACAGAGCAGAGAACATGCTGTTCTTGCCGAGGACCAAGTTCATTTCCCAGCACCCATGATAGACAGTTCACTGTCTGTAACTCCAGCTCCAGGTGAGCCAGCAACCTCTTCTGGCCTCTGCAAGCACCGCACTTATATTCGCATACACAATTATGAATAAAATAAATCTTTAGAAAAAATAAATAAAACTAGGAGGGATTAGAGACGCTAGTGTCTTCACACATGACTGGTAGAAATCCAAACTGGTGCAGCCACTGTGGAAAAGAATTTGGCAGTTTCTCAAAAAGTTAAAGATAGAGTTACCCTGTGATCCAGAAATGCTACTCCTAGCTCTGTCCCCAAGAGAACTGAAAACATATGTTCCCAAAACAACTCAATATCACAGAAGCTTTAAAGGCATAAAACACAAATGTTAGTTAACTAAATAATGGGTAAGCAAAATGCAATCTACACAGACAATGGAATAGTACTCAGCTATAAAAAAGAATGAGGTGTTGTTACCTCACTGACCTTGAATACAACAATGCTAAGTGAAAAATCCATGACATATTGAGAGATTTGATTTACATGAAATTTCCAGGACAAATCCATAAAGGCAAAAAGTAGGTTAGTGGTTTCAGGTAACTGAGAAGAAATGGTAATTAGGAAGCACAGAGTAATTTGCAAGGTGATGAGAATGTTCTGGAATCAGCAGTGGCGGTCACACAACACCATTGAGGTGTTAAAGCCATTGGCAGGCACACGCTAAAGTGCTTGTGACAGAGGTGTGCGTTGTTCGTGAACTTCACCTCACCTTAAATTAAAAACGTGAAACAAAATGGACAGGTGATGTTAGGTTGGCCCTAGAAATAATACCTGAATTCATAAGCTTTCTTGCACACTGCTTGTCTATGAAGAAGCTAACTACCCTCATGGAGGCCAAGGCTTCCCGGGGGCTCTGATGTTGGCATATTAATTTTAAGCCACAGAGCCCAAAGGGCAGAGAAACCCTCACTTAGCAAAGACCTGAAGACTCAAGCAAGGCTGGTGTGTGTTTGCCTCATGAATACATTTCTAAATTGAGGGTAGGGTTTTAAATTTGAAGATCCTCTGAGGCATGTGTCCACTGAACACCCTGACTTTTCACTCAGCCCCACCCTACCCCCAATTTAGATAGCATAGAACCCACGCTGCCTGCTTCTTTTTCCCTAGACTGTGTTTCTTCCAGCAATGAAGCAAATATTTGCTCCTGGTGGCAACCTGAGAATCTGGTAATATTCACTGTTCTTTAACAAAAATTAACTTTGTAGTAGCATTTGGAATGCTGGCATGGTCAACTTCCATTGTGTGGGACCTTCCTGAGGATTTCTAGGAAGGCTGACTGCTTGTCTCTTTGTCTTCCTATGATCCAACAGAGGAATCTGCTGGAGATTTTTAACTCCAAAGCAGCAACTGTTTAAATGGAGCTTGATGATGGTATTAAATATTATAATTACAATTTTGGGCTAAGTGGTGGTGGTGCACGCCTTGCCTTTAGTCCCAGGAAGCAGAGGCAGGTAGTTCTCAGAGATCAAGGCCAGCCTGGTCTACACAGCAAGTTCCCAGACAACCAAAAATACACAGAGAAACCCTGCCTCAACAAAACCCGTAAACAGATGATAGATAGATAGATAGATAGATAGATAGATAGATAGATCAGATGATATAGAAAATAGATGATAGATAGATATAGAAAATAGAAAGTAGATGCATGAATAGATAGATAGATAGATAGATATTAGTTAGTCATAGCAAATCATTGGATAACCATGGTGTGGGTTGGAAAACAGTGAATTCAGGATTGCTTTTGAAGCAATTTGCACTGGCCTCCTGGATGCCCATCACTCCTAATTTCTTTTTCTTTTCTGTTTTTTTCCCCTTTCTCTTTCTCTCCTTCTTCCTTTCCTTCCCTTTTCTCTTGTTTGCTCTCTTCTCTTTTCAGTACTGGGGGCCGGGGGGAGCTGAACCCCAAGGTCCCCGATCCAGGCAAGCTCTCTATCCCTGAGCTACGCCCAAAGCCCCTGTTAGTTCCTCAGTAGTTTTGTCCCCAACACCCTTTTGACATTTGGCTTCACTGTAGACATTCTCCAAAGGACACACAGGGGCAGGACCTAACTCCCCGGGTCCAGAATGGAGTAAACAAATATCACTTCTCACAGCAAACCCATTGCCCATGTCAAGGCCACAGCAAAACACAACCCCAGAAGCTTTGGCACTTGCACACCCATGATCTAGGAGGTCTGTGACCAATCCTCCTTATTCTGACACTTCTCGGAGCAGGGTCGAGTTGCCACATTTTCTAGAACCTTCCCTCTCTTGAGGCAGTAGGGTAACCAACCCTGTTTTTTCAACTTATTGAGTCTTGAGCGTCAATGGTTTAATACATTTTTTTTTATTCTCTGTGGAGAACAGAGCCACACATACCCAGGGAAGACATGGAGGGGAGAAGAACCATTTGTTGAGTTAAATACAGTCCTTCAGATCATGGGGAAGTGAGCCTGGCAGCTGTACTTCCTCCCAACTCTAACCCAACGCTCTGCCCTAGCTCTGTTTATTAGCTGTCTCCTCAGCACATCAGTGGCAGGGGTGATGAAATCGGTGGCAGATTTCACTGTCAGGCAGCTGGGTCACTGTCCCCTGGGTCTTGTTGTCATGCTGCAGTTTTAAAGTGACCATGGCTGCTTGGATTGCTACCTTCCAACAGGCCGAGGGACCACTAACAGTTAACTGGTGGAAGAGAAGGACCGGAGCTGTTGCTTGCAGAAAACACACAGAGAAGCAGCTTTGAAAACTCCCAAGGTGGCTGAGTATCAAGAACATGGCCCCTGGTGTGGGCAGCTGTGAGTGCAAGGGGCAGCCCGAGGGCTGAAAATCAAATCTCCAGCCCAGGCTAGTGCCTCTCCCATGAGGCTCTGCCAGTAGAGGCAAAAAAAAAAAAAAAAAAAAAAAAAAAAAAAAAAAAAAAAAGAAAAGAAAAGAAAAGAAAAAGAAATAACCTAAACCCTACAAAATGAAAAACCTCCATCCTTCCACCTTGGTAGAAGGAGGTTTTCATCAATGTTATCTCTTGTGGGGCTAGCACTATCCATGAGGTATGGATTTGAGGGGAAAGAGAGAGAGGAAGAGAGAGAAAACAGGGTGACTTATTTAATAGGTGTGATCCTCAGGGCCCCTTACCTGGAACCGTCTCATGTCCCTTGGGTTTCCTGCTGTTTTCAAACAATTCTGATTGCACTTCAGGAAAAATTTTAAAAAGAATCTGTGAAGAGAAAGCAATGTGTTACTTTTTTTTTTTTTTCAGTAAACATTTTTTAACGAGAGACTCTATCTGCGTTCTATTAGATTTGATTTGAGGGGAAAGAAAAAAAAAAATAGGCGATTGTGTTTCAGGTCTGGGGAATTTCAAGCAGCCGTGCCTGGGAGAGGACGGCTGCTGACCCTCTGCAATTTGCAAATTTGGACGTTTTCAATGGCAAGCTCGGAGACCCCTTTCTCCATCACGGTGGGGGATTGTTAAGCGGTTCACAATCTGGGCTCTGGTCCTCACACCCACCGGCCTGGAATCTGTGCAGCCTTCCCTCTGCAAAAGAGGGCTCTGAGTGCAGTAGTGACCCCTGCTGTACAGAAAGTACTGCTCTGGCTTAGAAATCACAGGACAAGGCCCAGAACCTAGGACTTCTCAGGTCTCAGCCTTTTCTGACCACACAATACCTTCATGCTTGCATCTGAAGGTGGTCTCGGTTTCCCACAACATGTGCAGAAATAATTAAAAAAAAAACAGTATACAATTATCTAAAGCTTAAGTCCATTGGGCAAGGATAGCCCAGGCATTTGTGATGAACAGCAAACAGGAACGGCCTCTCTGCCCCTCTAGAGACAGCCCAGAGAAACACAAATCACAACCTGTGCTTATTGTTTGTAAGGCATGATCTTTCTTTTTTTGAAGCCCTTATTCCCTTAAATAATTTGTGTCATTTCAAAACTGGGCATCTCGGATCAGACGGTTGCACCAACCAAGAAAAATGACAAAGGGAACCTTTGCAGCAATTTGCCTCGTCCCTATTTTAAAATTTTTGTTTCAAAATACAATAAGTTTTTCATTTATTTCACTTGCAGAGTCCTTTTCCTTAAATAAAAAAAAAAAAAAAAAAAAAAAAAAAAATCTAGCTTTTGCAGTGTTGAAGTCCCAGGTGAGCTAGGCCTATTTCCCTTTCTGTTACTATGACAACGAAATTTTACCGCAGTCCCAAGGTCCCTTCAGAACTCTCGCATCTACGCCTTGAATTAGAACTTTAAAGGAAAAGATATACATTTTCCCCAGGATTTACCAATAAAAATAAGTAGAAATGAATCAGTTTCAAGAAAATTCTATTTTAAAAGCCCGGGTTTGGTAAGAGGATCTTGACATGACCTTCTCCTTGTGTTTTTATTTGTTTGTTTGCTTTTGTTTTTTTACCACCCACACAAAAGAAAGCACCCCAATTAACTGTATGTTTCACTTAAAAACTAAGGCAATGAGAGGATGCCATGAGGTAACAGACAGAGGGGGAAACTGGTCTATCTTTTTTCTGCGACTCTTAATCTTTGTTTGCTAAACACACTGGGCAACATGCTCCCGACCCTACCTATGAATAAGGTTGGCTACGGATTTTGAAATAATGGCAAAAACATGTTTCCATTATTTGGCATATTCCCTGGGCTTGTCTCTGGGGCCATCTTGTATGGGGTGTGTGCGAGGCCAGGCAGGCATGGCTTTCTGTGTGCTATGAAGGTGTGGGGGTCCTGATCAAAATTCTCCCGAAAGACCAAGGCAAAGAAATCATTGTGCCAGCACTGTGCACCGTACGGAACGCTTATAACCTGCTACAGCTTTCCACAGCACAGGAGAAGCCTGTCTGCACTCACTTGGGTGGGCACAGGAAGGAGAGAGGCTTTTGTTTAAGTCAGGACTGACCAGAATCAAGCATCTTCTTTCTAGGGGACGATATTCCTACACTCATCAGCCACGGCCACTTACAAACACTCAGGCCTGCTCGAACCATCTGCTACAAACTTACCTCTTTCTGAGCAAGAGCCCCCCCACCCCACCCAAACTTGCTCCCCAACATATACCTGCCGGAAGTCATTCACCTCTTTCCCCATGTCAGAGCCAAGCTAAGCACATCTTCTCATTTGCTCCTTGATTTTTGAAGTTTTGCTTTTCAACAACCGGGCTCCAGATAACGTGTTCTGTGTGCCCTGTGTGCACTTCCCCCTCTCCTCCCCCACTCCTGTTCCCAAACAGGATCTGGTGAAAGCATTAATGTTCACCGAGCCATTACTACCAGAATGGTGTGGTAGGTGGAAAAGTGCGAAAGAGATAAATGTTTACATAAAATCCAACTGATTTAGGGAAGCATGTGGCCTGGTGAAAGGCTTTACTCATTTTAAATTAGGACCCTAAACAGTTCTTTGGATGGAAAACACCCAGTTTTGATTCTCTTGCTTGTCTGAGGGCTGAGTCTGTAACCTACACAGCAGACCCCCACATACCGAGGATTTAGCGTCCGGCTCACAAAGGGGAAAGGAACAGTGGAAAAGAGGAGTGGATGGGAGTGAGGACAGAAGGATGTTACATTATTCAATATATAATTGCTGAAGTGGATAACATTAGAATGCTGCTGTGGATGCGTTTACATGTGAGTTTAAAAGTTAATTAAAAAGAAATTCTAGGGCTTACAAACATTGTCAAATCTCTCTCAAGATTTTACTGATGTCTTCTGACACACACACAGACACATGCACACACACACAGACACACACACAGACACACACACACACACACACACACACACACACACACCTCTTCCCAACTGGTGCAAAACTCTCATGAGCCATATTATCTATTAGCAACAGAGTAACTTGCAAGGAACAAATTCTCTCAGAATCCCCTGGGTCTCGATCTCTCCAAAACCAGAGGTGCCTGGAGAATGTCAGCCCTCTCTATTCAGAAACAAAAAACCCAAAAGAATTCCAAGATTCAGACCAAATGTGCGGATTCTTCTCAGAATGGGAGTGGTTTCCACTTTTTCCAAACAACAGCGACTACACAGATATTATAAGCACTTAACGTGCTGCAGTTTGCCAGCCTTCTGACTGCATTCCTAACAAGTGAACCCAAACAACAGCAAGGGTAGCCTTGCTTTTGGAGAAAGAGGCGTGGAGATGTGGGGTCAACAACTAAACCCCAAACCCTGGCATTCCACATAGCTGAGACAGCGTCATGTCCCAGAATGCTTTGCTTCACTCTAACAAATAGGCACTAGAAGTGAACTAGCCTTGACCATGTGACCAAGGCCTTAGTTTCTCCGACTGCTAAAGGAAACGTTTAACTGGATTATTCTGGAGCTCATTGCAACATCAACGATCTATAGCTGGGAAGTGAGAACCTTCCAGAAAGGGCTACTTTGGGATAAGAACCTACTCGTGACCCCCACCATCCCCGATAGAGTCATTAAAATCTACGTGAATAAACATATAGGGCAAGGAGCACCCCTCTGACCCATAATTTTTTCCTGCTCTCCCAAGGAAAGGAAAAATGGCTAAAGACCATAGGTCAGTGCCTTCTCTAGCCCCGCCCCCTTTTGTATGATGAATGGCTAAAGGATCGGGGTACACCAAAGCAGAAGAGATTAATTGCTGTTTCTCTAGGTGGGTTCTCCCCTTATTCTACAGAATACATTCTAAAACTCTCAGGGGATCCCTAAAACCACCAATAATACCAAGCCCTGAGCATATTCTGGGTCCTAATATACCCATGACAGTTTAATTTATAAATTTGGCACAGTGGGAAACTAGCAATTCCTAATTCATAAAATTCAACAACTATAACAATGTGCTGTCATGAACTTTAAAATTCATGAGTTGCTCATGTCTGGAATTTTCCATTTCATATTTTTGGGTCATTCATAGTTGGTCATGGGTAGCTGAAACCTGAAAAGGTGAGGCCATAGAGAAAGAGACTATATTATGTAGTTAGCACACAAAGCATCACCTAAATCTTTAAACAGCCCTTCCAGTGAAGAGCCATCCGTGAGTGGGGAAATGAAGGCCCCAGCCAGGTATTTGAGAAATGTGTCAGGGATCAGCGTGGGCATAAAATTGGAACCTGGCAACCAGCGCCATCTGGTGCTCTCTGTTCCCCACACCATGGTGCTGGCTGCACCATCACCTGGGTATATTGAAAAACACTAAAGTACCCGTTTCAAGGAATCAGCATCATGATATGTAAATTACATCGCAATAAAGCTGCTAAGTTTGTCTCTATAGAAAGCACTCCTAATAAGGAGGGAAAAAAGAAAAACAAAAAAGAATAAATAAATGAATGGGGCACTGAGGAGAGAGAGATCTGGCTTCTTGAAGAGCAAATACACCCAAGAAGAAAACATTAAGCCAAAGATGGCCACAAAGGAAGATGCCCTTGATGTTGAAAACCTTTGCTGGTTCTGTTTCTTGTCTCATTTGATCAATGTGTTTTAAGTATGTTCTAGATGCCAGGAAAGGTCATACACAATGGCAAAGGACTTGACCTTGTGCACATACAACCAAACTATTCAGGATGTGCTTGGCCCAGAGTCTCAAATGACTCTAGAAATTCTGGATATGAATCTGAATAAGATCAAAGCATATTACACGGTATTCAAAAAATTTGTCTTTTCCCTTCCAATCTCTGTGGTATTGGGATAGTCTGCATTGTGTAGGAACACAACGAAACTCTCAGATGGCTCAGACTGGTCCTGACCCATCTTAACTAGAAACTGAATTTCAAACTAAATGTACAATAGAGGTCAAAGCTAGTGTCCAACAGTGGAGGCAGATATTCCACAAAAACCACGGGAAGGAAAACTATTGAACATCCTTTTCAGACCCTAGAAGTTGGACCACATATTTGAAGGTCACAGCCAGTGTCCTGCCTATCAGGGTTTATGGAAGAGACTTTTCAGTGTATCTCCAATTTTAAACTCTAAGGTCTAACTCTTTCTTTAAATTTTTAATACAAAACCTAGTCAGTCAACCATTATAGAAGAGTCAAGAAAATTAGTATACAGAGATGCACACTGAAGAGAGACATGCTAGGAATAGTTACCACTATAAAGAAATCTACCCAAAGTCAAATGACTCCCTTTGAAGTTAAGATTCCTCTTGAAGTCTTGATTCTCATCAAATGAGAAAATCTAATTTCTTATGTTCTAGAAAGAGATTCTGCCATAACATAACCATGATGCATATGCCTCAAACAAGATGGTACCACACATCCTCAAAAGGCCATGAACAATGGTACTATATCTGCTGTGATGGCCACATATGCAGACAGATTCTCTAAGCTGAGCCAAACAGCTGGTGACTATATTCTGATAGATCATGTGGGTACATACAGGTAGGTGTCCATTGATCTTTGAAGAAGGTACCTTTTTATCTGGATTAGCTATGAAAACTTTTTTAAAGCCCAATAAATTAAAACACAATTGCATTTCATTGCTCATGTGTGATGGAAAAAAAGACAACAACTTTTTTTCCTTAAAGTTCTCTTAAAGCATCTCAACTACTAAGTGTATGGATGTCCACAGCAAGTGTGTGGATGTCCACAGCAAATGTGTGGATGTCCACAGCAAATGTGTGGATGTCCACAGCAAGTGTGTGGATGTCCACAGCAAATGCGTGGATGTCCACAGCAAATGTACGGATGTCCACAGCAAGTATGTGGATGTCCACAGTCAATGTGTGGATGTCCACAGCAAATGTGTGGATGTCCACAGCAAGTGTGTTGATGTCCACAGCAAATGTGTGGATGTCCACAGCAAATGTGTGGATGTCCACAGCAAATGTGTGGATGTCCACAGCAAGTGTGTGGATGTCCACAGCAAATGTGTGGATGTCCACAGCAAATGTGTGGATGTCCACAGCAAGTGTGTGGATGTCCACAGTCAATGTGTGGATGTCCACAGTAAATGTGTGGATGTCCACAGCAAATGTGTGGATGTCCACAGCAAATGTGTGGATGTCCACAGCAAATGTGTGGATGTCCACAGTAAAGTGTGCCAAGGAAAAGGAGTGGGTTGATGCTCTCTTCTCCTAGGATCTTCCATACAGTCTCACCCTTCAGGAGATCTGGCAATCTAGTCTCTAGTGCCAAGGTGAGAAGCCATGCTGGATGGATAGACACAGGGATAGGTCGATAGGTCAGCTGTCTCATCTTGAGGGTATCCCTCAAGATAGCTGACCTTGCTTTTAGTGATGAGAAAGCCTTCATGAGGCTGATCTTCCCTTGTGACGAGTGACAAACACCAGAATTTTCTCTCTAATCTAGATCTTCAGTGTCTTTTCTGGGCCTTCCAGCATTAAACAGAATACAGTTTCATGCAGAAAGAAAAGCCTCCAAAAAAACCTCCAAATTTAAGTAGCAGAAGGACCAGCAACCTTGAAGAGTCTGATCCCCAAAGAGTCCATCCAGCACCCTAAAGCTTTAAGGATCCGGTGACAACCCTGACAACTGTTACAAGAGACTGATAAGCTAAGCTCCCAATCGTCTCCTGTTACCTCCAGAAACAAGATGTGGGTAGAGCATGGAAGACTCTAGGATTTGGGGTCTGCCTAAGCAAGTTTGAGGTGACTAGCAACGAAGGCCCAACAAGATTCATGGAGAGGGTGGATAACTGAAAAGTTCTGATTGGCTTGAGTGGCCATCTGCTCATTTCAGTATCCGTGGGTGAGGGATGGCTAGAGATAGTGAGGGATGGTTGCAGCCATTTTTGTAAGATGACTTCTATTGTCTCCATTTATTTAAAAAATAAATAAATACTGTAAACATGATACATGAACAAAGAGAACTAACTATCTCTTTCTTCCAAGACTTTCTTAAGAAAGAAGCAAATGATCCTTAACATTAATTTATCCAGAACATTTCTGTAAAAGGCTACTGGGATTTGAACATTTTTAAGCTTACAAGGAACAAAATTTCTGAGACAAGGTGTCTCTATGCAGCTCTGGCTGGCCTGGAACTCACTATGTAAGTCAGGCTGGCCTTGAGCTTACAGAAGTCCACTTGCCTGTGCTTCCCAAGTGCTGATTATAGATGTGTGCCATCACACCTGGCCAACAGAAATATTGTTAAGAACAATTTTTCTGGTTTCCAACTACACTCAATCTCTTCAAGCCCTCTTGGCTCAAAGTCTATGGTGACAATAGTAATTATGGCCCATGTATCACTCACCATGTATGGTTTCATTAACTTCTTGAAACTTACGCCATGCACATTAGCGTCCTAGTTCTTTGGAGAAGTCAAAAAGTTCTCAAAAGTTATCAGATTTATTATCAAAGGTGAAAACGTTAGTTTGTAGAAGAGTGGATAAGGGGCCAAGCTCCATTCTCTCTGACTCTTAACAAATTGTTACTGCATTGGGGATCTTGTCCAATACCTTACACATTGCCAAGCTGCTCTCTGCTTTTGGGACACACCCCCCCACCCCCCGTTGGTCTCCATTGGGGCCATCACATCACTTTCCTCCAGAAATTAGTGTGGAGTCAGTCTTCTGTTTGCAAAGCCAAACAAGCACATAAGAAGTGGGGGGGGGGGGGGAAAGCTTATCATTTCTATTGGGATCCGGAAACCCCAGTGGTGACATTGGAGTGTGTAGAAGAAAGCAGGAACTCCATCAGACAGTTAGAAGATATCTCAAGAGTTCAAATAGTCTAAGTAGCATAGCGACAAGAGCTGCAGTGCCCTGGAGAAAAAAATCAGAAAGCTGCTCGACTGAATGAGGAAGATTCAGACCATTTGTTCACCAAACTCTACAGAAAGAAGGCGGAAATCAGCAGGAGGAGTTGAGTGCAATTTTAGAAAACAATTTCTGAGAGTCAAGTCTCTCAAGCCAAACTTGAAAGAGTGTCAAGTCATTAAGAGAGAGAGAGGAAAAAAGGGATCTCCTATGGTAGAGATTTGTGAATACAGCAACAGCTACTTTCTTTGATGGCTGATAACTCCAGTGTCATGCGTGGCCCCTAAAGAGAAGCCCCTTACCAAGCCACTGTCACGTGACTTCAAGGCCACCGTGGATAGCACTGTGATTACTATTGCTTAATATTCATCAATAAATTAGGATCACCCAAGGTCGGTATTAGTTATCCATGTCAAATGTTTGGGTATGTGCCTGGCACGTAGGAAGTTAGAGTCCTTTACATGTCTCTCCCCTTCCTCTGTATTGCAGCTTCCACTCTCACGATATTGGTGGTGGGAGCAGTGTGGGTGCTTGTGGGGGCCAGAGGTCAATGATGATGTTTTCTTCAATCCCCTCCCAACTTGTTCTTTGAGACAGGGTCTCTCCTTGGCAAAGTAGTTGCCACTTGGGTGTGGCTGGCTTGTCTGTAAACCCTAAGGGATCCTCCTAACACCCCCTTCCCCACTAGGATCACATGCATGTGCCGGCACACACTAGATCACATGCATGTGCCGTCACACACTAGGATCACATGCATGTGCCAGAACAGCTGGTTCTTTACATGGGTTCTGAAGGTCAATTTTAAATCCTCCTCTTTGCAAGCAATCATTTTACCAGCCCTCTCCCACTATATTTAAAATGTAACTACTCCACAGGGAGTTGCCACAAACTTAGATTTGATTCTCTCAGGACTGGGTATCCCCTCAATACTAATATATTCGCTCTACTTGAACTCTTCTTAATTGTTAGGGGACATAGTAAAAAAGAAAAAGAAAAAACAATTAATTCACTCCAATAAGATTACAGGGAGAAAGACAACAAAAGATGGTTGTTCAAAGTCTTCGACCCTGCAGTAAAACTGGTCAGTAAACTATTTCAGAGGACATACAGAACATACTGGCTCCTAGCTAGCAACAGGCCATCAGAATCATTTTCTATTCCTTGTGTACTTGGGTGACAAGCTCCTGGAAGAGACAGGCATTTCAGTTTGGCAATAGATCTCTACTTCTTAACCTGGTACCTCCCCGGTAGGATCTGTTGTATTCATTTAGGCACCAGGAGGCAAGACTTCCCCAACTGTGTAAACCTGACTCCTGGATGGATAGACTTTATTTCAAAGCCATTTTTCCCATGCCTTCTGAAGGTTCTCCCACAGCCCCAGTGGTAAGCAAGGGACTGCAAAAAGAAAAAAGAAAAAAAAAAAAAAAAAAAAAAAAAAAAAGAAAGAAACAAAGAAACAAAGAAAAAGAAAAAGAAAAAAATGGGAGAAAACATCTCTCAGGAAAAGTCTCTGGTTTTGCACTCAGATCAAAATCCAATGCCATTAATGACAATGATTACAGACCTCCTTGGACTTGACTTGGAAAGGAAGAGTGAGTTTCTCACTTTTATTGTCCCTGAAGGTGTCTCTGGGGGGATTTTGGCAACATACTTAGATCTACTTTTTTCTTTTTCCTTATTTATTTATTTATTTGTTTGTTTGTTTGTTTGTTTACTTATTTTTAAAATCAGTGCTTGGGACTCAAACCCTGGACCTTGCAGATGCTATGCAAGCATTCTACCACTGAGCCGCACCCCAATCTTTCTTTAATGTTCAAGCCAGGCCTTCTTTAAACCAAATCACCTACACACTTGCCTCACAAAAAAAAAAAGAAAGAAAGAAAGAAAGAAAGAAAGAAAGAAAGAAAGAAAATCACTGAGACTTCAGAGTGAGTATACAAATCTATTTTCCTTCTAGTACAATGACTTCTTGGATGAAGGAGAGAAATGAAGTTATTAGCCAGTCATCGGCTTAATGGGTTCTCAGCCCCATTCCCTGTCAATCCTGGCCTCCCCTCCCCCTCTGGTTCTGTGCCCTCCCAGCGAAACTCATCTATGCTAGGCTGAGCAGTGAACACCAATTACACCAAGAGCCCTTTGCTGCTGCCTGGTCCGCTGGTTTTTACTGTTTTGCCAGATGGTTGAGGCCAGTGTGTAAGACTCTCTACCCTACCATTAATTCATAACTCAGTAATAACTTTCCCACGACTCCAGGAAATTGAAATGAAGTGCAAATGTGAATATTTGGAAAGGGAATCAAGGTTGGACAACTATTTTACACCTGCCAGATTCTACACCAGGGAGACAAAGAGATAGCCAGCCCTACTTCACCAGACTGCAACCTAACTCTCCTCAAGCCAAAGACAGCCGAGTAAGCATGCACTACTGGAGAAAGTGAGACAGAAAGCTGAGTGGAAGCACGCCTCCTAGCATCACTTTCTCTCTGCGGCCTTCAGTTTCTACCTATTGCACCTATGCATTCACTCTCTAGTGACCTTGAACATCTACGTAACATTAGACTCTTATGACAGATTCAGAGATTAGCAGATACGAGCGCACTCTCTTGCTAAGACAGGACACCATCCAATGTTTGTTAGCATCATTAAACTAAAACTGACTTTTCACCTGCTCCCATACCATATGCAGCTGCAAATTTTTAAATTAAACTATGAAGCCATGCATAAATTTACATATATTACAGACTAGCCTCTCCATTTAACATGCAAATGTACTCCAATGTTTCAGAACACCTTCTGTCGCTAATTAATTTGCTGAATTATAATTAGACTAATCCTGCATAATTAATAAGCACAGATTTTTTTTTAATTTGTAAGCAGCTTGAGGAGATCATTCACTTCCTTCTATAAACTGCTAAGTAAGTGTTAAAAAAAAGTCTGGAAAGAACATGTGTGAAAAGGTATGTTTGATGTTACATACAAACTCAAACTAGCATGGAAGATGCAGAAGTCAGTATTAATAATAGTTCATATTTGAAGGCAGCACTCAAACAATCAAAAAAAAAAAATCACACCCAGAGGATGGGGACTAAGTCTCCCTTTGTCTCCTTGTATAGTGTTTTACTCTTTGCCGTCTATCCGTCGGATCTTCCAAGATCACAGAGGCGGGAAAGGATTAAAGTAACCGTATGTTGTATCAGATGAGATAATGACATTAACACTGTACTGTATATCAAAACACTCTGTGCATGCTGGGGGCTTAGAAGCCTCTTTGATGGTATTTGGAATCATTTTCATTTTGGCTGCCAAAAACACCCGAGATCTGTCTAGTGGAAACAATTAAGTTCTATTAGTACTGTATACATTTGGTGATGATTACAATGAAGGGTCCCCCTTTTCAATGCAGGGGAGTCACGTGTGTCTAGTCAACAAAAAGCCCAAAACTATGAGTCTAGAGAAGAAAATCCAAAACTACACGTCTGCGCACTTGAATGTGTGAAACTGTAGAGTTTCATGACAAAACAGGAAACTTAATCTTGGTCCCGCCATCATCTCCCTACAGAAGCCAGGCTCAGGAAAGCTCAGGGCCAGAGAGAGGCCATGGTAGAACACTCAATGCGAGACAAGAACGTGGAAGGCCTAGGCAGGCTGGACCAGCAGTCAGACAACTTGAAAAGGCATGAGAAGAGACAGCCTGGGAGCACATGGGCTACTAAGGAGAGGTTAAGAGAGCTTCAGAGTGACAGAAATTTCCACTGTGGAGAAAATAGAACTTCAGCTTTTCCCTGCAGTGAAAAGATAACGCCAGTAGCCAAAGGGCTGTCCAGCCTAAAGGACCGCGCCTGGTTGCTGAGGAACACCTGACTTTGTTGAACCTCTGGTCTCTGTGCCTCTGCCTCCCCAGTGCTAGGGTCACATTTGCAGTGGTTCTCAACCTGTGGGTTGCAACCCTCTTGGGGGTTAAAAGACACTTCCTTTCAAAGGGCTAGTCTAAGACCACCAGAAAGAACAGACATTTACATTATGACTCATAACAGTAGCAAACTTTACAGTTATGAAGTAGCAACAAAGACGATTTTATGGTTGGGCAACATGAGAAACTGTGTTACAGAGTCGAAGCATTAGGAAAGATAAGGACCACTGGGAGAAGTTGACACCGCCCCTGGCTTCACCAGTGCTGGGGGTGATGCCAGAGCTTCATGCTAGGTGAGCACTCTGCCAACTGAGCTACATACCCTGACTGAAAAGGACCTGGCTTCCTGACACACAATGGTTGCTCCGTGTGTGTGTGTGTGTGTGTGTGTGTGTGTGTTCCTTTGACGGGGGGGGGGGGGGGGAGCAAAAGTAAGAGATTAATTAGCTTGTGAGTTGAGAAGAAAGAAGGGAAAATAAATAGCTTGACCTCCACTTGGCCAAAGCAGGGGGTGGACGCCAGGCCCATTCTCTTAGGTCAACTCATCTTCATGAAGACCGTTTACCCCAGGGACCTCCTCCTTCATTGGGACGGAGAGGTTCCACCTGCTGCCTCATGGGGCTCTTGCAACAACTGAAATATGTATTTTAGGAATTATGTTTAGGCAAAAAAAGAAATATATATATATATATATATATATATTGGGAGAACTTGGGAAATGCTATAACAATTTTTATGAGCTAAAGGGTCTTAATGCTGGGCAGCCCTTATGGTCAGTCCTGCTCAAAGAGATGAAATGATTCATTAAAATGTTCCTAAAACTTAAACATTCCTTCCATTGGTGGAAGGAACACTGGTGTGAAAATGTTAATAAAAGACAAAAATTATTCCTTAAAAAAAAAAGCTAGATTTGTGAAAATTCCTTTGAGTGTGCAGAGCTTTCTGCGAAGCGTCGGCTATGTCATTTTGAAAGCTGGAACCTAGTTTCTCTACGGTTCGGACAGTTGAGTGTGTCTGGTTTTCTGAAACAGAGAAAAGCTTCTTGGTTAAACTCAAAGGCTGAGATGGAGCGCCTCGGGGTTCCTCCCATGAGGTGCTGGCCTGAGCATCCCTGAACATGCTGGAGCTGATCTGAGAGTTGAAAAGACCCGAGGGGTTTAAGTCCCACCTATGAATGGCCAAGAGGCTTTGTTCATCTTTGCCCAGTCAAATTTAAATTATATATTCATAGGAGAGAGTATGTTCCTTTGAGAGGAAGCACTTTTGACTATGTGCGGGTAGCTTGTGAGTCATTCCTGGGGACTTATTAGAGAGAAAAAGAAACCGAAACCGTGTGGCATTTAAACGTCCAGCTGTAAAACGGTTACTTAAAGCCATCCCTTTGGCTAACGTGTTTCAGCTGATGGAAGTTCCTAAGAAACTTTTAGCAGGAGGATTTCCTTTCCTGACTCACTCATCTCCCACCTCTCATTTCCCCCAGTTCTCAGACCCAGGGGGAAGCAGTGCGTTTTTTAACGCGCTCCCTGAAGCCGATGGGGATAGAGGGGAGGTGAGGAACGGAGGGAACCAGCGGGAAAGAGAGAAGATGACGACAGCAAGTTCAACTCATCAGGTAAACCTGACAGCCGGCCTCAACTCCAGCCATAAAGACCTGCACCCGCAGTCAGTGCAGCCATGCCAAAAGGGGGAAAGAGAGAATGTGTGCCCTGACAGGTAGCAGGTGGCACATACGGGTTTATCATTGCCTATTAACACCAGCTTGGGTATCACATTAACCACCTTAAGACTGCATTTGCCAACCCACATAAAAATATAAGACCAGGTATTTCAATAGTCTGTGGCTCACTTAGCAAAACAGATTTTTCTATTACTGAGAGGTAACTGGCTTTCGTTTAAAATTTTTTAACTTTTTTTTTAAAAGAAGAATTAAACCTAGATGATATAAAAGTGAAACTAGGACAAAAATCAGGTCAAGAGTTTGATACAAAAAGCATTCGGATATGGCTAATAATATTCTACAGTGTTGTGAGTTTAGGATTCAATGATCATATTTAGTCTAATCTGACCCCAGCCCCTTGGCCTGCATGAGATTAGAGGAATCAAACATTTATTTTTCCAATTTGTTGTACAAACTTTGTTGGCTCTGAGAACCTCTATTCACTGGGCATGAATTACCAGCTTTGGGAAGGTTTCCAAACCTTAGTTACCGAAGCCAGAAACTTCTTTGACATGTCATGAGAATGTTTTCCCAGGCCCGCCCTTTGGTTTTCAAATGGTCTTTAGTAAGCTAGCAGGTAATGAGTCACACTGTTGCATTTCCATACTTGTGTTTCTTAGTTGCCCCGCCCCCACCATCTTTCTCTGACTCCCTCTCCCCTTTCCTTGTGTCTTCTTTCCCCTAACCAGCCTTCAGCTTCAGGTCACGTGCTTGTCATCACACTCTCCTCCTCTTTCTCCTCCTCCTCCTCCCCCTCCTGCTCCTCCTGCTCCTCCTCCTCCCCCTCCTCCTCCTCCTCCCCCCCTCCTCCTCCCCCCCTCCTCCTCCCCCTCCTCCTCCCCCTCCTCCCCCTCCTACCCCTCCTCCTACTCCTCCTTCAGGCTTCTTCCTCTGCTCTCCTACTCCACGTGTGTGTGTGTGTGTGTGTGCGTGTGTGTGTGTGTGTGTGTGTGTGTGCAGTGAGGTTTCCTGTAGCCCAAGTTGGTCCAGGCTCAGGCTCCCTGCATGCTAGGTAAGCACTCTAGCAGCTAAGCTTCCTCCCTAGCCATGTGTGTACAGCACAAATGTGTTTAAGTATGTATGCATGTAAGTATGCAAATATGGATGGATATGTATGAACATATGTATAATTCATATTTTTCTATGATTTGTAAAAAAAAATTTCCCTTGGTATCAATGCTGGTCACCTTACAGAAACCACCAATAATTTATTTTTAATTTCTAGGGGAAGTAGATGTCTAGAATTGCTTCTTTTATTTTCTCTTCTAAAAACTGAAGCACAGATGAAAAAGTTCCACTAGGTAACCAAAGCCGACATGAACGTGAGCGCCCAGTGCTCTGAGGCGGCCTGTGGACTACCTTCCACACATGCATACACTGTGAAAGATGGTTAAGAAAATAAAAGTCACAACTATCGCTCAAAACTCAGATGGGATTTTCGTTGCCATTTGGTTTTCTCGTACTCCTAGCTGCCACTGACAAAGTTCCTATGGGACCAGAGAGATGGCTCAGTGGCAAAGGACGCTTGTTGTTCTTGTAGAGGAGCTAAGAGTTCAGTTCCCGGCACCAGCTTCAGGGAGTTCACAATGCTCTCATGTGGCCTTCAGGGGTATGCCTGTGAATACACACACACACACACACACACACACACACACACAGCCCTACCTCAGTCTAAAAAAAAAAAAAGTACCCATAAAACAAAAACATCATCTCAAGGATTTTTTTGAAGTAAGGCAGAGAATTAAATAAATGACTAAATTTGCAACTGATCCAGGAACTAGCCTGAGGATGCAGCACAGTGGTAGAGCACCTGCCTAGCATCCTTGGTGTGTTCAAATCAACCCCTGGGGATCACAAGCACCCACAAAGTGTGTGTGGACGGGGCTGAACTTGTCTCACACGGTGATAATCTGTGGAAGTGGAGAGCTAGTTTTATCCACAGGGACCTTCGGACCCTGGAGTTTGGGTGTCATGTTTGTGCTTTCTCCCCATGCGGTAAATTAAAAACAGAAACAAACAAACAAAACTCTTCTCTTCCGGAGTCAGCAGCTGACCCGGAAGTGAAGCATCCCTGCCCTTCACTCGGAGGCCACAGGGCTGGCTTTGCTTTCTCAAGGAGCAGCAAATGAGGCCTGGAAGCCTGGGAAACAGAAGCCACCGCTCTCTTGGGAAGACACACAAGACCCAGTCCAGGCATGCTGGGAGAAAAGCCACTCTCAAGCAGCGACCTCTGCTGACTCAGGACACCAGGGACCTGACAGCAGGCTCACCCTACACTCATTGTCAGCACCGCCACTCCTAGAAATGGCTCTGGCCCAACACTATGACAAGGAAGTCATCCTGTCCCATGGCCTGAGTCAGAATCTACTGGCTGCTCTAAATTCACCATGCCTTCCAGAAGAAGCAGCCTTGAAATCTAACAGACTTGAAAACCCCCGGCTTTTGTTTTTCTCCTTTTAAAATTAGCCCTCCTCGTGCCAGAGTGATGGTAAGAAAAGCCACACTAGAGTGGGACGGATGGCTCAGTGGGTAAGAACACATGCTGAGCTCGTGCTTAAGGAGGCACTGCATTCAAATCCCCACCACCCGTGTGAAGCACAGGGGCCCCCGGCTATGTGTGCTTGAAATTGCAGCACTGGGGAGTTGAGCCAGGAGGATCCTGGGAGCTTGCTGGCAGCCATCCTAACAAAACCGCGCGCTTCTGCTTCGGTGAGAGACCCTGTCTCAAGAGAAAAGCTCAGAGAGCAAGAGAGGAAAAGACCCAACATCCTCCTCTGTTTGGACCCACGTGTGCACAGGCTTGTGCAATTCCACATGCACTGCATATGTGGTACACAACATACAAAGACGCCCACACAGGGCAGACAGCTTGATGGCTGTCCTACGTCTCCAGTTCTTTAAAATTCTTGAAAAGTTTTATCAGCCCCAGGAGCACACCTGCTTCTGTGTCTGTAGATACTAAACTTGTGAAAAAGTTTATTTATTTTGTGTCAGCCAGGGTCCTGAGGTAAAGCAGGGAAATGGAGACCATCTGAAGATCAAGTTTGATAGCTGAGCTGAGAAGGCCAGCGTGATAGCACTTGCCAGTAATCTTAGCACTCAGGAGGCTGAGGCAGGAGGATGTTAAGTTTCATAGCCAGGCTTTGCTATATAGCAAGACTTTGTATCAACAGTAATCACAGTAATTCCACTGTGTAACCCAGTAAGACCTGGGTCATTATTTCCCACCGTGTGTTTTTGTCATTATATTTATAATTTCATCAGGAGTCTGTTCTCACTTTGGCCTGGCCAAGTCTGTGATAGATGAAACCGTTTTAGAAAACAAAGCTACACTAGACTTTTATATTAGTGTGTGTATGTGTGTGTGTGTGTGTGTGTGTGTGTGTTGGTGTGTATGTGCATCAGTGTATGGCAGTACATGAGTGTGTGAGTGTGTGTGTGTGTGTGTGTGTGTGTGTGCCTCCAGTCCTCTCACCTTATGTTTTCGGATAAGGTCTCATTGAATTCAGAGCTGGCCACACTGGCTAGCCAATGAGTACCAATAATCCTCCAGTCTCTGGCTCCCCAGCTCTGGGATTACAGGACTATGTTGTCCTGTTCAGCTTTCTAACTGGAATCCAAACTCAGGTCCTTATGGTTGTGGGACAAATACAGGAATGCCTGTATTATAGACACTCGTCCCTACATTGTAATATTTTAATGCTGAAGTAGCTAATAGATTAATTTTGCTCTTAACTCCACCATCTTAGCCTGAGACCAATGTTTATGTTTTTCCCAAGGAGAGATGAGTCATCGAAAAGAGAAGATACAGCTGAATGAGGTGGCGCACACCTATAATTCCAGCACTCAGGGAAGTACAGAAGCAGAGGCAGGCGGATCGCTGTGAGTTCGAGGCCAGCCTGCTCTACAAAGTGAGTCTAGGACAGCCAATGCTCCACAGAGAAACCCTGTCTCAAAAAAAGAGAGAGAGAGAGAGAGAGAGAGAGAGAAGAAGAAGAAGAAGAAGAAGAAGAAGAAGAAGAAGAAGAAGAAGAAGAAGAAGAAGAAGAAGAAGGAAGAGGAGGAGGAGGAGAAGAAGAAGAAGAAAATGGAAAAAGAGAGAGGGGATAGCACATGTGTCACCTGCATGGCGCATAAAGTTAATCTCCTATGCCATGTTCACACTGACACCATAATGAAGGTGACAGTGTGATCTGCAGGATAAAAATTAAGAGTAAGGGGATGGCGCCCAATTACTGCTTATATTCCCAACAACATTTTCACTCTTCTGTCTCTCACTAGCCCACTCTCACCTCTCATGCGTGTTCCCTCACATGTCTTCCCTGTAAAATTGGATAATACCTCTGAGAGATGCTAGGAGAATTACTTAGGAGGTTTGGGGAAGACTTAAAACACCTTTAAGAACTTTCTGGTAAAATAGCAGGTGCCGTCAGTGCTCCTAGCATGGATTCAGCTTCCCAGTAAATAACCAGGACACAGTTTGAGAATCGTCAAGGCGATCCTCTCTCCAGAGCTTATGTGGGTGACCCTCCACCTAAAGGGCTCTGTTTATTTCCAAAGAATAAATTACACAGAAGGGGAGCACAGTGGAGAGTAATTAAGCTGCGAGTTGAGGCGGGATCGATGCTTACACTTTACGGGTTAAACACAAAGCTGATTACATCAGGCATGAATCTGGGTTCCGTTCTCAGCTGTAAAATAAATGGCAGTTCCGTGTTTGGGGTCTGAAACATCGCTCAAAACACTAAATCAATCTAACGTCAATAATTGCCAGATATATGCTAGATTAAATGAAGCAATGCAGATAGCTTTGTTCGCAAAGAAAACAGGGCCAAACAGCTTTCCTGAGCATAACTAATCCCCACATCCTCTGGTTCCTAACCAGACATCTGAGCCTGAATTCTGACTCTTGCAGCATGCGACTTGGCACAGGATGTTATAGGTCTGGCTGTTCCGTGCCTCTAACACATACACACTGAATATCAGAGCCACAAGGTGAGGCTTAAGCAACCAGCACTCAGTACAACTGTGCCCGCCGGGATCCCCAAACGCGCCAGACACATGCAAAACAGGGGACCTGTACAAGACGGGCTAAGAGAAGTCATCAGAGTAAGTTGTTGTGTGGACATAAGGGACTGTCCACATCCTGTGTCTATCAACAACCTGGGGTACTTCTCAGCTTATCAGAAGGACATGTGGCAAAAAGCTGGCAAAGCACTAGAAACCTTGAGAGGGGACCAAGGAGCTCCTCACTGCCAGTCTTCCATGCTCTTCCCAAGTCACCCCGACTCCACCATTATGTTACTCCTCAGCTCCATGAATACATTTCTTTGGCTGCCTTTTGACATGAGTCCATACATGATGGTTCATGTGCATGTGTGTGAACCTGGATATATATGTACATATTATACATGTGTCTCTATGTCTGTGTGTACATATAGTTGTGTACATGTATGTGCCTATATGTGCACATGTGTGTGCATGTGTGAATATGCATGTGTGTACATGCATGTGTATATGCACATGTATATGTGCCTGTGTGTATAGGAACATATGTGCTATTCCAAAACACAGAGCAGCTCTTCATGGCATACCATGAAGCAACAGGCAGCCAATCTCTAGACAATGAAAACGTTCTTAAAAACCTGAACAGCTATGTAGACAGTATATTTTAAGGGTCATGTGTGACTAGCTCTGTATTAGAGCTTAGAAAGCCAGGCTTTACAAATGATTTATAAATGTTTATTAGTGGTTCTGAAATACAACTGATATGAGTAGGTATCAGCCAATCTTTGAAAGTTTCGCTTTGTTAATTTCTTTGTAGGCTATATCCACCTTTGTGTTCTCCAACCCCCCATCTCTCTCTCTCTCTCTCTCTCTCTCTCTCTCTCTCTCTCTCTCTCTCTCTCTCTGGATTTCAATGTCTCCTACCTTTCTGATTTATATACTTGCAAACTTTCCTCTAGTTCTTCAACACAGATGGTTTAAGGGGTTTCTTCAAATATATAGTCAGTTCACAGGGAGTTAGGAACACAAGGAAAGAGCTCCACATTCACAGTTGCACACTGCCAGGGGTCGAAGACGGTCCTCATCCTGTCCCTGAGCTGGCCTGGCTCTAGAGTGTCCTCTGGGCCTAAATCAGAGGGAGAACAACTCCCTTGTGGCAGTCACTACCACCAAGGGCAGGCATTCTAGGAACATCATGTCAGCCCATGAATTCTGCCCCCTCCTTTGTCATCTTTGTTGTATGTCCTTTCCAAGTCTTCTAAGAGACATGTCACTGTTGCTGGCATCAAGTGGCAATCAAACACCTTAGGAAACAGCCTTGAAACGGAAAGGGACTCATTTCTCTGAGTTGCACATCAGTTGGTTTTGCTGTTTGTTTTGTTTTGTTTTGACCCCAATGGTCAAAAATAGACCCACCATGTTTTCTATTATCCCTTCTCTGGGAGTTGGAAAGATGGCTCAGTGGTTAAGAGCACTTGGTGAAAAGTCATGAAGACCAGAATTGAGATCCCAGCACCCACATTACAAGCCACATGTCTTGCTCATTACTCCAATCAGGGAGCAAACAGGAAAATGCCCGAGGATTGGTAGCTTCCAGCTTAGCTGAAATAATGGGAGCCCCGAGGTTCAGGAGAGACCCTGTCTCAAAGGAAATGACCAAGATAGTAACAGAATACACCTGACACCCTCCTATGGCCTCCATATGTACACACAGGCATATACACATATGCACCTATGCACACATGTGTACATTCTCTCTCTCACTCTCTCTCTCTCTCTCTCTCTCTCTCTCTCTCTCTCTCTCTCTCTCTCTCTCTCTCTCACACACACACACACACACACACACACGTCAATAAATAAATGTAAAAGTAAAAACCCCTTTCCAGACGGAAGTATGCTCTTTTGAGGGTTTTCATTGGTCAGGAAGTCCACATCCATCTCTATTACCTCATTGTTTCCTCCACTCATTCCACTTCCTCAAAAGTCATCCATAAAAATTGACATATGGGTCAAAGAGGCCTGGACTCTCCCTGCATACTCCAGAAATGTTCTTGGAGATTTTACTTCCATTCAGTTTCAAAAGTCATGGACATGGGACTAGGGGTAAGAATGACATAACATCTGTCCCTCACCTTTGAGGCAGTCCAAACTCACCAGACCACCTTGATGGTCTGTGTGTACATAAGATCTGCAACAGGCCAGATCATTTCCTGGAGCACAACGAAGGATGTCTATGTGTGTGCTTTGGGGGCCAGACAGAAGATTGTATGTTCTTGAGTTCAGAAACTGAAAGAGGCTTCAGTTGACATTCAATCTGGTGTGTCAATTAGCCATGTGATGGCACCCAACTACTCAGGCCAACACTAAATTAAGTGCTGTCTCTCTCAAGGTGTTCTGTACATGTGGCTAAGGTTAACATAAGTATTCACCTGAGTTTTAGGTTAGAAAACACCATCACTAAAGTGGGTTGTTTTCATCTGTTAGTTAAACACTTTAAATGCAAACACTTGGACTGACTGGAGAAATTCTGCTTGGGGACTGTGGCATCAACTTCTGTCCAAGTTCACAGCCTGTTGATGTCTCACAGGTTTCACACTTGCCCATCTCATCCCCAGCCTTACCTGTCAATAAACCAATTCCTTATCACATCAACACATGGAATTTCTCATTGGTTCTGTTTCTCCAGAGACCTGTGACTATAAAGGGACCATCTGGAAATCTCTACTATAGAGATAATCTCAATTACCATGGAAACACAAAGACACAAAAGAACCTGATGATACAAACAGTGGGCACCTTTCTGCTCTCATGGACACCAGCATGGACACCAGCTTCCTGGGCTTTCCAGCTTACAGAGGGGGGTCATGCAGGGCCTGTGGAATGCCTCTGTGATTCCTGCCATTGGCCTCCTAACACTTGAGTCTTGGGTTTTGAGTTTAAAGACATTTGTTTGGACGCCAACAGAGAGCAAGCCCAGCTTGCTCATACATTAATATGCACTGTTTGTTTCTTTACCTGTTTATTTCTCTGAGAAATCCTTTGCTTTCCTAGGTGAGATACATAAAAGCTTTATCCAGAATGCACTTGGCCTCCACTGATGTGAGAAAACCCAAGAATGCATTTCCATACTGCGTGAAAATAGACACATGGTTGCCTGTGCCCTCCACTTAAAGATCGTGGCTAAGTTCTTCCCCTCTTGTCCACGTATCTGTAGCAAAGTTGGAGAGAATGCTGAAAGTATGTTTCCTCTCATCAGTAAGGAAAAGAAATTGTTTAGAATCTGACAGAACTAAATGTTTGCAACTAGGGTGGGTTTCTGGAACTTTCCCTCTGTTTCTTCAGTTGTCGGGCCTCTAATGTGTCCATACTGGAGCTGCACAGCTGCACATAGAGGCGCTCCTCATAGAGGTCTGGTCTTCATAACTAAAGTTGTGCCTGGGGTCCGCTGGGAAAGAGACCAGGAAAAGACAGAGATTCTCACTGGCACCTATCAGACATGTCCCATGGGGAGCTGAAGGGTGGAAAGAAAGAAGAGTGTGTCCTTCTCTACCAGGAAGACCACTAGGCATGGCCAAGCACAGATAGATCAGGAAATGTTCCTAGCTTCCAATACACATTGAGTCCAAGGCTTCTAAAGAATAGAGCCTTGGTGAGGCTTTTTATTGAGAACTTGAAGTGTTTTCAACACAGGAAATGTCTCCATTTTAATATTCACTTTGTCTTCTTCTATTGCGTATTGGTTTTTTTTTCTTTTATAGATTTGTGTGTGTGTGTGTGTGTGTGTATGTGCTGGAGGGCAGCAGAAGAAGGTATTAGAGTCCCTGCAGTTACATGTGGTTAAGCTGGCTGACATGGTGGCTTGGAACCGAGTGCAGATACTCTGCAAGAGCAGCAAGTATCCTTAAACACTGAACCATCTCCCAGGCCCGAGGCAGAGTTTTCTCTCCTGCTTTTGAAGTCAGTCCTATGTACAAATGCCCTCTGATCTACAAGTCTGAATTCTTTCGATCACAGTAACTTCATCCCCGGGATATCTACTCACATTTGAGAGGGAAACCATGCTGAACACCAGTAAACTTCCCAGCTTTGCTCTCTCTCTCTCTCTCTCACTGCACTCTGCCCCCACCCTCAAGCTCCAGTGCCATTTTCAGATCTAGATAAACATAGGGGAAGTGATGGAATCCCAGAGGAATTCGCTTCTGAGAGAAGAAATGGCAAACCAAAAGGAGAGAACTGGGGAAGACCAATGGGGAATGAAATTGGGGGTGCCGGGGTTTAGATGTGGCTTGGAAGAATCTTTTTAGGATTTACTAGTTGGGAGTTGTTGTGTTAAGAGGTCCTGAGATGCTGGGCATGGTGGCACATGCCTTTAATCCCAGCACTCAGGAGGCAGAGGCAGGCGGATTGCTGTGAATATGAGGCCAGCCTGGTCTACAAAGCGAGCCTAGGACAGCCAAGGCTACACAGAGAAACCCTATCTCGAAAAACAAAAAAAAAAAAAAAAAAAAAAAGAAAAGAAAAGAAAAGAAAAAGACATCCTGAGACAGCTGGGCATGGTGGAGCGTGACTGTAATTCCAGCACTCCGGGAGGCAGAGGCAGGCGGATCTCTGGGAGTTCGAGGCCAGTCTGGTCTACAAAGTGAGTCCAGAACAGCCAAGGCTACACAGAGCAACCGCTTCTCAAAAAACAACAAAACAAACCAAAACAAGGTCCTAAGACCTTTAAGAGATGGGGCCTGTAAGGACATCCTCCTGTCACTGGGAACCCATCTAGGAAGGGATTGAAGTTGCTCTTGTGAAACCCTGGTTTGTTCTATGCAGAGATTTCCGTACCAGCCCTGCCCAGTCACTCTCTGGCTTCCTGTCTTGTGTTTTCTCTCTGTGTCACGTGATTTCTTGCTATGGTACCATCTGCTACAATGTGGTATAGCCAAAGGGGGCCCTCACCAGAGTCCCCCAGCTGCCAACATCACTCCCTTCGATACCCGAGAGTACAAACTAAATAACCTCCTTTTTTAATAAAGTACTCAGCCACAGACATTTTGTTATTGCAACCGAAAAGTGGGTGGGCTAAGCATGTATACAAGCTTTGTGGCAACTGAGAGAGAAGAGAGGTTAGACAATGAAATAAAGAGACAAAATATTACGTGATAAATTCTCCTCACATTGATGTTCTTTGAAAGATGCACAGAAAAGAAAAGAAAAGGAAAAAAAAAAAAAGAACTGGACTTACTTTAAATCACTTTTGTCAGCTGAGGTATGGATGCGTGGCCTTTTGGCTTTATTCAGGTTGTATCTTTCTGTCTTACCTGGGAGGGTGGATTGTACTGCCTGTTTGGTACTTGGTCTCTCAGTGGCTTGACTTATCTCAAGTTGTGTATGATATAAATAGTTTTGGGAGACACAAGTTGGAGCTCAGGAAGTCACTGAAACTCCAGGAGTCTCTCACTAATATCTACCTATGAGAAACAAATAAGTCAATATGAGGGAAAGTGGATCTCAAACCAGAAATGTGTACATGTCACCAAGTCAACACCTTGTAAGGACTCATTAGAATCCAGTGTCCTTCAAAGTTGGGTCATTTACTTGAGGAAGATGCAGCTACATAACGGAGTGGCTGCAAAAGGCCTCCTGCTTTCCAGCAGCTTCCTGCCTGTGCAAATCTTTTTTAAAAAGATTATAATTTGATTGCAAGAGAACCTCTTTTTGTTGTTGTTTTGGTCCTGTTCTGGGTGACACCAGACAAGCATGTTATGCCAGAGCTATGCCTCCAGCCCAAACAATCCTCATCCGCTGCTCAATGACCTTGGCTTTGGTTAACAACAATATTAGTAAAAAGAACTGAAGGAACCATTTTGGTTAACTGTGAGCTCTGAAGACAGAAGACAAAGCCTGAATCTCAAAACTCTTACGAAGGGACCCGTGCTGCCACCATCTCACCACCCCACCCTCCCAAAAGACTATCTAAACCTACAATTAGGCATACCTAACAACACAGGGGCTTGCATCCTCCAGTGTCACTCCACAGCTGAGCATGCTGGACTGTCTGGCATGGTGGCACATGTCTACAGTCTTTCAGAGGAGCAGGCAGAAGAGTCAGGAACTCAATGCCAACCTCAACTGCAGAGTAAACTGGAGACCGCCTTGGGCCACACAAGATTCTGTCTCAAAAAAAGAAAAAGAAAAAAAAAAAAAAAAGGGAGATGGAGACAGAAATACACTCATAGGGGTGGGGTGCTCAGTGGAGCTCGTGCAACATGCATGAAGCCCTGGACTTGACTGCCGGCACCACATAAGCTGAGCATGATAGCACAGGTCAGTAATCCCAGAGAAAGAGAGAGAAGTCAGAAGGTCAAGGTTCATGTCAGAGACACATGAAGTTTGAAGCCAGTCAACGCTGCATGAGACTGTCAAAAAAAAAGAAAAGAAAAAAAAATGGAAGAGAGGAAAGAAAGGGAGGAAATGGTCCAGTGCCCTGCCTAATTGAAGAAGCGAGTCTGAGTTAACACGACCTCATAAAAACAAAAAGGATTTTGAAGTTGAATAGAGTTGAAAGCGAATGAAACTTCAAACTAAATTTTTATTGAAATTCTTCCCCATTGTGGGCCGACATCTTCGATTTTTGTTCCCTTCGCTTGGCCCGTTTTGTCACAGAAGCTTGGGTGTTTTCGTTGCGCATTGGCCAGCTGAGTGGAGAGGCATACCATAAATTTGGAAAAACAAATAAATGCTTCAGAACTTCCACTTGAAAACCACAGCTAAAAATGAAATCAAACCTGACCCGCCCCTTTTCGTTTAAATTATGGGAACAGACTCAGTCAGGCCCAGTTTTTTAAGGCCATAGTAAATTTCACATCAGCATCTCAGAGATGACCCTAAATCCTGGTGGAGAGAGAGAGTGTGGAAGCTTTGACTCATACAGCAGGGTTTGAGCAACTTGAGCCAGGAAGCGCTATCTTCTCTGGCCCTCTGTTCCTTAATAAACACGCGTGCTTTAAAAAATATATAGAAAAGGGGAAAATGGTTTATGGACGTAGAGAGGATAACTCACTCCAAACAGCTCCTTTGATGAATGTGAACAAAAGAATAAAATTTGTCACCCACGTAATATGACCATCAATATGTTGTCCGCTACATTCTTTCCAATTTAAAAACAGTTCAATATCCCTTTTACCTTCAAGTAGCAGCACTTAATAAACAGTGATGGATGGCTTTTATTTTTGTTTGCATTTCAGTCTTCCATGCTTCTGTTACAAGGGGACCATTTTGCTTGGGGGAAATGTAGATCTCCTGTCTTTCTTGGAATGGCGTGTATCCCTCAAGGAAAGACGGCCATATTTAATTCATAACCCCCATCGGCTACACAAACATACAAGTTCCCATCAATTAGGCAACACAGAGATATGCTGTTGAAAATCAATGAGCTTATTATTAAATATATTTTTTTCATGTAGCAATAATAGTTATTGCGCTGTTGTTATTACTGCAGTGTCAGCTGCTGAGCCGGCTTTCAGAGTGTTTGATTGGCTTTGATCTGGCTGGGAAGGCATTCTGTGAAAGGCAGGATGCCGAGTGCGGCTGCCCTGGCTGCCTGCTGCCATATTTAGAAACCACCAAGAGAAAAGGGGGAGAGGCTGGCTATCGTGGAACTGATCCCAGACTCGAGGCAGATGACAGGTTCTAGTCTCAGCTCTGCCTCTAGCTAGCTGTGTGTCGCTGGGCGGGTTTCTTCTCCATTCTTGGCCTTGGTTTCTGTGTGTATTAAAAAACTAAAAATTAAAGAGAAGAGAAGGAGGAGGAGGAGAAGGAGAAGAAAAGAAAGAAGGAAAGAAAGGAGGAGATCCTTCATAAATACTAAAGGCCCGTCCATCTCCAGTTTCAAGATTCTGTAATAACTTTTGTTTCGCTAGCAAAGGAAACGTGTAGCACCAAATGAAATTCAGCCATTCTCAGTGGTCCCTTTCCAAGGCTCCATCTTTTTTTAAAGGGTGGGGTGGGGTGAGGGAGGGAGCGGAGCAGAGCCCCCCGAGAACACTACGAAATCTGGAGCAGACACTAAACGGATCCAAAACCCAAATAAGTCCATATTGGTGTTTTCACCCTCCTCCTATGTTTATTAAGAATAATTTTGCTATTTTGACACATGCCACTACTGCGGGAGCCTCCTGCCTATAAACAGAGATGTTAAAATTGTGCCAGCACACGCAAAGGTTAAAAACAACATCGCGATGATTTTGGCAACTACATCATGCGCTGTCTGGCCGCAGCTGATCTGAACCGAGTCCCCCGTAATTACAGGAGAAGGTGGAACAGGTTTGCTGCTAATTGGAAAACTCTGCAAATGGCAGCACTGAAGTAAATTGACAGTCGTTAGAATATTAGCAGAATGAGGGTACTGATTAGTGAAAGCTCAGATGCAGACTTTTTTTTTTTTACTGCCGGAATCTACTGGCAAATTGATAATAAAAGCTGAACTTAATAATAACAGCTGTTATTTGACCCGGTAATATTTTTTTTTAATCTGTTGCTGTTCCCAGACCAATAGCACATAAAGAAAGCCTGTATCCACTGTTGCAAAATTATTTTGAATCCCAAAAGATAGATACTGACTCAGGGAAGGCAGACTGCTTAAAGGGGCAGTCCTCAACCGCCATGCATGGATAGAAGGGTCCCCTGCTTTAAAAAGAAAAAGAAGAGAGAGAGAGAGAGAGAGAGAGAGAGAGAGACAGAGAGAGAGAGAGAGAGAGAGAGAGAGAGAGAGAGAGAGAGCTATTTTATCCTCCACCGTCCAACAGGTCCTAGTCTGTGTGTTGGAGGGCTACCACATCCCTTTTAGAGTCAGGTCCATATCCTGTTTTCAGTTTGGACTAAAGCTGTGACAGGCAAAAACGTCAACGTTAACTTATTTTTCATTTTAAATTGACAGGGAGGGACGTAGGGTGTCGTTAGAATTGTGTCTTTTATCAGCACGGAGCTACTCGACTAGCTGCTTTCCATCACTGTGGCAGGAAAATACAGACGGGAAGGGACCGGGAGGGGACATATTAATTAGAAGCGTGCCGTGTATCTACAGAGAGGGGACTCCTGCTTCCCATGCAGTCTGCCACGTTATGAGGGAATCCCCGAACGCATGCAGCGGGCTTCCATCCCAGAGCCCTATCTACTACAGAGGGAATCTAAGTTGGGACAATCTCTCTGGCTCTAAGGCAATATGGATGAAAAGCTCTGAGAACGCACACAGCCACCGGCCCAGGAATTTGTCCCCAGGATTTGTCTTGAAAGAGCCTTTCCTATGCCCAAAGCTTTCCCTGAAGAAAGATGGTCTTCACAGCATTGCCTGCAGTGGACAAAAGAGTAGAAACTGTACTTGTCCCAACGTAGATAATTACTCAGTTGGATCATCAGAGGACAGCCAATGACACCAAAAAGCAGATATGCTAAGAAATAAACATTACGAAAGAGTAAACGTAGGATAACCACTCTTTTTTTTTTTTTTTTAAGAGAGAAAAGACAAGAAGCGCAGTACCTAAGGAGCCTTACAGCTATTTCTGAGCTGCAGTTTACTGGGCCATTTTCATCTTATTTATGTTGTTCGTTCACATTTTCTAAATTGTGTGAGATGAATATGCATTGTTTCCAACCAGAAAGTATATGTAAATTACTTTTAGAAACAAAATCCATACTGTTGCTTTAAGTGAAATATTTCACCTGCGGTAATGTGAACAGCAACCTTGTGGAGACCTCCACTTAAAGTCCTGCTGCCTTATACAATGTGAGGGAGACAGCCAAGTAGATGGATGCAAACCTTAATACACTCAGTGAAAACTAGCCTCCATGCATGCACATGTGCGCACGCGCGTGCGCGCGCACAAACACACACACACACACACACACACACACGCATACACACCCCTTTCTTTTAGATATCTATTCTTTGAAAACACTGTCTTGGGGTGACTTTTCTTCTGTGACTTTCGACTTGATAGTCTCATAATTTTGCCATTTTCTTTTGCCTTGATTACGATAACACGGAACCTCATTTATTCTGATTCAGCCCAAGAGGAAATCACTGTAGCTTTTCAGTTTCCTCCATCTATGAGCAGGGCCTAGAACCATGACCCCACAGCCTTGCAAAAATACACTTCATCCCCACTGTCCAACAAGTCAAGTTCACCGCTCGCTCCATGCCGTCACGCTGCCCAGGACCCTGTTTACGGAGTTCTGCACATTTAACTGAAGCAACAAAATGCTAGTGGCCAGAGCTTGCGCGACACTCCCTGTACTTGAATGTCTGCCAAGAAGTTGATCTACACTGCAACATTTCAGAACTGGCCTTAGAGCGTGCATGTATTTGCTGGAGCAATGACGGATGCCTTGTATGTCCCGTCAGGTCTGCCTTTATACATATAAAAAGAATCTTATTAATATCCTATGGTGCCATTGCCAAAAACATAAAATTCCATAGTTAAGTCCCTGAAGCAAAGAACAGCCAGAATTTGTACGGCCAGGCTTCGCTCTGGGGCCGTAAACTGCCACACTTGCTGCTTAGAGGGAGGACAAAGCCCACCCCACCGGCCTCCACCACAGGACCAAGTGACTTTCAAGCTGTTTCTTGCCAGGAGTGTGGGTGGGCAGCAGGCAAGATCCCAGCGCAACAACTAGATGCAATTGACTGTAACCCAGAATTTTTTTTTTTTAATGGCTGTTTTGGATGGTGGTATCCAGCAGTCCCCCACCCCCACCCTTCATTCCTCCTAACAGGAAAACAAAGCAAGGCGGGAGAGGGAGATGGGGGTGTTGCCGAAGCTAGTTTGTGCCAAATACAGTTAAGGGTGGAGAGGGAGGTGGGATTGGGAAGGGGGGGGGGAGAATCAAGTCACTTTCAATCAAGTGTCACACCTTTAAATAGTGGTTAAATCTCTGCGTTATGCGGCTCATCCTTTTACAACACGGGGTTCCCTTAGAGAATTCCCTGTTTACACTGGGAATTCCTCCAGGGCCGCATCAATAAAGCTGAACAGATGTCAGGGTGGAGTGCCAGCGGCGATGGCTGTTGTCAGGGGTACTGGGGAGGCAGGCACAGAACAATAAAAGCCCACGTCTGCTACACAAAGCCCTCGCGCGCGTGGGTCAGGTTCTGCCAGTGCGTAGAGATTCCACCCTACCCTTTGTCTGGGCACATTGCCTTTCTTGTTTCCCGATGACAAGGGTTGACACATGTCACCCGGCCCTATCAGGAGTGTTATTTGTTTGCCACTTGCATATGCGCCAGTGTTCCTGACCTCCCCGCTTCCCCACTGGATGCACAGAGCGGAGCTGAGATTCTCCAGCCCAGCCCCAATCTACAATTTCATTATGCACTTTGAGTGGAAAGTGGAATGTAGATGTCCTTCTTTTTAATTAAAAACATGATTGATGAGACTTAACTGACAGTAGGAAATGCAATTTAAATATTCCTTAAAGAGGCACTAACCCTGTTTGTGTGGCAAACCTTTTGCAGTCCCTCCCAAAGTTGCAACCAGGGGGAGAAAGGAAATTAAAATAAAAGCCTGTTCCAGTCCTGTTTGGAGGCCACTGCGGAAGGCTGGTAATGTTAGGTGGGCCGCTGCAGCCCTGTAACCAGAAACTTCTCTAGGCGAGGAGCAGTGTGAGGCGGTCCACGGAATGAGAACGCTACGGGGATGAACCGCGGCCGGTGAAACAGGGAGACTGCGCGCGAGCCAAGCCAGCTAATTCACTACATTTCTTTTTAGATACCAATCCACTTCTACAAGACCTCAGACCCAAACTCTTCCATTTCCCCAGATCTGCAAAAGTGGTTTTCTGCCCTCTCCGGGTCATGTGGCTGAGTTTTTTTGGCCGTAGGCGCCTCAAACTGTCATTCTAAAATAAGCTTTATAAGAAAGTCCTTCGCACTTGGACAGGATGCAGCCTGCACTTCTAAGGCAGAAAGGGAGCATTTGCCACTTTTCCCCCCTGAAAGGTTCACTCCCTTAGCGACTGCCAAGTTATGAGAGAAAATACTTCAACCCACAGAACACAGTAACCTAAAAATCTAGAGGAATCCCAAATCATATAACCAGGGCCTGGGGCAAGTGGTCCTAATGGCAGGGCTTTCCCACATCTACAAATAATAAAGTTGAGTGTTGGTCTTCCAAAATCCACAACAACAGCAGTTTCCAGAGTATCTTTATGTTTGGGTCCTTCTCTTCCTCGGCTTCCACGGACTCTCGTGGGGGTGCTTTTTATTGCTTTCCTTCAGGGGAATGCTTCATTTTGCTTACCATGGAAGTATTTATTTTCTGGGAAATGTCAGCTTAGAATTTTAAAAAGCATGCTAAATGTATGTATAAGGACAGCCTGATCTATCTCAGAGGCTTTTGTACAGAACCCACTTCCTATGTGTTTTGCGCCTTAAGATTTTTATTCTAGCATTTCCAAAGCCCTTAACGAGCAGTAGATGCCTCATAGCGCCCGTCCCTGCCCACTTAATGCCTAATTAAAGGCTAGTAACAAGGAAAAGGTTTTACTGAAATTTTTACATGAGAGAAAAGGGGCTACAATTTGGGGGATGGGGGTGGGTAAATATTTAACCAGCAAAGGTTAATTAGAATTGTAGCAACGAAATGTAAAATAACAGATTCTGGTCAATTGATTAATGAGATGTCAGAAGGTATAAGAATTCACCTTTGGGAGAAAGGTATTAAAAACTGAAATATTTTTGCAAAGCTTTAACATATTCCCTCTTATTTAGGTATTAACACAGGCAAGGGCTGTAGATGTTTCTCTGTCGATTATGATGAATCAAAAACTAGTGTCCCCAAGTCAGCCTCAAGCAGCAGCAAAATGTCATCTAAGGTTTCCACCGTCTGAAAAATCTGCCTTCACACCCACAAAAAAACGAACCAAGTCTTTCAAGCGGCTAAGCCTTTAGTAGCTCACCTTTACCTCTGCCTCCTCCCGTGCCCACTGAATCACATATTCAGATTAACTTAAAGAACAACTCATTGCAAAAAAGAAATATGAAATTTCAGCAATCAAAACGGGACCGTTTTAAAAGCCCATTCTGGAAACGTAAGTGTCGAGTCATCCGCTCTGTACAAGTTGCGCCATGGACTGGAGTGACGGTCCAGGGAAAGTGCTGCAGACATTTTTTTCCTTCCTCATTTGCCTCCAATGGTGAACAGTCAGATCTTCCTATTGGTGGCATCGATGCTCTTTGTCACAATAAACCACAGTACATTGTGTTTATATATGTCCTTCAGGCATGTCACAACAGTTTGGCATTCCGAGTGTCTCTACCACTGTGTACATTAAATAGTCACGTAGTTACATTAAACAGTAGGAGTTCACACTTCATAAGTACTCCATGTTTTAAAACAGATGTGAGCTGTCTGTTGTCAGACGCCAGGAGAAGAGTTTAGACGGATCTTGGTGGGAACGCAGTCTCCAAACGAACGATCGAGGGATCCCCAAATTTCCCACTCAACTTCCCTTACACCCCGATGCTAGAGGGTAGGTAAGAGGGGAGAGGAAAGGAAGAGAAAACAGAGATGAGGTGGAGAGAAGCCACAACTTTTATGTCTTACAGTGTAGAGATCTGAGAATTCAGAATTCGGAATAGTTTGTGGCAAGGAATATTTTGAGCGGGGTGGGCTCACTGGGGTATCGTGGGATTTACTGACAGGAGAATTTTTGACAGTTGATGGACAGATGAATTCCGTCATGGAAGCGTTAGTCGAAAGCGGCAAGGCCAGATGGAAACTCACAGCTTGTCTTTAATATTAATTTTCTTTTTTTTTTTTTCCAAGAGATCAGAATTCCCTAATTCCCTAAAATGTTTCAATGCATCTTGAGGTATTATTTCCCACTGCTTGTCCCCTCCCACTCTTAGTAAGAGTGTTCTTTTGTGCTTGTGTTAGGTTTTTTTTCTCCTCTACTTTGAAAAAATAAAAAGCCTGATTTTCTCTTTGCCTTCCTTGGTTTGCTTTTTTTTTCCTCTCTACTTATACAGTTGTTACAATTCATCTTTCATTGACAGCAAATACAGACGGTAAGTGGTAAGTACCCAATCGCATAAGTACTAAATCTAAATAAGAGAAATAATACATCTTGAACAATTGGTGACTTTAAGCTGCGGTGGGGTCATTGATGGGGACAGTGATAAAACCTGATTTGTGCCTGATTGAAAGCTGCAGTGATGGAAGGGCCCATCTTCCCAGCCACAACACAAAGTCATTCACTCTGTTCAGTTAGAGATCAGTGAGGACAGGCAGTGACTAAGACCCAAAGACCAAGGTTCTAGTCCTGGCTCTCCCTTGTCAGCCACACGGTGGTAGACACCCTGCCATAGATTTCTGAGCCTTCGTTTCCTTGTGAAATATGGTTTGTCCTGGAAAGACAGAGAGTCCAAAAAGGATTGCCACAGCTCCCTCTCTCCATGCTATGGAAACTTCCACATGATCAGCTATCTACAAGGCCCTGGGGGTTGTCCCTCTTCATCTCACTGCTGAGTCTCTCGAAGACCCTCCCCACCCTGACCCCGCGGCTGCAAGGACTCCCAGGAAGGGGCTTAGTGTCCCCCACCTTCCAGCCTTGTTTTTCCTTACTGGTCCACAGAAGCACATCTACCACACAAGGCAAAAATGCAAAACTCAACAAAAATCCGAGACTAGGGTAGCATTGCATATCCTAACCCACAAAACTTAAGCTCCCCCACCTTTTCGGCTCCCCTTCTTGTTTCTCTCATCACTTTCTTTGACATCACTGGGGTTTGTTCAGGTTGAGGAGTCAGGAACATCCGTGTTATTATCTATTTTCTTGCTATGGTTCAACTTTAATGGGACAGTACTACCATTTGATAGCTTTAGCCCAGAGTCTCCTGACATGTCACACTTGTCACATGCATCTGAGTGTTGGAGTGAATGTGGCTGGGGACACACACACTCTCATGTGTGGACAGTCTAGGTCCATTCTCACAAGTTGGGCTGGATCATTCAAAAAGGTCTTTTACCACGCACATAATGAAAACACTTAACAAGCAAAGGACTCTAAAACAATATGAGATGTCACGCTGTTGGTGAGATGAAAGGAGCCCTTCAGCTTTAAGCAGGCAGCGTACCTCCATGTGGGTCGGGGGTCGGGGGTTCTATAGCACCCTAGAAGCCTCAGAGCAGGTAGCCCTCCTTATGCCCTGATATGTCCCACTACCAGTGGGCCCAAGGACTGGCAACTTGACTTTGGTCGTGTCTTTCTCTGCGGAACAGGGAGAAAGAACTAGGTAAGTGGAGTTTGAGACAGAGTTCACCCCACTAGCCTTAGATGGTCTGTGTTCCAGAAGGCAGAAACAACGGCCAATGGGGCTGCATTCACCACCACACCGACCTGGCTCAACAGGAGAAAGACTTGCAACAGTATCACACTGCCAAAGTCAAAGTAAGCTACCTCTGGTGGGGGGGGAGGGGGGCAGGGGCAGAGCAAGATCCACATCAGAGTAGCTAACAGTCTTCAAGGCTGCTGGAAAGAACTTCTGTGGGAGCTAATTAGATCAGACTAGATGATGATAAAACGATTAGCTACTTACAACTACATTGTATATGATGAGTATATGGCAAGCATGCTACATGTGATAAGCACATAATAAACATACTGCATATTGATATATTATAATTACATATGTTTGTACACAAGCATATGCAGCTATGTATATTCTCTTTGGTGTTAATATCTGCATGTGATGTAAAATTTGTTAGTAGAGTGTGTCACAGTAGTACTCAGAAATATCACCATGAGGGGAAAAAAAAAAAATGACAAAACCAGGCCCGGTGACATATTTTTATAATGGCCGGCACTTCGGAGGTAGAGAAAGGAGCATCAGGAATTCAAAGCCAGCCACAGTGACATAGCAAGTTAAAGACGAGTCTGAGCTAAATGAAACCCATACCAAAAAAACCAAAACCAAACCAAACAAACAACTGTGACCAGAGAGGTGACTCAGTGGCTAAAAGCACTTGCCACGCAAGCCTGACAACCTGAGTCTGACCCTAAGACAAGAGGCCCCAGAAGCCCAGCCTCTCCACGTGTGTTGTGCAGCACAAGCACCTGTGCTCACACAGACACATCCTACACACACAACAATAACAAACAACATCATTTTAAAGGAAAAAAATAGAACTGAACAAGGTCTCTGGGGGGGGGGGGGGCGTGGAAAATATCTGGGGCCCCCTATGCTCCCTGCTAGTGGCGGTAGATCCAGAATGAACAGTTCCTAACAACTGAAGAATATTTTACAACACAGGTTTTCACATGCCCCTATTGAGACTCACATCGACCTTCTAAACTGCACATTTTTCTGACATAGGAAGGAAAGGCGGCAAGGTAAGGGCAGGGCTTATAGGGAGACTCCACCCGAGTACAGCTGCCTGTGCAGTAGCACCTTTTTTTCAAGGGTCTGTGAACACTTGCTTCCCTATAGGTCAGCCCATTTTCCCATGATTCCCAGTGGCGGGCAGTATGGCTCACTGTAGAGACTGAATGCCAGAGGTAGGAAAAGAAAGAACCTCTGCCATCGTTTCCTTCCATTTTTAATCTTTGATATTATGAAAAAGGAAACTCACGCCTGGGAGAGGTCCTTTGAGTAGCCCACTGAAAAGGAAAAGCTTGATTTAGGCCTGAATTCTCAAAGACCTTAAAATAGGCAACCCTCCCGTTTCTCTGGGCAAGTCGTGATTTAAACCAGGTGATCGTAAGAATGACTTCATTCATTGCCGTTTCCATGTGCCTTACGAGGGAAGGCATGTGGGCTATGTATGTAGGGAGAGAGAGACCCCCCAGCCGCTGCTGTCTCCACCCTCCCTGACCCACAGCGGACCAGTAAATGTTTGCTAGCTATTTGCAGGGCCGACAGTATGGGTTATTTTCCCCGAGTGCCAAACAACTTCATCTTAAAGGAAATACTTCACTCTGGCAAGATGTAATAACAATTATAAGGATATTTTATACTAATAAGTATGGTGCTGTAGGGCTGAACGTATTTTTCACATGTGGTTTCATGAGTAAGTTGATGGGGTGTGACACCCAACCTCTCGGGTGTGAAGACTAGATGATAGTAGGCAGGAGTGGACGATACTCTTCTGTGGTCCCAGGGCCTTCTGCTCTCTGGCAGGGTCACTGGGACTTAGCAGGATGACCACTGGTATCTCCCAAAGCATAGATACCCCCACCTTATGTCTTATGTCTACCTTTCTTAATTGACACGTCTAGGGGATCAGGACAGGGCAATGGAGGAAATCTCCGGGGAGGGGAAGTGTAACAGGAGGCAGGGATCCACCCTCACTGGACTCCCTACCCCTATGCTCTGGTGTGTGGAAGAGCCCTGAAGATGCCCAGGATGCCCAGAAGGATCCAGGAGTAGCCTCGGTCACTGACGCGTCAGAGTGTACAATCTACATCTATCCCTTCCTGCTTCTTCCTCTTCCTTCCAGCTTTCCAGGAGGCCTCCGCTCCCAGTAAACCGTTATTGCTAACACCTGCAACGTCTGTTTTAAAGTGCAGTGTAAGTGTCCAAAGCAATCCTGTACTGTCCCAAAGATGGCCAAGATCACTTGCTTCTTCGGCACATATTTCCTGGGGCACCTATTACCACTCTGCTAGCGAGAGGAGGACACACTGCCAACAACACAGGACTTGCGGGACAGCAGCAGCAGACATAAATACTGGAGAGGGAACTACGTGCGTTCCTGCCCACAGTGTATAAGAAATACACATGAAAAACAACAAACTCAAAAAATAAATAAATAAATAAATAAATAATAAAAATAAAAGAAAAATAAAAAAAAAAAAGAAAAACAACAAACTCCAACACAGGGTAGCACCAGGGGGCTTAAAGCACGTCGTCCAGTTTGAACACAGACAGTTATAAGCCCCACCAGCATCTTGCACTCTAAAGAAAGCTCCTCCTGTTCAGGTATGGTGTTTGTTAAAGGAAGGAGACCAGTTGCATAGTAACCTTTCCGAGCGCACAATGTAATTGCCTTCTATACAATGCTTGGCCCACGGTCAGCCCTCCACCTGCAGAGTAAGTGAAGCCTAGAAGGGAAGTGCTTCCAAAGAGAACTGGACGGAAGCCCGACTGTGTTGTTTGTTAAACGCTGCACTGTGTGACTGTGACTTTATGTGTGTGTGTGTGAGAGAGAGAGAGAGAGAGAGAGAGAGAGAGAGAGAGAGAGAGAGAGAGAGAGAATTATTCTTCAGAACTGTCTACCATGTTTTTTGAGACAGGGGCTCTTACTGGCCCGGGACTCACTAGGTAGGCTAGGCTGCCTGATTTGTGAGCCCTTGGGATCTGCCCGTCTCTGTAAAACCAGCACTAGGGTTACAAGTATGTACACCATGCCTGATTTTTAACATGGCATGTGGGGATTGAACTCGGTCTTCATGCTTGCATAGCCAGCACTTTACCATTGAACCATCTCCACAGACCCCCTTTTTAAAGATATTTTACATTAGCCAGGCGTGGTGGCTCATATCTTTAATCTCAGCACTTGGGAGGCAGAGATAGGCAGATCTTTGTGAGTTCAAGGCCAGCCTGGTCTACAGAGAGAGTTCTATGACAGACAGGCCTATTATACAGAGAAACCCTGTCTCCAAAAACGAGAGAGAAAGAGAGGGAGGGAGGGAGGGACAGACAGACAGACAGACAGACACAGAGAGACAAAGAAAGACCAGACCTTTTGGACACATTTACAACTAGTAACTAAAAGCTTTTCCAGTTAGAATGCTGACCACTATGATGTTTTATGCATGACCCATGGTGACCATCAGGTACAGGACAGGGCAGGTGCAGTCACTTCTCAGTTGTTACTCTGGGCCCTAACTGGGACACAACAGATTTGAGGGAATTTGGCACTGCATATAGCCATCTTCCTGTGTGTTCATGTACATATACTTTAATCCCGGGAGATGTGGATTCTTCCAGACATTTACCGCCCTAGTGTCTAACAAGTAAAATGTATGTATGATGCATGAATATGTAATATATAACACAGGACATATTAGAAGGCATAAGTGTTCCTGGGATTAATAAATTCACCGCCACATTAATGGCTTGTGGCAGCTTATTCCTAGTGCCTTCTCTCTTATATCCTCAGACGCCTTACACCCCATCTGGAATGATACTTCTTCTTTCAGGGCTTAGTTCTGTTACCCAGAAGTCCCTAGGTCCTTAAATGGCCTGAATCTCAGCCCCACTACATTTGGTTCAGCGTGGAGAGAAGCTGCAAATGGTCCCTTCAAAGCCTGGAGGTCACGTGTCCTCCTAGAGCTAAGTTCTTTCTCATCCCCTTTACTGTGAGAGCATTGCCCCAGCGCTTGGGGGTTTGAGCAGCTTTTTACAGTCATTAGCCAATAGACACAAGGTCCCCATGGGGCCTGTCCCCCTTTTAGAGAGGCTCCATGGGGATTAACTGCCACCTAAGGTCACTGGAAGGGGCAGAGTCTCCACCCAGCCCCCCTCCTCAGGCCACTTCAAAGTTACATATATGGCAAAATAGCTCTAGGATGGGGAGGGAGAGAGGCTTTTGTGCTTCCTTAAGCCTAAACTGGAGACTGCGCCCATGGCTTCTGCCTTGGTAACTTAGTGAGCGTTTCCAGGAGGCTGTGGTACAAAGTGGCTGTAGAAGGTGGACACTACTTGCACTGCCTGCTCAGGACCTCTCCACCCAGTGCCTCCTTCCTCTGTGACGTCACAGGGCGTGACTACTTTCCACACTCCTCTGAGCTCCAAAAGAAGGGCGTCTCTGAAGGTACACGCCTTTAATCCCAGCACTCCAGAGGCAGAGGCAGGCAGATCTCTTGTCTACAAAGTGTGGTCTCCAAAGCAAGTCTAGGACAGGCAGGGCTACACAGAGAAGCCCTGTCTCAGGACAGGGGTGGAGGTGGGAGCACAGATCTCCACTTAAAAGATCCATCCTTTCATACTTTTTCACTTCAGATATGCTAAACATGCTATTAATGCAACGAATGCAGCTCAGACTGCGGACTCTGCAGAGATAGATGACCAGGCATGAGAGGTAAACTCAAAGCATGAAGTTAAGAGGCAACATTGTGCCCCAGCATTCAGCAAATGGTCATTGACACCTCCAGACTCCACAGCTTGAGGCCTCTTTAGACTCTCTGGTGAAATGTAGCTGATTTACTGTCAGGCACCTCGATCTTCTTTCCCCTGGTAAGACCATAACATGTTTACAAGCAAAGGTCAAAGTGCAGTTCAGATTCCCTGTTGGGCACCACGGATTCCCCACAAGGTCAGCTTGCCACAAAATATGTGGTCGTTCACTTGTCACCATAGTAGTCCGTCCCCACCAAGCAGCTTTGTTTTTCTAACCTGGCAGGAGAAGACAATAGGTCGCTTGGCTGGCACTCCGAAAACCAACTGACTCCTTTGGATTTCAGGGTCCTCAAAAGGGAAGCATTATGTCAGGCGCAGTAACACACATCTTTAATCCCAGCACACTCAAGAAGCCGAGGCAAGAGTGAGTTCAAAGCTAGCCTGGGCCTGCATGGTGAGTTATGGGCCAGCCAGGTCTTTATAATGAAACCCTGTCTTAAGGGGGCAGGAGGTGGAGAACAAGAAAGAAAGAAACTAATGATCCAAAGGGACAATGATGGATTTATTATTTCTTTACTCGGTTGTCAAATCACAGTTGGTATGTGGTCTCCACCCAGACTCTCTTGTCCATGCTCGTCCAGGCCTTATGGCCTAGGCAGTGGCTCCCTCAGCTGGTTTGGAGGCCTGCATGGTTCCAGTGGCTCTCCTTTGACACAGGCCTAGTTTGTCAATATTTCATTGCTGTGGCCCCAAAGCTAAACCCTGCATCTATCTGGTTTCACACAAGTTCCTCTTAGATGACAGAGCCCCATTCCATACTGAGTGCAGATCAAGGCGGAGTTCCTGACATTTTTTTTTTTTTTTTCCATCTGCAGCTTTGTAGGCTTCTGAGCTCAGTCACAACTGGACTCAGTAACCCAGGAATGGCGCCCACCTCATCTACATTTTTCATGCATTTTCTGCTCTGAGTCTTAACCTGAATGAAGCTTCCAGCACCAGTGGCTAGAGAGAGAGCATCCAGGTTCACCAGTGCTGAGTCTCCTGACCCAAGTACCAACTCATGGGAAGAGGCTTCTTCGTACAGAATCAAGTGTTTCCTCCTCCTCTTTATGCCCCTTTCAACTGGAGCATGTTTCTGCTTAGGGGTACAATCAGAGGACAGTGAGTCTGTGGGCTTTCTATTCTGAGAATGCAGTCCATAAAGGACCCCTAAACTTGGATCCACAGCTGGAATTATGGAGGTGGGTGGGTGTGTGTTGTGGAGGGAGGATAATGCTAACCCCAACTCTGTTGAGTGTGTGTGTGTGTGTGTGTGTTGTGGGAGGATAATGCTAACCCTAACTCTGGTGTGTGTGTGTGTGTGTGTGTGTGTGTGTGTGTGTGTGTGTGTGTTGTGGGAGGATAATGCTAACCCTAGCTCTGGTGTGTGTGTGTGTGTGTGTGTGTGTTGTGGGAGGATAATGCTAACCCTAACTCTGGTGTGTGTGTGTGTGTGTGTGTGTGTGTGTGTGTGTGTGTGTGTGTGTGTGTGCGCACGCAGCTAGAAGGAAACTGATTGTGGGGACTCATATTCCCGGTATTATACAAGGATCTGGGACTCCCCAAGCCACTGAAGTGTCTTGCTTTCATGTGAAAGTCAGAGAGCCTTTACCAGTAAGTAATACATTACGTTGCCATGTGATATCAAAATCACAAGAAGATGCAACTTAAAGGAGTGTCCAAGCTGACAGAGCAGCTGCCACCTTCGTGGTCTGCCTGTCAATAGACCAAGTCCTCATGGGCCCAAACCATCTCTCTCACTGTCTGGCATGATGGGGGACTTGCCACTTTCAGAATTCAGTATTTATGATGAAAGAGGGCTCCAGGGACTGAGGAGATGACTTATTTGGTTTAGCACTTGCCTCACCTCTCCCCACTCCGAGAGAAAGAAAGAAAGAGAGGGAGGGAGGGAGGGAGCAAGCAAGCCTGAGGAGCAACAACTGAGGTAGTTTCCTGGTCCCGACCTGCAAGTACACATATGCACACATGCAACATCTCACACTTACATACACTCCCCTCCCCCTCCCCCCACACACAAGTAGAGTGATTTGGCCTCCACAATCTCCTCTTACCTGCATCTACATGGAAACCCATATGCCCAGCACTTGGAAGGCTGAAGCAGAGGCTCATGGGGCCATGTTGGGTTACATAGCAAAACCCTGTCTCATAAAAATGAGAAACAAAAGGCAAAAATCCACCTATTATTGATAATAGCCAAAACTCCCAGGCTTTGCTATCACATTTCATCTGGACGGATGTAATAACTAAGGAAGAACTGACTCCAAGCCATGACCTACACCTGGCCCACACTATCACATCTTATCCAGGCAAACTTGCTAAAAGAGAAGTTATTGGGCGAAGAAATGGAAAGTTACCCGAGGCAGTCATCTGGAGTGTGGCTCGGGGGAAACTGCTGCTACGAGAAAAGTGTTTCCTCTCCCTGATTCTACACTGTTCTCTACCCTCACCACACCATCTCCACTACACAGGCCAGACTCTGCCTCTCAACAACCCCACTATGTGACATCACTGCCACTGTGGTTTAGATAGAATTCAAGTGAGTCGCTGAAGGGTTCTCATGTTGAAGTGGGATCAGACCCCCATCACTGAATACTAGTGGCCATTTAAGAAGAGAGAAAGAAGAGCTGGAGAGATGGCTCAGTGGTTCAGAGCACTGGGTGCTCTTGCAGAGGACTTGGGTTTGGCTCTCAGCACCCCATAGAATTGTACAACCATCCATAACTATAGTCTCAGAAAATCTGACACTCTCCTCTGACCTTCATGGATATCAGGCACACGTGTGGTGCACATATGCACATGCAGGCAAATATTCATACACATAAAATAAAAATAAATACATTGAAGAAGAAGAGGAGGAGGATGAGGAAGAAGAGAGAAAGAGGCTTCTATTTCTCACCTTGTAATACTCTACAAACCCTTGTTACTCTGCTAGCAAGAAAGTAATCACATGATGCAGTCCTTAAACCTGAATGAGAATCATGAGTCAAAACTAACCTCTTTTCATTATAAGGATGCCTAGCCACATGTGTTTTGTAATAGTAACAAAACATAGACTAGCACACTCCTCTACAGCCACCCAACCCTAATGCTACACTTAGAGTTCAGAACTCCTTTTTAATCCAGTCAAACTCTTGTGATTCTATCTCAAAGTATCCTTCAAGTTCATTTCTCAGCCTCTAGTTACAGCTGCTGCCTTATTCAAACTCTCTATCTGTTGGTCTGGTTACTGCTAATGATGCCCTGGTGACTCCCCCAGACTCCACCCCTAGTTAAAGACAAATTTAGTAACATTACATTCCTACTGCACTCCTTTGCTTGACCCATGACTCCTTTGATGACCATGCCTCCTCTTCCCTTCAGGCCTCAGTGCCGTCCACGCCTGTGTCACCCATGTGGGAGTTTTGCAGTGTTGCACACTATCCTCCTGGGCATGTGACACTGTCATGTCAGGCAACTCTCTTCATTCCTCACCCACTCTGGGCATTCTCCTCTCTGGGAAACAATTGATATTTCTCTTATCCCAGGGAGAGTTGAAGATGGCTTCCCTTACTGTGAATTTGAGTCAGACCTCAAGCATAGACCCCAGTGATCTGTCATGTAGGGTTTCGTCATCTGTAGGGGAGGAGGCAACTGTGACACACAATTCAGAGCAGAGCGCATTACACAGAAGACACAGGAAACAGCCATGGATAGAACTGGAATGTTCTTCCAGGGGGCCTGGCCATCTGAGCACCCTGCATCTGTAGAACTATTCTACAGTCCTTCTCTACAGTAGTGTCTGTAGAAAGTCTCCCCAGAAACCAAAGTGCTGGTAACAAACCTTTCTCCGTGACTCTCTGACTGGAGGAAGTCAAAATGACAACCTGTAGAGTCTCCTCTGCCAGCTGCACCCCATTGCGAGTGTTGTGTGGATGAATGAAACCCCCCCCCCAATTGCTGTATCTCTAGAGAACAGGTGTTGTCACCCTGGGGGTACAAACTAGTTCTGCGGCTGAACAAGCAAAGCCATAGAGAGAGACTTCCAAGACAGCGGCCTTTTTCCAGACACCCCTCTGATCCAGAGGGGGCACCCAGGTGTCTTGCTTCCCCCTCCCCAGTTACCGTGCCTTGTGCGGGACGAGCCCAGAGTCCCACTGTAATTACACCCCGTTTGACTAGGAAATGGGGTCCCTGGTCGCATTCCTGAATCTCCCACTGACTCGACATTTATAACTACATTAGAAAGGAAATACTCTTTGCTGTGTGCCTTCACTCGAGATAATTGGACAGGGATAACGCTGTTGAGGGGCCCGAGGCCCTTCCCAAAATGACAGAACAGCCATGACTCATAAAGTAAAGGAGATAGTGGTTCCCTCCCTGAGCCTCTGAACACAAGGGAAATAAATGGAGCCTTAACTGAAAGATGAGTACATCTCTCAGAACCCCAGGGTTTTGGAACCCTGGGAGTGCCTCAGTCTGATGTGCCAGTGGCGCCGACTGCTCAGCCTTTCTCTGTCTGTAAAAAAGAGGCCAGTAAAATGCTTCAGCTCAAACCCCAGCTATGGCTGCAGACCTCCAGCATCATGGAGGCTCCTACAAGTCACCCAGAGACCCCAGTACACACCCAAGGGCTGGAAATAATGGCAAGTCTTATAAAAATGCTGTCATCCTAAGAACCATCTCCACGGGCGCCACAGCTTGGTGCCATTTGCTGGCGGTTCTTCCTATGTCATCTGATCGCTGTCTGTACACTAAGGCCTTTGGTCCCCACCTAGGGAAGCAGGAGACCACTACTGTTCCTGTTTCAGGGGGAGACCTGGTGGCACTCAGAGGAAGGATAGATAGCAAGTTACCAAGAAGAGACTTAATACCCTATGAGCATATAAAGGGGGAGGAAATCCCCCTCAGGAACAGTCATAGGGGAGGGGAATAAGGGGAAAATGGGAGGGAGGGAAGAATGGGAGGATACAAGGGATGGGATAAACATTGAGATGTAACAAGAATAAATTAATAAAAAATTTAAAAAATAAATAAATAAACAAAACTAAAAAAAAAAAAAAAAAAAAAAGAGTGAAAACAGGAGATTAAGTAAATTGCCCAAAAGAAGTGGGGCTGCCATTCTGGCCAGGTGCTGTGCCTCCAGCATGCTTTGTAGTGACTATGTCATGCCTACTTCTCCATTTGGTCCCTACATAACAGCTACTGAAAGTGCGCCTTCAGTAACCATGTCCAGAGTCATATGAACTTTACACACACACATATATACACACACATGCACACACACACACACACTCACTCACACATAGAGACACAAATACACCCACACACAGAGACCGGCAGACACATGCACGCACGTGCATGTACACACACATACACTTTAACAGGGATCCTCTTTTGATTTAAATAAAAAATCAAATGACCCAGAGATCAGCCACTAATTGCTAGGGACAACCAAGGGCATGAAAGAAACACCCTGGGTGTCAAGGGGCCCCTCTTTATGAGTTCCTTTTAAAATGCAAGTACCTCTAAGAAATACGGAAAGTCATTAATGCCTCCATACAGGGAAACTTCCAGATCTCTGTTCATCCATTCATCATTATGAGAGAGAAAAAAAGCCAAGGGCATTAAAAGGACACTATTGGACATGGAGGAGGGGTCACGGGACTGAGGGAGAGGATGGCATTGGCTGAAAGTGACGGCTATAATAAGCAGGCAGAGACATGTAAAATAATCTTGGCCTACTTCACAGTTCTGCCTAGGGCTGGCCTGGGGGCATTCATCAGTACCACACAGGATGACATTTGTGGTGAAATGTCTTAAATCGGTTAAGGGCTAAATCGTGATTTCTAGAAACATTAATTTTGTCACCTTTTGAAACAGTGCAGCCCAACAAAGACCGGCCAAGCAGATGTGGGGCTTTACTTGAGAAAGATGACTCGCGAGTACCTTGCTAGTCTAGAGATGCTGAAAGCTGCTATTTGAAAGATGGCCATGGGAAGGGGTAGTCCCTAAGTCATCTGAAGTGAGCCGCGCCCGCCGAGTTGGCTGTTGTCTTCTGTTGTCGGTGACTGACGTAGTATTCCAGAGCGCTCACCAGTTCTATGGCTTTGGCAAAGACTTCTCCTCTCTAAACCCTCAAGATGGCTTCCAAGTGTTGGAGTCCACTAAGATAAAAATGCTTCAGTGCTACCCACCGCATTGTGTATGTTAGAACATACACAAAGATGGCTGGGGATGCGGCTCAGTGGGGTGAGTGGTTGCCCAGCATGCACAGGGATCTCAGTTTGACCTCTAGCATCCCATAAACCAGGCATTGTGTCATGTGCCTGCAATCCTAGAACTTGAGAGTCAGAGATAGGAACATCAGAATTTTAAAGTTATCCTTGGATCCATAGGAAGAGAGTCTGTGGCCAGCTACATAACAGCTCTCATAAATAAATAAATAAATAAATAAATAAATAAATAAATAAATAGAATATAAAATCCAGGAAGTGTTCATGTTGCTTAGAGGATGCATGCGCATTGCACAGGGTGTGTCAGTCTATCTGTACCTATGCTGTGGAACACAGTGGTTCTCAATTTGTGGATCATAAGCCCTTGGAGGGTCACTGTATATCAGGTATACTGTATCTCAGATAATTATTTACAGTGTGATTTATAACAGTAGAAAATTACAGTTATAAAGTAGCAACAAAATAATTTCATGGCTGGTGATCGCCACAACATGAGGAACTGCATTAAAGGGTCACAGCATTAGGAGAGTTGAGAACCACTGCTCCAGAAAGTCCTAAGCTAGTACATCCATAGTTGCATCTGAGTAGTGGCTGGGGCACACAAGAAAGATTTAATGCAGCCATAAAAAACAAGAGGCTCACCAGGGAAGAACGGGTTAAAATCTCTTCAATCTTCCACCTAGGGTCAAAGATATCACCTATCACTGTAACTGTTCATTATCTGGCCCAAGTATAGACCCCCAGTCCTAGGATTTGGGCAACCTTCAGGCATTCTTAAAGCCTTGGTGCTCCAAATAGTATCAGAAATACATAATTCACAGGCTGGTAAATCTACTCACAAATGGGGTTAAACTGCCACTATTTTAGCACAAACTGATTTTTTTTTTAAAGACCCAGAAGTGATGGACTACATATAATTCAAACTGAAACAAAAAAAAATTATTTTAATTTTGTTGTTGTTGTTGTTGGCTGAATCAATTCTCCAGTCCAAGACAGAGTGATTCTTCATGAATTTTTAAAGAAAGAATAAAATAAACTCTCTGTATAGCTTTCATCCCAAATGAAAATCAAAAATAGATGCTGTCTCTCTATTCCTTCTGATTTGGCATTTTTAGAAATTAATTTTTCCAGGCAATTAAATTAGCCAGTAATTTGATATCACCATCTTATTTCATTAAATAGAACACATGCTGAAATAACACACAACCTCATTTTCATTTATAATTTTTACAAATTTAGTACTCCTAAGGAGGTTCTGGGTGGACAGTGCTAGAGGCTAGAACCTTCCCTGCTGGCTGCAAGAAGTGATTACGTGAGCTGAAGTCCAGCTGCAAGAAAAAGATCCAGCCCCACACACAGCCCTTTATTCTCTGCTCCAGAACCTTCCCTGGCCACCCAGGAGGCCAGGATAAATGGCACAACACTGGATGGAATCCACCCTCCTGTTTCCTAATTGCCACCTGGTATTTCTATGCTGCCTCTGTCCAAAGAATTCTCAAATATTTCCCAAGTCACACAAGTGTTTTCTCTAATCATTTCAGTCAGCTCAATCTCTGGGAAGCTGGAAATTCACTCGGGGTTAGAGCGGATGGACACGCTTAGCTGGAGAAAAGATGGCTGAGTGTTTGCTGCCCTTATGTCCCACCAGTGAACGAGTGAGCTACATACATTCCTAGTAAGAAACCAGAGCCGGAAATGCTCCCCACTTTCTAGGCAGGAGAGCAAACAAACAGAGAAGATAAGCCATGCCTTCCAGTACATGCCCTAAGTAGAAAAAGAAATGGTCAAATCTAACACAGAGAGATCATCGGAGGCTATTCCTCTTAAAGTCATTTTTACAGAGAGTGCTTGGTAGAGTATTTCAAGAAGGTGAAATTCAGTTCGCAGCACCAACATTAAGCTGCTTACAATCACCCTTAATTCTAGCTCCAGGGATCCAACACCCTCTTCCGGCTTCTATGGGTGTCAACACACATGTGACATACACACACACACATATGCACACACACACACACCACATCAGCATAGCTGACATGTAAATAAGGCCTGTGCAAGGTAAACTAGGACCAGTGCCCTCATCACTGGGAGTTGGGTATGTTGGCAAAAAGGCCAGGCAGTCTTCAGGTTAAGGACTCCTGAATGTTCTCTTAGTCGTCTGCCTTACCTGCAGTCGGCCATGGTCACTCTTTTTTGCAGGTTCTGCTAGTCCCACCCCCCCACACTCCTCCTTCTGCCCTTCACCTTGGCATATGTGATGCTTTATTTAAAACCCAGGCAAATGTCCACTCCCCCCGCCCAGATCTTTCTGCCCATCCAGACCCATGCCACTGCCTCTCTGACTTGCACGGATTGAGCCCGCTCAGCTCTCATCACTCCTGCCTCTTGGAAAGCTGGGCTCACTCACTTTCTTTTTGCACATACAGTAGGTAAACGGCACGCTTTTCTCGGGCTGTCTAAAAAGGAAAACAAACTTCTCAAAGACCACCAACCCTGGTGACAGCGCAAGAATATGAGCTGTGTGAGAGAGAAGAGTCTTCACTCAGCCTCTCAGCCTTATCAAGTCTAGGGTAGCCCCTCCCACCCCCCTGGCTCTGTGTCCCCATGGAACTGTGGGCAGCTCATGTGGTGTTTTTCACTATAGCACCTGGGTTATAATAACGCTTTGAAGATGTCAAAACTAATCACCATATTGGAAAATCCCAGAAGGTAACAATTCATTGGGTTGATCATCCTATCCAATGGCTGCCATGCCAATGAACACTCAGAAAATGCCGGTTGAGTGAATAATTGAAGAGATAAAAGAAAACATGTCTTTTCTTGAAATACTAATGGAACCACTTATTGGGTTTAGCTAACTTCCTTCTGCTTAGCTCCTAGATGAGCTTGGAGAACCCATTTCCACTGGGGGAACCTTCTACCATGGCTGTGGTGGTTGGAATAAATGAAAAATGTTCTCCATCATCTTGGCTGCTTGGATAATTGGTTCCTTGTTGGTGGCACTGTTTGGGTAGGCTTTAGGAGGTGTGGCCTTGCTGGAGAAAGTGTGTCACTGGACTGGGCTTTGATTTCTCTGTCTCTCTGTCTCTCTGTCTCTGTCTCTGTCTCTGTCTCTCTCTCTCTGTCTCTCTCTCTCTCTCTGTCTCTCTCTCTCTGTCTCTCTCTCTCTCTCTCTCTCTCTCTCCATTATGCTTCTAATACAGAAGCTCACTCCATAGATGGGAAGACACTGACTCCAAAGCCAGACCATAGATCTGGAGTCTGACTCTTGACCAGTTAGTTCTGTGTCACCCTAAACAGACTCTGTGCTCAGATCATTAGGTTTCCCAGCTGTGACAAGAGTGTTGAAGTACTTTCTTGCCCCAGATCCACTTACTGGGCATTGCTCACAGGGAAGAAGGACAACCCCTCTTCCCAAGGCTGGGCCCTGTTGGGGGGGGGGGGCCGCTCTCTATTCAGAAATGAGCAGTTTAGCATTAGCAGGCAGCTGTGATACTCCTTCAGTGGCTTGCAGACTCAGTCTCCCCAAAGATGTACATTAGGGTACATATCAAACAGATGGGATGCAGATTAGAGACCACTTGAAGCTGGGGCCTTTCCTCTTTCTTTTTTTTTCTTTTTTTTTTTTTTTACAAGCACTGTCAAGGTGTGTTAGTATCTCTTCATTTAAACAAGATCCTTAGTCTTGGTACATGGAGCAGAGACTCAGAAGAAGAAGGAGGAGGAGGAGAAGAAGAAGTCAAATAAATAATCTATCATGCTAGCAACATAATTATAAGAACATATGTTAGCACCAACTAGCTATCTTCTAGTCATATTAAGGGAATGTGTGGGAGAGGAAGATGAGAGGAGAGGCTCAAAATAGTTCTGGTGGAGGCAGGGTGACAATGGGCTGTGTGGAAACCCAAACCAGGCTTTAGAGTCCTTGGTTCTGGAGGACACAGTAGCCCTGAATCCCAGAGCAGTGTTGTTAGCCTTTACTACTATGATCGTGACCTCCTTGGTGATGGGGACCCTTAGCCAGCCTGCCACAGGCAGTGCCTTCTAGCAGCCAAGGAGGTGGCTAGTGAGAGGGCTCCTGCTTAGACAAATATGTAGACAGAGATGATATTGGTAAGGAGAAGGAGCCTTACAGGCAAGGGCCCTGGGCATCAGTTCTCACAAATGCTCTGAGGGGTGGGAGGGAGGGTATTTCCATAGCCTTAAATCACTATCATACCATCTACCACACCCTGCCCCCCCACCACCACATTTTCCCATTAGTGTTATGGCCTCTCTTCTCAGTTTAACATCTTCTCTCCTGCCTCTGCAGCTACCCTCTGTCCCTGCCCTGAGACCCAGCAGGTCTCCAATCCAAATCCCTCCCTTCATGTATTTGAGGGCCCCCTGACTACTGCTGTCATAGCACCCTATGGTTCTGGAGGACCCTAGTACTCATCTCAATTTTAATTATGCTATGACTGTCATCCCAATGGCTTAGTGCATGCCTCATTTGCTCCCCGCAGTGACTGTTGTTGGCTGAGGACCTAGGATCTCTGTTGTGAGGACACACACACAATGCCAACTCATGAGGAAGCTACAAACAAGGTGCCTGGAGCCAAAGGAGCTGGGTGGATCAGAGGCGGCTTACAGAAGACAGCACTGTCCTCAGGGATGACTGCAACAGGGTAGGACCCAGGGCAGGTCACTAGGCAGCATGTCTGGCAGCTGAACCTTAGCCTGGTTGGCCAAAGACAAGGGTCCTGCCATTTATGGGCGCAAAGATGCTATGCAAAGCTCAGGGAAAGGCCAAATTTTTGCTCCAGGAAGGGAATTCTGAGGACCCAGGGGGACCTGGAGGTAAGAAAACAGCTGGGAGGCCATTATATTTACTGCATTGAAAGAATGGTGCCTATATCAGGATGGTGACCTTTGATAGATGGAAGTTCTGGGGATGCATTGGGGGTAACACCACATATTTTGTGACGCACTACTCATTTGGTCCAGGGGCTTAAAAAAATGAAGACTCTAACAGAGATTCACCAAATGTTGATTGATATGTCTTATGCGCATTCTCATGTCTAGGAACATAAAAATGAAGTCAAAGATTCCTGGAAGTGTTTCAAATGTTATCCTGGCTGTTTCTCTACTTTCGTACAGCCTGCTGACCTGCAGAAGAGGAAGACTTGAACAATGAGGAGGAAGGGGAAAGGGAGGATTTAGTACTCAGACTCTCCAGTAGCTTGAGTGGCAAGCTAAGCGAAGGATGTGTCCATGTATTCATCCAAACTGAGCCCTTTATAAGATCTCCTTTGGGGCTGTGGAGCTGCTGCTTCAGGTGGTGGAGTGCTTGCCTGATGTGTACGACATCCTCGGATCCTCGGCTTGAACCCCAGCATCACAGGACGCGGGTGTAATGGCTTACGCCTCTGATCCCAGCACATGGGAGATCAAAGCAGGGGACTGAAGCACAAAACATCACTCTAGATCTAGATCATTCAAGATCATTCTAGATGCATAGTAAGTTTAAGACCAGCCTGGGGGCTATGTGAGACTCTCCAAGGGAGTGGGAAGGAAGCTCTCTCTTCTGGCTAAGTTCACGAGCTACTTTCTTTTTGGTGACGTTTGCAAAGTCACTGGGGGTACTGGAGAGATGGCTTGGCAGTTAACATGTACTGCTTTTGCAGGAGGCCCATGTTCAATTCCTGGCACCCACATCAACTGCTTGTAATTCCAACTCCAGGGTGTTTGATGCCCTCTTCTGGCTCTCATGGGCATTGCAGGCATATGCACAAGTGCCACACACATCTACGAATACCCAACTAACAAGGAAAAGGATTTGAACCACACACAAAAAAGAATTGAGGTAGTAATATGCCCCCTCCTCATAAGTATAGTATCAAACAGGTAAGGGTGAGAGTTCTACCAAGCAGGTAGTAGCTGTGGCAAGGTATATTTCAACGGCCAGGCCCTCTCTGAGCCTGACCTAATTTTCTTTGCTCAGTGCTAACATTTAAATACTATTCTCTCTCCCAAGAGGACACACAGTAAGACTTAAGTGTAATCTAGACTATTATGTCAACAACATTGATAGAGAAAAACACGACATTTGTGGACATCCCCAAGGAAGCATTGCTCATCAAATGGAAGACACCAAACACTCACTGCCCTACGTTTGCTGATATCCATATCGATGCCCTGGAATCACTTGGCAAGATCCTCCCTACTTAATGCCACGCCCTTTGCTTCTGAGACACAGGATGGAGAGGGTCAGAGACACTCACTTTCACTCTTTCCAAAAAAAAAAAAGGTGCCGTTTTCCTCTTTAAAACCACATCTCTCTGCAACACTGACAAAGATAGGATGGTACCTTGCAATAGGTAACAAACGATCTCTGCAAAGCACTGCCATACATATTGCCCCCCCCTCCAAAAAAAACAAGCCCTCTAAAATATCCTGGATGGTCATTGTTAGTCCCACTGGCAATGTGGATGACCAAGCAACTGTAGGGGGAATCTCACCAACATGTTCAGAGCAGGAGACTCATTAAACTCTCACTGCCACCTCCAACCAACCCAGCTGCCTCTGATCCTCACCATCTGTGGAAGCCTGGTTCTCTAAGTCCAGGCCTACAGAGGACAACTATAAGAGTAAAGTTCACCTTTCCTGTTATATAAGCTGAGTGAGACTGAGTGAGACTGTTTCAACTCATGCTTATCCCAGAAGGGTTGACATTGTGGCCGGGAGCACTCCACCCAAGCACTGACACATGGGAGATAGAACCCAAATGGTCAGGCTTCCTTCCATAGCTGCGAGAGAAGGGGGTGCTGACCAGACTCCCATGCTGCAGGTCTTCCCTGAGCTCCCTGGATGGTCAGTGAACCTGTACAATGATCTGAGCTCTCCAGACACATCCTAGAGACTTCAAGAAAAAAACAACAACAACAAGCTGAGCAGCAAACCTACTCCCCACCCCGCCCACCCCCACCCCCACCCCCCACCCCCACCCCGCAGCCTGAGATGCTCACCGGGTTCCTGCTGCCCAGCGCCACTCCCAGCCTCCCCATCAGAAATAAGCCAGGCTGCCCAAAGCAGGAAAAGGTAAAAGCAAATAAAGCTCTCCTTAATCTCTCCCGTAGATTGGAACAATCTGAAACAACCTGTAATTCCATCCAGACATGCGGAGAAAATAATGGTTTAAAGCCTTGCTTGAACTTAAATGTACCTCCACTCAGTCCAGCTTCCCAGCATCCTTTCTTCCTGCTCCCTCTTCCCCATCGGCACTTTATTCAATGAACACATCTGCATTCCTTCCCTCCCTCCCTCCCTCCCTCCCTCCCTCCCTCCCTCTCTCTCTCTCTCTCTCTCTCTCTCTCTCTCTCTCTCTCTCCCAGAAACTCTATACAGCCTTATCCCTGACACCTTTCCACAGTTTCAAATTCCAGCGTTGTGCCAAATCCCTATTTCCTGCTGCTTAATTTCCATTCATTTACTCTTGTTTTTGCTTCTTCTGCCTTTCCCAGCATGGACCAGCTCCAGCCCAGCTTCTTGTAATTTTTTTTAGGAAGGCTCCCCATTGAGTGCTATTGGAATCTGAGCTTCTGCTCCATGCCAGTGACTAGCCATTGTTTATACTGCCTAATGACGCTGCCAGGAGGGCCTGCTTCCCCCCTTCTCTTTGCTTCACTCCCTGGGTGTGTACAATAAGGCCCAAGAGAACTTTTCCCCACATATGGTGACCCAGTAGGTCTAGCTTTGTTATTGTTTCATGCCACGCTGCGGCAGCCTCTTTCCGTTTTGATGGCAAAGGAAACAATAAAGTGGAACCTAGACGCTTTGGTGACACAGTCACTTTGGTGACAGTCGCTTTGGTGACACAGTCCACCTGAGCCCATGATGATGCCTGTCGGCACCAGGACTATCAGAGCCTCATCACGTGAAGCTCAGTGGAAGGACAGCAGGTGAGATCCTGCAGGGAGGAGAATAAGGAAGAAACACTCGGTATTTACTTCTCGGGGATGAGGGACTCTTCCTTGCATCAGATGGCTCTGCCTAGCCAGGAACAGCTTAGAGCTGTTTTCCTGCCTCACCTACTCAGTTGCAACATAGCATTTATGAGCAAACGGGCAGAAGTGTCAAAGATGGCCACCATCCTCCTTTGCATGGTGGGAATTGGTTCTGGCCTGTCATTTGAGGAGGTCCCCAGTTTTATTTTGTCTTTCCCAGGTCCATGGCTCAGCTGCCCAGCCCTCATTTTTACACCATAGCCAATTCCACGACCTGTTCGTTCAACATTCTCCCACTCAGGCAGGTCCCGACACATTCTGCTCGCCAGTTCTGTCCCTCTGGCTTTTGCCACCTAAATTGATATCTCCCTAGTCACAGCTAAATATAATATCCAAACTGGACAGGGCCAGAGACCCCAGAATATGAATGCCTGGATGTCTCCCCAGTAAATGGGATTAAGGGACAAGAAAAGAACATTGCCATATGTCATTGAGGTGGAAAGAAGACTGATACTTCCTTGGTCATCCTTTATCATAGCTGTCCCTGAGGCAGACCGTCCACTGTCTGAAGGCCTGCCTCTCTGGGATTTCATCTCCCTCAAGTTGATTTATGGCATCAGACCTCTGGCTCCCAGCCCCAGGTTCTCTCAGGCTGTGTTGGTTTTTTGTTTGTTTGTTTGTTTGTCTGTTTCTAGAGAAGCCTTCTAAACACCTTGCCTACAGGACCATACTTCTACCACACAAAGTGTGGTGTTGTCTCCACTGGTAGCTTGCACGGTAGCAACACATGACATCATAGGCAAGCAAGAAACAGTCTTCTTGCATGATGTTAGGACCCAGGTTTGCGATATGGACCTCAAAACCACGACTTTTCATCGATTCACTTAATTCAGATTTTAAGAGTAAAGTCATTCTTCCAGTAGAGCTGAGTTCATTTAGGTCTTCTCAATCCCAATCCATCTCTGCAATAGTGTAATGGAACTTGTGCAATCAAAAGACCTGAAAACATTTCTCCAAGTCAGATTTTTATTATTATTATTTCGGTTTGTTTTTTTGTCGGGGGGGGGGGTGGTGGTTGAGACAGGGTTTCATTATATAGCCCTGGCTGTCCTGGAACTCAGTCTGTAGACCAGGCTGGCCTCGAACTCACAGAGATTCACCTCTCTTTGCTTCCCGAATGCTAGAATTAAAGACATGTGCCACCAACACCCAACTTCCAAGTCAGATTTTTTAAAGTGTAAAGTGTGTGTGTGTGTGTGTGTGTGTGTGTGTATGTGTGTGTACATGCATTTACTGTGTGTGTCCACTCACATCATCTCAAGTGCATCAACAAAGACTAGATAATATCACACCATTGTATATATGGGATAGCATACAAATCCAAAGACAGAAGAAGCCCTTTCCTACTTTGAGGTCAAGCGTTCCCCTAAACTTCTCTAGTCACTAACAGAAAGGTCTGCAACTGTCTAGGGAGATCATAGAAAGCACTTTTATGGCCACCAGGAGACGCTGAGTGCTTCCCTCATCTAGTCACCAGCCCCAGAATCTCCAGCCACGACAGACGGACTCAACGATTGCTCATGGATGGAAGAGACTGCACTTGGCCCCTTGAGGTCCTGTGTGAGGAGAGGTCTACCTTTGCCAGGAAGTCTACTTTTAAAGAAGTGAGATTCTGAGTGTAAGAGCCCGCCTTCCTGAAGGACCATCAGTGTCTCTCTCTTTCTGCTCAGGGCCAAGACACAGAGCCCTCAAAGCAGGCTGAGAAAGCAGGCAGGGCTTGTCTACCCTTTGTTCTAAGGACCAGAGGCAAAGCAAAACCCCAGCCTTTCGAAAACAAACTTTACATGCAAATGAGCAAGTAGATGGCCAGAATAAATATTTATCAGAGCTCTCCAGCATAATAAACAAACGAGGGCCTAAAATCGTGCGGCATCGTTTGTTATATCCCCACTGGAAAGGCTCCATTTGCTGTCAGTTTTCTGCTTTGCTCAGGGGTACCTGTAGACACTCCACACACTAAATAAATTAATGGAAGAAGAGACGGTCCAATCAAGAGTCTCTACTCACTGACTCTTTCTTCTCTGGAGTATTTCTGAAAGTTCCCCTGAGAGATGAAGCTGTTAAGAGTAATCATAATTCTTTCTAAAAGAATCACTGGTAGATTCTCCAGAAAGCCAGAATATAATATGAAATTAATACATCCACTTAAAGCTATTGTTTCCATCTCTTTCAATTCATTGTATTATTCCCCTGTTTTAGACACTTTAAAACTACGGGTGAGGATAATGTTACCATTAGATACACATATTCATGAATCTATAAATATTCATACTTGCATACATATATAAATATGTACATACACACAAATGCTAAGTATGCATACATTCATAAATACTTATATCAACCTGTAGGAAAATAACTCTCCCCGAACTCTGACTTCATTTTATATATGGCATGTGGTAATAAAGAGGTGTATGCTCACCACTTGAGGATGTTTAGTCAGTGACAGACTGCATTTATGATGGTGTCCTTTTGTTTGGTTTTTGTTGTTGCTGTTTCTACTATTGTTGTTGTTGTTTTAACAGGGTCTCTCTATGTAGCTCTGGCTGTCCTGGAACTCATTATATAGACCAGGCTGGCCTCAAGCTCACAGAGATCCACCTGCTTCAGCCTCTGAGTGCTAGGATTAAAGGTGTGTGCTACCATGCCTGGCTTATCATGGTGTCCTTTAATATCCCATCACACAGCGACATCTTAAGCCACTAAGTTTATATAAATGTGGTCTATGATGACTTCGCAATGACAAAACTGACCCAGAACCATCTCTTCTTGTTAAGTGACATATGACTTTAGATGTATACTATATCAGTCACACACATGAAAAAAAATGGCACAGGGAGAAGATTAAAATTCAAAAAGAGCTGTTGTCTTTGCAGAAAGTTTGAGTGATCTGGTGTACGAAGCTTCTTTGTATTACTAGCCTGATATTTTTCATGTGTTTGAAATTTTCCATAACAGAATGCTTAAAATTTCAAAGGCAGGAATTCAATTTACCTGGCACGATGAAGATAAATCTTAAAATTTATGGGATATTTCAAATAGTCAGTAATACAAAAAAAAAAATGGGTTTATTATGCTGGTTTTCCTACACTGAATTAAAAAGAAAAAAAGGATTTTTTTCAACAGAAAATTTTAATAGGTCTTGTTGGAAAGGGCCTCTGCACTAGGGAAGCAAACATGAAAATGGTAGAGAGCAGCTGAGCAGAGGTGTGTGCTCGCCTCAGATGGGGGTGAAGTTACCATCGTTCTTACCAATTTAAGAGCTTGTTTGTTTGTTTTTTAATCCTCTTTCTAGGGGCTGGAGAGATGGCTGTACAGTTAAAATCACACACCACTCTTGCCTGGGGCCTGAGTTTAGTGCCCAGCACCCATGTCAAGAAGCTTACACTCTCCTGTAGCTCAGCTCTAAGGAACCCAGCGCTCTCTTCTGGCTTCCACGGGTGCCTGCACCCACGTGCACATACACGGCCACAGAAACACATACACTCACATCAGTGAAAAGAAAATATTTTTAATTCTCTTTCTAGAGATTAAAGCTTTTCAAAGCTTCTTTAGATAGTTTTTAAGTGTATCCTGTAATTCAAGAATGTCCCTCTGCCCAGTGCTCCATGAATCTCCTCTTAAGCCATGCCAGTTCACTGAAGCAGGCACACTTAGACACAACTGGTGACAGTGTTTAATTAATACAAACACAAACCCCTTTTGCTTACATCTCCACTTAGATATGTTACTGAGCATGAAGGGTAAAACAAAGAAATAAGAAAAGCCAAAACCCTGAAGGACACTTCTAAGATTCCTTTTCTTGATCGTGAGAAACAGTGAGCACAGGGTGCTGGTGCCAGTGGCTCTGTGGTGTACCTGGTTTTCTGTGGACCCAGATGTAAAACGGCTGATTTGGATACCAAGTCAGCGTCAAGATAATGAGCCTTCCAGAATCAAGGACTATGGGCCCCAATGTAACTAGTCTGAGTCCCTAGAGATGTCAACCCCTTTGGGTCAACGTCCCACAATTATCCAGATGTGTCTGGAACCAGCCTCTGAGCCTAAAAAAAAGCCATCCATTACATGGGACACCACACACTTTCTTAGAGCCACACAGCCTGACCAAAACTGAAAAACAAAACAGTCCTGCAAGTGCATGACATCATGTTTGCCTCGCCTTCTCTGATTCACCAGCAGCCAAAAACCGGAAGTGGCTCTTAAACAAAGACAGCCCCAAGAATAATGACATCCAATCCTAGGCATAGTTCCGCGGTGTGAACACAAAATCTGCAGGACCTAAGTTCAAAATGATTTACAGACAGTTTGATCAGAGTCAGATGGAACACGGTGTCCTCCTGGAGACCAGCCAGCAGCTATCAATCTGAATCCTCCCCAACAAGTGTGTCATTAGTCAGAGTCAATACATTGTGGAGACGATTTTCTCCTCTGTCTCTCAGCGCAAAGAATTTTCTGCATTGATTTTTTGTTATCACAAGGTACGAGGTAGCTGACAGGAATCATAGCCATGACTCTCTCCCACGGCTTTATCGGAGGGGACCAAAGAGAAGTGTAAGGAATAAATCCAATTAGACACGGAGGTCTCAGGATAGGAAGTCCAAGACCTCACTGGCGGGTTGGTTTTGAACTGTTGCTGCCTGTTTGTACCCCATATGCAGGCACGGCTTTGGACTCGTAGGAGGTAAAGTAACAATGCCAGCAGGTGGTGCTCTGTTGCAGACCTCACCCTGTGGTTGCCAGATCACCTTGGCTAGGCCAAGCCGGGGGTAGGGGTGGGGGTTGCAATGAGGGAGGGGAACACGGGGGGGGGGGGGGGGGAAGCCTCTGGATAAAGATCAAGGCATAGCCCTTGGTCTCTCTACAAGGTCATTTTTCTCCTCTCTGACAACTGAGGGTTGCATGCACCTGTAAGATCCTCATTACCTCACCTCCTTATTGGTTCCCCCAAACAATAATACATTAGTCACCGGGGTGAGAAAGGTAGTTACACTAAAGTGGCAGTGCACTTCACTTCAGAGTCTCAACACCCATGGAAGAGCTGAGCACAGCAGCGGGCACCAGTAATCCAAGTGATGGGGAGGTGGACACTGAAGGGCGCCTGGAGCTTGCAGGCCAGCCAGTCTAATCCAGTTAGGGAACCCCAATTCAGTGAGAGATCCTGCCTCAAAGAATAAGTAGGCAGGAAAGGAAGTCAAGGCCAGTCTCTGGCCTCCATGCTCGAACACTCATCGCCTCCCCGCTCACCCGACACCGAGGCATACACAAAGATCATTTTGTCTCTGGGATACAGCAGTTAATTCTGTGAGACCCTCCCCAACCTGCCAGTGTGAGGACACCACTTTGTCCATCACAAATGTCATCGGGATATTTTGCATTGTACCCTGGTGCTGTTCTTGAAGGGTCTTTAGCGCTCCCACAGGGTATGATAATAAAAATAAATAAATAAATAAAAAACAGGGATGGAAACACAAGAAAATGAAGCTCTCATTTTCTTATTGCCTTCAGGCTCTTTCTCAAGAAACTCCCTACTTACTCCCATGTGCTACTCTAACACATGATATTTTTCCAGCTCACTGGTATTTCATAAACACCATTTGTTGTCATGTGGTTAAATTAAAACTGAGGATATCAAACATCAAACAGTATGTTAATGTCAAGTATGCTTGAATAAATAGTAAGAGTTCAACTGAATGGAATATGTGGATTGCTAGCTAATTAAGCAAGAAGCAGGTGTGAAAAAAATCTAATTTAGGCAATTTTTTATAATTAATAATGTTTACTTGTAGTACCCTTCTAATGGGGCTCTAGTTTAGCCTCTTGTGAATTGCTGAGTTTACTCCAGTATTTTAAAATTATAATTGAATGGAGAATTTTACCAGCTATCAGGTTGCCTTTTCGGCAGAGGACTCATTGCCCGGCATAGAAGGTTCCTCACAGTACTTTGTATCCATAGGATTAATGAGCAAATTAGCCTAGCAAATTAAAGCTTAAAGCACACACAGCCATGTCCCTACACCCGAACATTTTCCTAAAGCCTCCCCACCCTGTGCGTGAATGGGGGGCATGTGTGAACCTACACAAACTAACCTGAATGAAACGCCGTATTCAAACAAATCACTGCAAATGGGTTGTGAAGGCTTTGGTGAGTGTCTGCAAAGCACCGTGACACAGAACATTCTGCTGCAGATAGAAATGAAAATACTAAGATCATATCTGAACTGTCCAGGCCAATTGCACACAACCAATCAATTAATCCGAGAATACATTTGAGCTTGGCTTTCTTTCCAAGAAACCAAATGGAAGCCGAGGAGGAGGAGGAGAACGCAGCCACAGATGTGCAAACAGACCTGGACTATTTCACAGACGTGACATATCTACTGCATTTAATTAAAAGTAGAATGTCTGAGAACAATGTATCCTTCTCAATCCGGGGCCGAGGGACCAAAACAAGACTGGATTAGATAGGACAACTGCAGTCTCCCGGGACCAGCCCCCTCTAATGGGAGCGCCACATGTTTGATATGCAGGGAAGTAAGTGGGTGTCCTGGACATAGTCCACTATTCATCTCACCACAGCCCTGTTCATTCCCATAGAGGAGACTCAAAACCATGAAACCATATGTAGAATATTAAAAATCATTTAACGTTAACATGCGCATTTTGAAGGCATGCACTTTGGACAAGGCTGCAGTCCAAGGGTGCCCTGGAAAATCCCCAAACCAGAAGATAATGACTGTAAAGGCAAGCTGGGTTTTCTGCACAGCTGTGTATGTATCACACTCACACACACACACACACACACACACACACACACACACACACACACGAGATGTCACAGAAATTCATTCCTCCTCTCTGCAATGCTGCCTTTTATCACTGTTTTTCTTACCAATTCCTATAGCGAGGCCAGCATCAATAATTGATGGGACTATACACCTAGGGTATCAGCACATTAATTTATAATTAAAGATGAGAAACACCAGTTCTTCTTCTACCGCCAATCATTTGGTATTAAAGAATATGCATAGATATTTACGTACATATATACAGAGAGAGACACACACAGGCATACATACACTTACACACACATAAGCACACACACATCCCAAATGTAAATCATTTCTGAGAGTCAATAACCTTACTATGTTTTCATGCTCCTTGCATTGCCACAGAATTAATCACAGCCCTGCCCCTAACCGCATGGAATTTTATTTCCCATCCGAGTGATGTTTACTTGGGTTTACTATGTTGAAACTCTGAGTGCTTATCCAGTCTATAAAGATTTAGTGGAACATATTTTGTTAAGCAACATTAAAAGCACTCCCTGGTAGAGCTCGGTATATAGCACATTGCTTCTCTGTACCATCTCGGTGCTTTGATGCCAGCTAGCCATTGCTAGGGCAATGCCGAGTTCGGCTCCATCATGCATGGAAATGCTGACAAGTTTGGAGGTAGAGAGTTCTATTTGTTCTCCTGGTTGCCAGAAATAATATTTTTTTTTTAAAGTGAATACTAGAAACTTAAGCATGCACCCAGGAAGAATCAGACATTATGAGCTTTCAGCACAGACACCAGACACTAGAAATGGCATCGACCTCAAGTGAATCTTAAGGAACCACTTAAAGACACAGGATGACAATTGCTATTAAGGTGACCAGTGGCCACTAGTGCTACTGCTGTAGGGGACTCTACCCCACCTACAAAGTCACCCTAAGACCCTAGAGTCCACTTTTATACAGGCTGTGCCTGTCCCCCAAGAAGTCCTGTGGACAATGATAAGCATTGACCCAGGGCAGCAGTCTGTGGTCACTTCTAACAGGACATAAGGTATTTCTGCCCTTATTTACACTGACTACTGTGGCCCATGTGCTCTCTCTGTATGTGGCTCACCTCTCTCAGGGACAGCTTCATGTGGAGGACAGTCTCCTCCTTAAACAATCAATAGAGGGGTTGCAACAGAGCTACACGGGAGAAGTTGATGAGGAAGGAAAAAAGAAGTAACTTTGAACAGCAGATCCCATCTGAGGTATAGAGGCTAACCCACCCTTGATGGGGCTGGCTGACTCTCAAAGGAAAAGACAGCCTTGGCTTCCAGATCTCAGGAACATCAGTGCTCTTCCTAACCAGAGAGGGGGCTACAAAGACTCCAAGAACACATGTACACCATAGAGTCACCCATCACTGCTCCTGACCCCAAGGAGGTACAGAAAGGAAGAGGAAGATGTGGCCATGTGGTTTAGGGAGCATCCTTCCTTCCTGCTGTCCCTACCCCATCTGGACTTCTGCTACGACACTGCCCTGATCTGATTCCTTAAAAGGAACAGCGATGACACAGCCAGACAGTTGGAGTTTCTAGAAGTTTGGGAGGACCATGTTGACACCAAGAGGGTTCTAGTCCAGTACGTTGAAGGCGGTAGGCTCTTGGCTTAGTCTTTTCTCAAGAACCCAAGGAGGGGACAGCCAAGCCAACCCATCATTGGAAACTTGAGGAAAAAGACTAATTCTCTCCTGTCCCCTCGTATTGCTTCAGGTTTTTTGGCATTTGGCTTGTCAATTCATCCCTAAAGCAAGTCAAGCAGGTGATGGAAACCCTTACTCCCCAAATCCAGTCAGTCAACATGCTGGAGTGAACAAGAGCAGAAGACTAGGAGGCAATCTTTAGGGCTAACCAGAGACCCACACAGCTTCAAGCCCTGGGACCTTCCTGTCATGGCTGCCAGGGAACTTTCTCTGTTGATTGTCACTAGATTCCCTGTCCAAACACCAACCCTGAATATTGGAACTCCTGAAGCCCATGTCAAAAAAAAAAAAAATGGCAGTGGTGGGGTGTGGGTGAGAGTCAGTGGGAGACGAGAGCTCCGGTGCATACAGCTGCAGTGGATGGAAAAGAAGTTGATGGGTAAAGTTCTCTTCTGTGAAAAAGCCAGGAAAATGCAGATGGGTCTATGTCCCAGAGAGGTCAAACCTCCAGTTAACGGAGCACACAACATGCTGCTAAGGGTGAGCTGAAGAGGAAACCGATGTGTGTTTATTACATCATCGCTAAAGATAGAAGACAGAGGCAAGAGCTCGGAAGTCTTCAGTAGCAAAGATACAGAGAAAAGAGAGCTCTTTCTTGGGTGGGGAACTGGTGGGAAGGTGATTGTGATGGTAAAGACAGAATAAGCCCCTTATACAGTCTCTGTAAGACCCAGAAAAGATCAGCTGTTGAAGACTCTGTAGCTCTGGGAGTCAAGTTCATGCCTCTCTCTACTTACTAACGGGAGGGGGGCAGGGGAGGGACAACAAACTCTTTAACCTCTCTCAGCCTCAGTACCTGCTTATGAGGATCAAATAGGGGGTGGTGCCGCGGTTTAGTTGCGGAGCGTGGGTTAATGTGTGTGAGATTCTGAGTTCTGCCCCTCAGCACCACAGAACAACAAAAATTGGAAGGATGAAATGAAGTGGCCCACAGCCGAGGACAGCACTCAATGGCACCTGCTACACAACAAGGCAAGTGCACACACTGTGTGCACATGCTCAGCATGCACTCCCACCTCAGCTGGAAGAATTGGGACAAAAACTTTCCAAAGGTGACAAAACAGAAGTGGCACTGGGGAATTTTTCTATTGTCTAATAGGCTATTGAATGAAGTCCGGGGCATGTGTTGGCTGCACTATAACCTCAGTTGTTCATGACTTGGCCTTCGTTTCTGCAGCTCTCTCCCCAAAGAAATTACATTTGTACACCCATGTTCATAGGAGCTTTTTTTCATGATGGTCAAGACGCAAACGTGTCTATAGCAGACAGAAGAACTAAGTGTCATATAGCTGCACAATAGAATGCCACTTAACCTTTAAAAGGGAAGACATTCTTTGATGTGCAATGACATGGGTAAACCCTAAGGATTCATTACACCAAGTGGAATGAGCCAGCCTCAAATGGCCAGTATTGAATGGCTTCAGTTACACGAAGCATTTGGAGAAGTCAAATCCACAGACACAGGATACAAGATGACTACCCAAAGTTAATAGGAGTTATTGCCTAATGAGTACAATATTCTAGTTTTACAAGGTAAAGAAGTTCTAGAGATGGTTGGTATCAATGACTGTACAATCATGCAAACGTGCTTAACATGTATATATGTTTTACTGCATTTTTAAAATTAAACTTAAAATGACAAGAAATGAAATAATCAAAGTAAAAGAGACCAGAGAAGTGGCTCAGTGGTGGGAAGCACTGATAGATCTTACACAGGACCAGGGTTCATGTCCCAGCACCCACATGGAAGCTCAACCATCTGTAATTCTAATTCCAGGGAATCTGATGCCCTCTTACGGCCTCCATAGGCACTGCACACACATAGTACACACAAATACATAAACATAAAATAAAAATAATCTCCATGAATAAATAAACAAACATATAAGACTAAAATGAAAATATCAAAGAAACACACACACACACACACACAAAGGTACTTCAAGTAGAGATTAACTGCTGCTGGTCTCAAGATTCCTCCTGTAGCTGAGTTCTTCTCTTCAGATATCTCCAACTCATCCCTTGGAGAGAGGGGATCATCTGAAAAGTGGGCTCATGTCTATTAAGAACCTCCATCACAGAAAGCTGGCAACTTCCCCTCTGCTTGTGTGTGGCTTGCTCTCTGCTGCCTGAGCTGTCTCTGATTCCAGATCACAGCTTAAGAGGAGGCAGGCTCCATGGAGCAGAGACCAAGCCCTTGAAATCAATCACCTGCTCTGAACACAGAGACAATGAAGACTCCTGCTTCTGTGGGCTTCCTTGTGCTTCTGAGAACAGGGAATGGAGCTATGGTCCTAGCTCCAGGCCCGGACTCTCGCATCTAGCAAGAAATGTGGTGCCAGCACACATGAGCATCTGTTCTCAAAGAATTGTCTTTATTTGTTCTTTAGGCATTTGAGGTGGGAGTTAAAATGGTGTCTCATGTAACCCAACTGGCCTTGAATTCCCTTAGAGTCTGAGGATGGCCTCGAAGTCCTAATCTTCCAGTTTTCAAACCTCTCAAGTGCTGGGGTTATAGGTATGCTCCATTACACTTGGTGTATGTAGTGCTGGGCATTGAACCCAGGTCCTCTCGGGCATACTGAACCACATGCCAGTAGTAGTCTCGGAAGAACTTCTCTTCCAATAGAGAAGAAGAGCAAAAACCACAGTCCAGTCGCAATGTGTTTGCTCAGCATCTCCCAGTGTATGGCAAGTTCACAGACCCTCTATGCTCAAGAACTTTTTTGCCCACAAGTCTTCTCTGAGGTGAGGTAGTTGAACACACAGGTTTGGGAGCCAGATGGAGCTGGGTTGCTGAGCAACCACAGCAAGAAATTCCATCTCTCCTGGTATCAATTTCCTCATCTATAAACTGAGGGTCTGGGGGGGGAGGAGGGGGATGAAAACATCGTTTATTTCTTGGGGTTGTGGTAAGCATCCATAGACTGATGTGTTAAGCAGGGCTTAGTTTGGGGTCTAATACACAGAAAATGTTGGCCATTATTATTTATTATTCTCAAAACAAACCTTAGGAATAGATTTTATGAGTCCTGGAGTTGACAAGGAAGCAGCCACACAGAGAGGTGGTAAGGTGACACAGCCCTTTCATACTGTTGTTTCTTCTTAACTCCTGGCCTGCTTAGAAAAAGAAGAACCCTAGTCTGTCTGTCTGTCTGTCTGTCTGTCTCTCTCTCTCTCTCTCTCACACACACACACACACACACACACACACACACTCATGCATACACATACATGCTCACGCACACTCATGCACACAAACACACTGGCATACACACACACTCATGCGCACACACACATGCTCACACACATGCTCATTCATGCACACTCACACACATGTTCATACACACACACACACACACACACACACACACACACACACACACACACACACACACCCCAGAGACAGATTGTAAGCAGTAAAGCTAGCTGGACAGAGCTGTCCACAAGGCATGCTCTCCAGATAAACCAGAAAGCAACCTCTAGGTTGGCTGTAGACTCTCCCATCCTGGAGGTACCCAAGAAGGCGTGCAAGCATGTCTGTCCCCTGCTTCTCCATTCACTACGACAGGAGCCTTCATCTGCTCCGCCTTCTGGGAGTGCCTGTCGGTCTCTGAGCCTGGCGCGGAAGCAGGTGTGGGCATATTTTAAGCTTCAGCAAATAACTTTAATTGAGCTCTCCTTGGACATATGAACCCACAGAGTGATTTTTTTTTCCTCTTCTAATAAAAAAAGACCCACAACAAACCAGATGGGTCTCAGTCTCTCCCAGACAACCCCCCCCCCCCCGACTCTTCAGGCTCTCCTAATAAATCTTCACTCTAAAGAAATCACCCTTCTTCAAGTGGGTATATTCTTTGGTGGCACAAGTGTACCCATCCTGCCTCTGCCTGCAGATACATGGATCAGAAGGATATAAGACGCAGAAATGAGACCTGATAGTTCCAGCCTGAGGTGGTGCTTGACTTCTTACTTGATCTGGAACTTTCAGTGGCTCATTGCTTCCCTAGGACTGTTTCCTTTGCATCCCCGCTCCCACCAACTCACCTCAGATTTGTAACTATTACCACCACCACCCCCAGTCTCATCTCAGAGAAAAGCCTTCTAGAAGGGACCTCACAGAGGGTCTAGCTAGCTGCCAGGGCCTCAGCATCCACACAGAATGCCCTCCACCCAAATTCCAGTTTACCCCTTGCCAGTGTGTCCAGGAAAAGTGATGAAAACAGAGCCGAGCTCCCTGTCACCAGAATAAAGCCCCCTGAGAGAGGCACTGTGGCGGGGGAAAGATGGCAGTTGGAGCAAAAAGGAAATAGAACAATGTGAATGGATTCCAGACCTCCCTCCCCAGGAAAAAAAAAAAAAAAGACCTCAAGAATAGCCCAGGGCATGAGTGAAGCAACACACTCGGCTTTCTGATTTGTGAGCACTGAATTATTGGTAGGAGGGCCCAAAAGGAGTCATTTACAACAGAAATTATTGCAGGCAAATGTTGGTTGGTATATTAAATCACTCACTAATATTGATGGGTTAATGCCTGTCACACTTACTTAAGGGTCATGGGGAAAAGGGGAGGGGGTCTTTATCTCATCGCCAGACTGCTACCCTAACTATAACGATAGACACACCTTTGTGTGCTTTCTCTTTTTCCTCAAGCAAAAGCCTGCTGTATTATTTATGGTTTTCTGAATCACCGGCTGCAGCCTGCATCTGGATCCTAAAAGGGTGATTTGCAAAAACACAAAAAACAGGGCACCCGTCTAATATGCTGGTGGGATTCTGTTCACCCGGCTCACAGCAGCCCCCTCGGAGGACATGGGCTGAGAGCACACCACCGGCGCCTCGGGCTGCCGGGGCCAGATGGCAAGGGCGTATTGTTCCCTTTCTGGTGATAGTCCTGCTGTGGCAAATAAAGTTAAATCAAAAGGTTAGAGCTCTGCGAGGGGGTGGTGGGGCTGGCTCCAGCTGACAAGGCGGAAGAGCACCGGTAGAGAGAGTGAGTGCCTTGGACAGACTCAGCGCTGGCTTCCAGGAATGCAAAAGGGAGGGTCTAGCTTCTAAAATCCAAGTTCTGACACAGAGAGAGGCTTGTAGGCCTTGTATTGTACAGTCTCTCTCTCTCCCTGACTGACAGCAATCGTGGATCACGGAACTCCCCTGTCATGCGCCTTGTGATGCACCCCCCGCAGCAGTGGAGGGTCCAGCAGGCACAGTCCCTCCCCTGAGGAGCACCTTTGACTCACTAACCTGATCCTAAGTCGGTGGGGTGGGGGTGCGGGTGGGGGTTTGGTGGCATTTGAGGAATGGTGGGGAAGTTTTTTGGAGGGTGAAATGATCCGCCTCGGAGTGAAGCCCGTTCAGATCATGCGCGCATCGCAGAGATGCTGTGCATGGCCTGTTGGCCACCTGCAAGTAAGAGTTGAGACAGCCCAACACAGGGAGGTGATATTTGACACACAAAAACAAGATGGTATCATGAACTCTAGCACCAGGGTGAGCTTTGGTGCTTGTTTATTTGTTTGTTTTCATGTCACTGTGTAGCTCTGGATTTCCCTAGGTAGATCAAGCTGGCCTCGAACTCACCAGAGATCCACTTACCTATGCCTACTGAGTGCTGGGACTAAAGGTGTGTGCCCAAGCTCCGGGCCTAAGCATTGTTCTTTCAATTTTTTTCAATTCTATTCAAGTGACCTTGCATTTCCAATTCAGTGTGCAGCCCAGGCACTTGCCACACCCATTCCACTCTGTGCTGCCAAACTCTTGCTTGCCTCCTCCTTTGCGATCTTTTTACACCAAGTCTCCTGAGCTCAGCCTTTACCCCAGAGGCAGCTGTTGCCAGGCCTGGAGCACTTGGGTGTCTGCAGAGTACTTGTTATTTACACAGGGGAGCCAGGCTGACTTTCCGTGCCAATTGCTCTCAGGTAAATAAGAGCCTGCTCAGACTTCTAAAAAGTAAATAGAAGGTAAACAAGAAAGATGTATATCTGAGGATTTTAAAATTAAGGAATCTATCCTTTTAACTAAATACTTTTCCTGGCCCTTCCTGGTTGCTGTCCCACACCCAGTACCACTTCTGCCTTTTCTGCTCCCTTTAGGCCTTGTTCCTGCTGCCATTTTTACCAAGAAGAAATCTTCCTTATACCAAAGTGAGTCAGTGTGAATGCACTTTCCAAAGTGGCTTAGAAATAGTGGTGTTTCCAAGTGTTTATGAAATTGTAAATGAGAGCAGATTAGTTTTTCTAAATGTCAGCCACATTTCAGTGAAAGGTGATTTTTTTTTTTTTAATTTTTTTTAACAGCCTTGAATTTATTCCCACACTGAGATCTGTCTGCTCAGTGCATTTAAGTACTAGTGTAAGTTTTTGTTTGTCCTTTTTTTTTTTTTTTTTTTTTTTTTTTTTTTTGTGAGACAGGGAGTCATGAAGTCAGGCTGGCCTCTACCCCACTGTGTAGTTGAGGAATGACCTTGAATGCCTAATTCTCTTGCCTCCACCTCCCCAGTGCTGGGTGTATGCCAATGCACTGGCTCGGCATGCTTTGTTTGTTTGTTTTGTTTTCAGTTTTATTCTGTTGCAAATCATTGGGAGGCTCTAGGTTCATTTCCAAAGATGAGGCCTGAACTGCGGTGCTCAGCAATTCCAAGTAGAAATGCAATATTTGAAAATTCTCACCCCCAAATACGACTTTGGAGTACGAAGAAGCAAGCAAGGTCAAGCCAGCAAACTGGTTTTCACAGATGGAGTCACTGACATGACATGTCCTGGTGACAGAACAGGCAAAAGGCAGGCCCCAGCCAGGTCTCTAGGACTCTACCTCAGTGCTCTGGCCAGCTCCTCCCACCAACTTCAGGTCAGTCCAGGGCTGACCTTAGATTCCGTGACCTCCTTCTAAGGCCTGATGGGTTCCAGCAAGAGTCTGTGAGAGAAAGGATGGAAGTCCCTGTACTTGCTATACACTGAGACTATTGCTAGAGAAATACTCTTTCCTTCAAAGGAAAAATTTCAACGGCCCACATACCTGTTTGGGAAAATTCCATTTGGATATTAGATAGTGTCTGGAGCCAGAAACTGAGTTTTAAAAAGAAAAAAAAAAAAATCCTAGTTTGAACTTTCACTGGGGTGTGGATCAAACACACACAGGAAATTAGAATTTTGTTACTCAGCTAAGTGATGTAACACACACACAATTCAATCTTCTCTCTCTCTCTCTCTCTCTCTCTCTCTCTCTCCAGATTAATAATACACAAAGCTATTCAGGGCACAAGACCTAGGACTCACACTGCAAAACATCATAAGCTTCCATTCTCCTCACACCTCCTCACACTCACCCTCCCTACACCACACACACACACACACACATGCATATCCATCACATGCACACATACATGTACATATATACACACATGAACATGCACACACACACACACACACACACACACTGCTCTACTATAGCCGGAAAAGCACAGTTTCCGCATATCTGTGACATTTGTACATTCTGAGGCCCAGGGACACCTCCCACTCTCCACACTCAGCACTTGGAGGGTTGTGGAAGTCAAGGCACCAGGATCCCCAGCAGATCCCAGACAGTTCACCCGGAACAATCAAGCGACAGCGGCTACTTCACCCTTTCTTTACACAGCAGAATTCAGTTTCTCAAATCAACATCACCTTCGTTGTTATTTTCCAGAACAGCCACCAGTCGGAGAGACCTCAGAGCCATGCGGTTCCAGGTTCTGCTCTGAGTCCCTCCTTCAACCCGGCACACACAGTTAGAGAAAACACAATGAAATGAAACTGCAACTGGTCCTCAGCCGCCTCTGTGAACACGGGAGCCCCAAGTGGAGCTGGAAATCACATTCTCCACTCAAGGCTGTGACCTGGGAAAGCAAAAGAAACTATACGTGTTTCAAATTTTGCAGCAATTTGCATTGGCTTCCCTTTCCATGCAGTGTGGCTGGTGAGGAAATGGTGACGTCAGGCAAACATGCCACAGGTGCGGAGTGCCTGAAGGAAGCAGTGCCTGACCCTTCTTTCTGCTGAAAGTCACATGCAAATATTCTGATTAATATGACAGTGTTAAACAGACACCTACACACTTAGAAGTGGAGTCATCCATGGACTCTAGGTCACTAATATGCAGGCCCTACGCACTGACTATCAAATGAAATTCTTGAATACGCACAGTCTTTATTTTCAGCTTGCAAATGTTTGCTGTGGGGCATGATTGTTTTATTATTTATTTTTCTTAGATTTATATTTAACTGTGGCATGGTATGTGCCTGTGTGGAGGTGTATGCACAGAAGTGCAGGCTTGCACAGAAGCCATGAATCTCATTCCTCCCATACCACCACTTACAAGTTATTATGAGTTTCTGGACATGAGTGCTGGGAACCAAACTTGGATCCTCTTAAAAGAACAGCACAAGGAAGCGTTGAGCTGCGGGGTCATCGATCCAGCCCAGAAGTGCCCTTATGCATGTGAGAGTCTAAGGTCCTCTTTTTCTGGCCTAACCCTAAACTGAAAGGTGAGGTTAAATGGCTGTTGCATTTCCCTAGCAATGTTGAAATCAAACAGAAATCTTCCTATCTACCAGAACTGGACAGTAGTATCCTGAGCTGTCAAAACTGGCTTTATGTGTGTACTGGCTGAGGAGATTTAATAGGGAAAGAAAAGAAATCAGGACCAAATCTGAAAATCTGTTTAAGCAAAACAGGAGACTCATAATTTGAGCTTCAACTCTGTACAGCTGCCAAAGGAAAGTTAAAATTTTTATCTAAAGGGTGAACAGCTGCAGTCAAAATTACACTGCTGTGTTCATCTTTCTAAGTGTCTTCAAGAGAATCCAAGGTAACAGTGGACGCTTCCACCAGGATCCCTACATTGGTGTGAGTCAGAGGGACCATGGTCTCAGTTTGGGGGTCTCCTTCAACATAAATATTAATGAATCAAATTGCATTAAAACTCTCTCTCTGATGAAAATTAAAAATTCAGCTCTTGCGTCACACCTTTTTAATGAAGAAGAATTAAAATGCCTTCATTACTTTTAAAGGGTGTGGTAAAAGTATTAAATCATTATTGAATCTATGTCTTAAAAACCACTTGCGGCCTTCCTTCTGTCTTACACGTGCTTTAATGGAGACACTTTAGGTTTTGCCCATTTGGCAACAGGTCCAAGAGATAGTTATTAAGCTTTCTAACTTCCATAATATTCTGTAGTCCCCTACAGAACCCAAACTACCTTTCTCGGTCTTCAGAATCTCTCATAACGTTCTGGGCAAAAATCTTAGGAAAATGACACCAAGCTAGGGTTAGCTGCCAAGGGACAATATATTTCAAATGAAGACTAAATACTATTTGGAAACTATTTCCTGTTATTTCTTTTCTCTACTTATTTGTTAATCTGATAGTGTTTCCAGGATTTGGAAGGTTTGTGCATTTTGTATTCTAGAGAGATTAGGGGCTTCCTGGGGGTGGGGGTGGGGGGGGGTAGAGAATCAACTTACTTTCTCTGGGCTGAGTCTCCCTCAGTGTCCAAGGCCTTTTAAACCTTCTAAGTAAACATAAATGTGCATAATATTAGTGGTACTTGTGTTGTTGGGGGTGGAGGGAGAGAAAGAGAGAGACAGAGAGACAGAGATCAGCCTTTCCCGTGTAAATATGGACTCTTAAGCCTCTAAATGACTTGCCAAACTGAATCGAATAATAAAGGGTTTAAACTTTGCCATTTGGGGCCTAATGTGAAAGGCTTGTCAACATCAGATTGTTTAGACATTAAAAGGAACGCCGCTGTGCGCCTCCTTTGGAGCCCTGTTCACTGGCGTTGCAGCTCCCAGCGAATTTACCCAACTGTAAGTGATTCCAGATGCGCGGCAGTGACAAGCCTCAGTCTCAGGGTACTTATTCATTTCACATTAAAATCTCATGTTCCCAGGTCTGAGCTGTTATCTGACTGAGATCAGATTAGGGAACACAGCAAGGAGGTATTTCTAAGCCAGACCCTGACCTCCTTCTCTGGCCTGGAACTCCGGGAGGTGCAGGCTGAGCATAGGACAGTGGCTCAGAGCTGTATCATTTCAACTCTCATCAAATGCCCCCCAACCAGACCCCCCAACCACCCCCTACAGGAGTTAGGGACCTTGCCAGGTACTTGTGCATAACCGGCCTGCATTCCTGGACCCACCAAGCTCAGGAGAGCACCACAGATCTGAACCCAATTTTTCCGAGGAACACAAGCAAGGGCTGGGGGTCTCTGCTTTTCTGCTTCAGCGACACGGTACCCCACATGCAGAGGGGTGCTTGCTATATCCATGATGAGTGATGGATGATTAGCCAGGCCCCAAGAATCCTCTTTCTGTCTCCTGTCCTGTGCTCTATCTGGGCCTTGCTAGACACTGCAAGGAGGTGAGGGCCAAGCCACTGTGCCTTTTTTTCTCTTGTAAAAGCAAGGTGTAGGCTCATTCCTAACCATTTTATGTGCAGGCCAGGTTTCTGGTCAGACTTCACTTCCTTCCGTGCAATGCAGAAGGACAAACGCCACTGGCTGACACATGTCAAAGATGCATTTTCCTAGAAACAGAGCTATAAAATAGGCAGGAGATTGTGGACGCAGAGTACGGACGAGGTACAACCGACTAACCACCTTCAGGCTGCCCACGAGAAGGAACACAGCAGGATGATTCTTGGTTTCATATGCTCCCCTCGAGCTAAGCTTGGGGCTTGCTTTAAGCTTTATTGTCATTCTTTTTTTTTCCCTCTACCTCGTTGTCACTCGGAAAAGGTAGATAGCAGTGTGAACCCCCCAGCTGATCAACTGTGGTCACAGGCTGCTGGGCAGCCCCAGAACCCGTCAAGAGGCTCCTGTCACCAAGATCGGCACACTGGAAGGCCCGGAAAACATGTACTGAATACTGCAATCCCCTCCCCCGCCCCATGCTCTCTGAAGAGGAATAGAAAGGGATCACTCGCACCTAGAATTAGCAATGGAAAAGGTGAAGAAGTCCCTTTCCTCCAAAACATCCAGACCCGCCTTGGCTGCAGGAGAAGTGGAGGGGGGGGAGTGGCTGGAAGAGAGGGAAGTGGGGGGGGGGGGGAGTGGCTGGAAGAGAGGGACAGACAGCCAACCACATGGAAAGGGGAACAGCAGCATTTGGCTTGGCGGTGGGCAGATTTTCTTTTACGACTGCTAAATGCCTGCCTTTCTCCCCAAGCAATTACAGTACTGTTTCTCATCAAGATGGCTGTTAGCAGCCAATCTCTAAGACTTCGCAAGTAAATCAAGGATGCTATTGGCAGCTGTCTTAGAGAGTGGCCTGAACAGTCATCCTTGTCATCCCATGGTGGTGAGTGAAGGGCAGGGCGTCCTGGAAAAGGTCTATACCAAGCTAGGCTCTGCATGACTGTTAAAGAAGCAAGCAGTGTCTTTCTGGTTCTCAATACAGGTGAAAGAAGAAAGTCACTTATGCCTTCTGGCCACAAGTTCAGAACCAGAGCACAAGCATAAAATGTGACTTTACCCCCATGGCACAGGCCTGGCTGAAGGAAACTAACCAAGTCCCTTTCCTCCAAAACATCGGTGATATCAAAGTTCATTAGAAGCAATACAAAAGGGGTGATTCAAAGCACAGTGGCCACAGGTCATGTACTGAAAGCCTGTAAAAGATTATGGCGAAGATGCATGTTAGAAGCGTAGGGCAAACGGGACCAACATAAGGAATGTTCCTTTCTGAGACACGCAGAGGCTTCAGGCTGCAAAGAAGCCGCTTGAGGCATGCAGTGTGCTTTCCAAAATACCAGTATGTAGTCTCATGTGTATGAACACACACCCATAGGAAGAATCTACATACGAGTTGCTGGTGAGAGTCCCATGTCATTTACAAATGTCTCTGCTTGCTCTGTCGTTGTAAGACACGGGTCCCACAAAGCCTCCACCGTACCCACAAGTTGTTGTGTGGCTCCTAGATGCTGAAGGCCTTTCCTCCATTGGCAGTGTTTGGGGAATGAAAGGGAGTAAATGACTTGGGAATGCTGCCGGGGGGGGGGGGGGGGGGGTGAAAGCCAGGTGGGCTGTGTCCTCAGAAGGCAGCTCGTGTTGGGAGCTGAGAGGCAATCCCCTCAAACGGACAGGCTCTGTGTGCCAGCTGCAGACCCAAGCCCTGCCCCCAAGTCACATTGTGACAGGCCACAAGGCATTTGGATAGGGTGCCGGCTGGGGCATGCTGCATAATATTTTAAAAAGCCAATTTCCCTGTTCAAGGGGGTAGCAGGTGGAAAGCAGCACCCCTGAAGGACAGACCCCCTGAAAGGCCCCACAGGCAACACTCCAATAAAAGAGCGAGCAAAGCTGGCATAGATCCCAAACTTTGGAATTGACCTTCCCTCTTGATCCGGGACTTAATGCCTCCAAACCAAACTAATTCCAAAAGTCACCTTCTCAACTTCACTCCATGATTTAAAAAAAAAGAAGAAGAAGAAGAAGAAGAAGGCTCAGGTACAACCTCCCCCCTTACAGCCCTTCTGACGTCCTTAGCCGTTCAAATTAAATCTGAATGGTTCGTCTCTCTTTATTATAGGACGGGCCATATGTCACTAAAATAAAAACCCAGCTGAAATCCCAGTACAGATAAAGGGCACAGAAAGCTGTTCCAGCCACAAAATAGGCACCCTGTTTAAATCTTATTAAACAATAACACCCACCCGGCTCTCTCCTCCACCTTTCCCCCGACCCCTGGGGGAAAAATCAGGAAGGAAGTTGTAGTTGAATCATCTTCATAGTTTGGCAAACAAAACAAAACAAAAACAAACACACACACAAATACAAAAAACAAAACAAAACAAAAACTTCTACTTTTGAAAAATGAAAAGAAAAGGGGAAATGGAACTCTTTTTTTTCTGTACTGGACTCACACAGGCTAATAAAAAGCAGCACTGTATTGCTAGGCACTGTGGCTGTCAACTGCTCTGCAGTGAAATACTGATTCTGACTGCCTGGGTCCCTGGAGTCCTGCCCCTCAGACCACCAAAAGGGGAACCATGGGGGTGGGGCGACAGACTCACCATCCTCTCCTCCAGGATGAATCTTGTCTGTTACTTTGTTTTAGTTTGAAATTTTTTGTTTTCTGCCCGGGAACATCTTTTTCCTTGAATAAAGTTCTCAGAGGTTGTGACCAACCCAGTGAGACAGGAAAAGGGGTATTCCTGGTCCAAAGAGCTGTGCTTCTGTCTTGTTGCAAAGAGAGTTAAACAGTTGCACTCAGAGAAGGCCCCGCATGGAACAATGTTGGAGAAAGCAAATAACAGAAAACACACACAGAGAGAGAGAGAGAGAGAGAGAGAGAGAGGGGGGGGGGAGGGAGACAGACACAGAGAGAGAGAGAGAGAGAGAGAGAGAGAGAGAGAGAGAGAGAGAGAGAGAGAGAGAGAGAGAGAGAGAGAGATCAAAAAGAAACAACATTTCCATTTCACAAGGTCCCCCAGTGGTCTCAATCGCTCCTCCTCCACCATCAAAAATTCATAAGGGATCAGCATTCTTTAGCGAATGGATCCCAGTGGCACCATAGACCTTGTTGGGGAGAGAGGCAATAAATATCAAATTATATACCTCATGGGAAGAGAGCAATGAACCCTGGGCTTTGAGGCCTCCACATGGTCCCTGGGGGCGTCTGGCTCCAGACTCCAGGTCCAACACAGAAGAGAAATGGGTCAAGTGTGTCAATTTCTAGACTGATGACCTTTGACTTGTTTAATGACACTGAGAGGCCACCAGAAGGAAGGATGCCACATGCCTTGGAGGGAAGAAGTGGGGGAGGGGTGCTGGTGGTGGTGGGGGGAACAGGCACACTCCAGCAGCAGTGGTGTGGTGGAGGTGACCCGCCCCCATACCCTTTGCATAACTGTGACTGCTCTTTGGAAGGATTCAAGTGGATCATTCATAGAATGTCTTCTTACATGATTTCAAAACCCTACCATATATTTTGATTCCCAGCTCCTGGAAGGGCTGAATTCCTTGCCCTAAATTCAAAATATCTCTCTTTCTGTTCAACCTCTGGGCCTTGCCCTCACCCAGCTGCCCCACCCGCCACCCTTTCCACACCATGCCTTCAAAGCCTTCTTCCTCAGCCATCCCAATGACCCTCCGTTCCAGCTGCCACCGCCTCCCAACACAGCTGGCCTCCATGCTCACTTACGTGCATCCCTTTCTTGACATTGTTTCATCTTCCTGCTTCCTACTTTAAAAAAAAAAAAATGTGTATCTTGCTTTAGATCAAACCCACAGCCTCACACCTGCAGGAGTATAAGGGAAAGCCATGGGATATCACCCATAAAAACAATTATAACTTATAAGCAGCAGGAGTGGGCATTGGCACTCTGGATGGAGGCGGCGAGCGAGCGATTCTCTCGGATCGAGAGAGAGAGAGATCGTTAGCTCTAGCATCTCTCCGCTCCTCTTCTCTCTCCTCCTTCTCTTTCTCTCCTCTCTCTTCTTCTTCTCTCTCTCTCTCTCTCTCTCTCTCTCTCTCTCTCTCTCTCTCTCTCTCTCTCTCTCTCTCCAAACCAGCTGAGGAGCATGGGTTTCAAGGAGAAAGGCCATGAGATCTGGGGCAAAGATCAGTATGTGGAGTCACGTAGCGCACACCCGCGTTTTCCTTCCACTGAAAATTGTGTGTGGTTTATTCACTCAGCAAGCAGGATGCTGAAAGGTGCCCAGTTTTCCCTCCTTGAAAACAGAAGACTCGGTTTCAAGCTGCCTCAAAATGCTCTCGCTGATAATGCAAATTAAAGAGAATCTCACAGTTGGTTAATAAAATAGTGTAAGGTTTTCTCTGAACCAGACACTTTAGGGGGAGTCTCTTTTGGCTTGTGGACTAAGCTTTTTAAACAAGATCTCTCTCGGCTGCCTGTCTCCCAGAGGGCTGTCTCCACAGTCCCGGCCCCTTGTGTTATATACAGAGTTGGCCCAATTAGAACTGGGTGTGGAGGCATTTTTAGCTCCCCACTCTCATGCACCTGGCCTCACATTCCCCTTTGTGCTTCAGAAAAGAGTTAAGCATTCCTGTTTCCCAGACTCTAGCTTTCTGCACCCTGCTGCCAATTCTGTGACCTATTCCTTCAGACATGTGCGAAATGGCTAGTGGTGAGCAATCTGCCTGGAACACCCACACTGAGCTCTTCTCCTGATTCCCAGAGCCCCCAGTGGGTGGGGCCATCCCAATTTGTAGTCAGCACATCCCAGGCAGGCTATGGTCCAGTTAGCAGTGGCCCTTTGTCTTCCTCCAGGCAGCTGACCCATCCACCAAAATGTGGAACTGGGAAGTGGAGAGTGAGGCAGGCGCAGACCATCCTCACTGGAGGGAGTCTGACCACTGAGGGAGGACACTAACGCTACTGTCTAAAAGGAGGCCCAGTGTCCCATTTCATTGTTCTGTCTTCCCACCATCCTCCAAGCCTTTTAAGGCCCTTCAGTGGCCCCTAACTTTTCAAGAGTTGTATGTATGTATATGTACATATATATGTGTGTGTGTGTGTGTGTACATGTGTGTACATATGTATACACACATACATATCGTCCCTCTTCTCTGTCACCACTGGAAATAGAAAATTGTGCTTTGTTTTTATCCTTTAAAGATAAGGTTGATTTAAATTATTTTGGTTTTCAGAATATTAGCCCTTTTATTATATCGGAAGGAAACGTGTACACACAGCCAAAATATCCGTTTTATATGCTATACATGTGTATACTTAAAATATTATACACAGGCATACAACGACATCAACATAATCCTTGTGTCTCATTTTCATATAGTTCTAGGGCTTATGTTTGTAGATAAACTAAGTAGAATGTTTTGGACTCTCTGGGAAAAAAAAGAAAAATTACTCCATACATCACTGGCTATGACCCTAATATATTCCCGAGCCACGGCTCATGCCCTGCTTCCCATATGAATATATTCATGTAGCATTTTTAAAGGCAAAAAAATAGAGAGGACCTCTCCCTACCAGAAATATTATTGAAATGGTTAAGTGGCTTATTTTCTACTCACTCACTGGAAGCAACAGTGTTCACCCATTATATCAAGTTGAAGGGGTCTAGAGACATTCAGTATTTAAGAGCCCTGGCTGCTCTTGCAGAGGACCTGGGGTCGGGTCCCAGCACCTGCCTGGCAGCTCCCAACCATTCCCAGAGCATCTTCTGGCCTTCAAGAGTGTCGAAAACACATGGTACACAGACACCCACACAGGCAAATGCTCATACACATAAAATAAAAATAAATAAGTCTTTGTAAAGGGGGTAGAAACCTCTTAAAGGCATGGAAAGTGTGCACAGTTCAGTGTGTAAATTAAAATAAAAGAATACAAAATCGTGCATGCGCTGACCCATGTAAAATAGGCCCACAAGGAAATATAGAAGACATGGCTCAGATAAAAATATGTCAAACTATTGAAAACCCTAGTGATTTTTTTTTTTTAACTTTCTCTCTTTTCCAGGCTTTTCTTTTGTTTCATCATCTCATACTATGATAAAAGGAAAATTTTACGTGAAGTCCCTTGACTTGATGGGAACTTCCCTTTCCTGGCTTCCTCTGGGTTGTCCTCAGGGACCCAACACACCCCAGGAAGCTGGAACGAGAGGAGCAAGGAGTCCCCACGATTGACCTCCAGAACTCAGCCCTGGCAGGCCCTGCTTCCCAAGCGGGATGCTTGGCTTTGGCTCTGGGCAGCCCCAGCTAGTGCCGCCTCTGGGCTTATGAATTATACAAGCTTGTAGGCTGTGCCCACCGATACCAAGGAATGGGCTGAGACTGAGGAGCCAAAACAAAGAACTTCACCCTTGGTGCTAACGTCAATATAAAACTCTAAGCTTGCCTTGGTGACCTCTCTACTCCACTAGCGGGAAGTGGGTCGGGGGGCTGTGGTTCAGCTAGCAGAGAGCTCACCTACAGTGCACAATGCCCTGGGTTTAATCCATGCCTTAAAGCTAAGTGCACGGGAATAGAGGAGAAACAGGAGGTTCAGGGTAATCCTCAGCTAACTAGCTACATTTGAGGCCAGCCTGGGCCACAGAAGGCCTTGTCTTAGGGAAGACAAGGATATCTCAGTTTTTCATTTTCCAGTGCACTCTAGAAAAATGAAATCTAGCATTTTTTTTTTTCAGTATATTTGCCATACTGGGAGGGCCCACTCCTCCACTCCATCACGGCAGTGGGTTCCCAGGGCCACAGAAGGTGGGAAGAAGGTGTGTGTGTGTGTGTGTGTGTGTGTGTGTGTGTGTGTGTGTGTGTGCGTGCGCGCGTGTGTGTGTGTGTGTGTTTGTGTGTTAGCATGTACATGTGGGTGTAGACTGGAATCCAAATAAACGCTTTCTGGAATGTGAAGAGGAGAGAGGGCTGGGTCTCCCAGATTTGTGGTGAGCACAGGATCAGGAACCCCACACCACCCACAGCAAAGCTTAGCTTCCGGGAGGACCTGGCACACTATCACCAGCTCCACTCATAAGTGGCATCAGCACGTGATTAAAAGTATAAGTAACTAGACCCCCCAAAATCCACGGATCTAGATTAGGTAAACAAAGTACAGAGGCTGGGAAAAGCAGTGCTCCCCCACACCCGTCCTGCCTCAGAAACGCCCAGTCTCTCTCCAGGGAATACCCAGGGTTCCCCGTTGCCTACATTTTGGGGTACTGCTTGGGATTCTCACCCCTCCTAATGCTGCGACCCTTGAATACAGTTCCTCTTGTCGAGGTGACCCTAACCACAAAATTGTTTTCGTTGCTGCTTCACAACTGTAACTTTGCTACTGTTAACGAATCATAATGAAAATACCTGCGTTTTCCGGTTGTCTGTCCTTGGTGACCTCTGGAAAAGGGACATTCAGCCTCTCTCCCCCACCCCCTCCCCACCCCCATGCCCCCAAAAGGAGTCACCACCCTGCCTTTAGTAAAAGTGCTGCCAAATGAAGTTTGCAGAATGAGCTCAGGTCTGTGGCTTCCCTTCCTGGGTGTTCTCGAAGACTCTTAGCAACCCACCCACCTCCTGAAACTGAGAGACCTCTGAAAACTCAGCCCTGCCAAAAAAAAAAAAAAAAAAAAAAATTCTACTATAAGAATAATCGTGGCAACACAACACGCAAAGCCTACAAGGGCTTTCTTCTCTCTCCAGGGGGATCTCACAGAGAGAGGAATTCTGCTCTTAAAGGAGGCAGGGGAATGGTTTGTCTTTGAAAAGTGATAAAACAGAAGGAAGTCACCGAGCCTGTGCTACAGCTGCAAGGGAGGCTGCCAAGACTGGAGCTCCCTGGTCCACCTCAAGGCTCCAGAGAGTTTCTCGAAACGCACCAGGGTTCTGTGGAGGGAGCCTCCTGTGCCCATAGTGGGTATGAAGTGCCTTTTGGAGTCAGTGGGTAGTTTCCCTGAAACACCCAGTGGACACATATAAAATACACGAGGAAGGAGATACCACGATTGCTCAGTGGACGAGGGCACTTGCTGCCAAGCCTTGCAAGTTGAGTTTGATTCCAGGACTCCACAGTGAAAAAGAGAACTCGTTCCCCCAAGTTGAACTCTAACCTCCAATATGCATTCATCTACTCACATACAAAAAAAAAGCAGGCAAATGTAAACAAGAAAAAATTAATAAAAGTGAACAAGTGGCCAAGCATAGTCACACACACACACACACACACACACACACACACACACACACACACACCTTTAATTGTAGCCTTTAGAATACAGTGATGGTCAGGTCTCTGTGAGTTCTAGGCCAGCCTGGTCTATATAAAAAGTTCCCTGCCAGCCAAGGCTACATAGTGAGACCTTGACTCAAAAAAAAAAAAAAAAAAAAAAAAAGTGCCTAAAACATATAAGAATAAAACAAAATGCACAGTACCACAGTCCAATTTCTTCATACCTGACATGCACATAAAATTTCCATCAGTAAACCCAGATGGGGCACCTCCAGAGGGAGAAAAAGAAGTCCTAGGGCCACAGGGCTTTCCAGAGTCACTTTGCCCCAAATGAGAAAGCCAGGTACACACTTGAGAAACAGAAGGAGTGGCCACAGTGTTGCTTCGGCTGCAGGGCCACGTGACACGTGACACTGGATAGATCACACCATCGGCACTCCCTCAAAGGCTGCTCTTGGTCCAGTCAGGAGAAAACAGGAAGTAACAAGAACCTTGCTGATCATCATCAACAGCAACAAGGGACATGTGGTGTCAGCAAGATCCCGTGAGCTTCGTAGTTACTTGTGGTGCAGCCATAAGGCACACATTCATTTCTGTAACACGTTACTTGTTGAGAAATAGAGTGTTGGGCACACACTGTGGGTCTTGCCCTCAGGAAGCTCGTTTGCTATGACACTTGTCTGTCAGCCCATCAAGTCCCTTCTTACATATTCATACATGACATACATGCCAAGACTGGATCCAGAGCCTGTGCTGGAACTCAGACCTGGAATGCCCCCCTCTCCTATTTAAATCCTATATCTGTCTCTTTGTTTTATTGCTGTACTGGGGACCTAACCTAGGTCTTATGCGTAACCGGCACACATTCTGCCACTGAGCTACTTCCCTATCTTGCCTTTATTTTATTTATTTATTTTGATTTGGGGGAAAGGGTGTCACCAAATTGCCCCAAGCTGGACTTGAACTCATCCTGTAGCCTAGGCAGGACTTAAATTGCAACCCCAGCCACAGCCACCCTGGTAGCTGCGATGACAGACTTGTGCTATCAAGCTCAGCTCTACCCATCTTTCCATTCCCAGCTCTCTCACAAAGCCAGACTGTTACACCGTAGCCTGCACTGGTTCCCTCTCCTCTGCTCTGTGGCCTTCTGAGGCAGGTACAAAGTGCGATGATGTCAAATCTTTTCTTCTTCTTCTTCTTCTTCTTCTTCTTCTTCTTCTTCTTCTTCTTCTTCTTCTTCTTCTTCTTGTTTTTTTGTTTGTTTGTTTGTTTGTTTTGGGTTTTGTTTTGTTTTGTTTTTCGATTTTTTGTGCAGCCTTGACTGTTCTCAACTCGATTTGTAGACCAGGCTGACCTCGAATTCACAACAATCTGCCTGCCTCTGCCTTGCTGAGTGCTGGGATTGCAGGTGTGTGCCACCACCATACAGGGCTTCAAACCTGATTTTCTAAAGGTCCGTGGTCAGTGGATAATCTACAGAACATATGGCCTATACCTCATGTCATACATACTAGCCTACCTACTAGCATTTTCTAGGAAACAAATCAAAGGCTGGATTATGACCTTCACTGTGTCCTGAAATGTATTTGGTAGCATATGCCCCCTCAAGGGCTGAGATTACAGCTGATTTCTGCTTTCCAAGGGGCTCCCTCCAAATACCACTCCTGCAATTACTATGCCCACCTACTATAGCCCCACTCTACAGATGAGGAAACAGAGGCATAAATGGCATTCCCACCCCCCACCCCCATCCTAGGCTAAAAAGTAGAAGAGCATGGAATTTTGTGAAGTTCTTCTACTTCCAATTCACAGTTCTGTCTGGGAGATGGCTGTGTGCCCGGAGACGCCAACTGATGGTGGTATTAAACTGATGACGTCGGGTCATCAGATCTTGTTAAGTCAACCAAGGGCCAGCTGCATGAGACGCAGAGAATGGAACAACTTGCCTCTGTCCCTTGCAGATGATATGGAAGACTTCCTTCAAATGTCTTTGCCACTCAGCACCTCGGTTTCCCATAAGATGGGGATGCTGGTAGCCTCTGCTGGCGAAAGGCATGAGGCTTGTGGTGTACGGGAATACACTCAGCAAACAGGAAAGGAAGAACCACACGAGATTCAGCAGTGTCAGGGTGGGAAGAAAAGGCCTCTGCCCCGGGACACACAGGTGAAAGAATCACTACTGTCCAATGCCACACTAGAGCCGATGTCACTGTCCCCATATGGCACTCAGGGTAAGGTTTTGGCTTGTAATACATTCAACCGTGGGTCATGGGACCCATGTCATAGAAAACTTGTGAACACAACACCTCAGCTTATTCAATTCCAAAACTGAAGCAGGCGCAAGCAGAAAAGCACATCATATGATGCATAAAATGCCATGTCTTTCAGGAAATATTGACCTGGACAGAGAATTTCAGAGACTTCAGAAATGTTACATCGTCTCAGGCTTCATATGCCCGCGGCGCTTGAGAATCAAATTGATTCAGACACGTGACTCTGTAAATGACTTACAGAGAACTGGGCTTCTGTTTGCTAGGAGTTTAAGCGACCTACCTCTGAGGCCGGCACTCCTGCGGTAGCTGCATTGTGTATTCCGTGTAAATAACCAGGAGCCGGTTGTGAGAGGTCCCCTGCCACAAGCCACTTTGGCTTGGTTTTCTGCATTAAGGGCCAGCAGGTGGCTTTCTAATCAGCAGCAGCTATGTGTCCTGAACCACAGGGCAGACTGCCCAGGAAGCCTTCCTTGGAGGGCTCCTGGCATTCTGTTCTGCCAGCTGGATTGGCCCAAGGGTGAGGATCTAGAGCTCAGAGCTTCATGGGGTTTACGGCGGGGATTCAGAGACTGGCGGTTGTCACTCGTCACCTCTTCTTCCCACTGCCAAGGGTTTCAGATAGACGATGAAGCCCAGGGCAGGAAGCAAGACCTTGGCTGGCCTAGGGCCCACCTACAACACAGTAGGCGAGCAGAAATACCTCACGGCTCGGCATGAACAGTTAGTGATGGTCAGGGTGCTTATGTACAGCATGTGTACAAAGCAGGGCCCTGGGTGGGCATATCCACCCACACATGTGATTAATAGACCCATTTCTGCAGTAGAACATCTTTCCACCGCATGTATAAGACTTGGGCTGGGTGTAGTGGCACCTCTAACCCCAGCTCGTGGGACACAGACGCAGGTGGATCTTTGAGTTTGAGCCCAGCCTGCTTCACATAGAGAGTTGCTGTACAGGGGCTACTCATTTAAAAAAAAAAAAGGGGGGGGGGATATATTCTCCCTATAGTCAGGCATAGTGGGGTAGGTCTGTAATGCCAGCTACCTGAAAGGCTGAAGCAGGAGGATCAAAGTTCAAGGTCAGCCCCTGGGTTACAGTGTGAGTTTAAGATTAGGCTGTGCAATTTAGATAGATAGATAGATAGATAGATAGATAGATAGATAGATAGATAGATAAACATTAAGAGTCTTGGCATGTAGCTTGATGATAAAAAAAAAAAAACTTAGCATATATGAGATGCTAGTTTCAGCCCCAAATACAGCAAAATATAAATAGCATGCCCCATTTATACACATCCTATTAAACAGCATAACTATAGAATCCATGGGCCGTATATATCAGCTGTGATTCTGTTTATAGACAGCAAGCTCGGAGGGGAGGATGCCTTAGCTGGTAAAGAATCTAGAATCCACAGGGCCCGGGGCTCCATCCCCAGCACCATACAAACTATACATGGTGATACACACCTAAAATCCCAGCGCTTGGAAGCAGAAGCAGACATATTAGAAGTTCAAGGTCGTCCTTGGCTGTATAAGGAGTTGATGCTAACCTGAACCCTATCTCAAAGCAAAACAAAAACGTAATTAAGTTTTTAAAAAGACACAGACAGTTGGGGCTGGGGAAATGGCTTGACAGTTAAGAGAACTGGCTGCTCTTCCAGAGGACGCGAATTTGATTCCCAGCACCCCCACATGGTGGCTCACAACTGCCTGTAACTGCTGTCCCAGGGGAATCCAGTGTCTTCTTCTTGTTTCCATGGGCGCCAGGCGCGTGAATGGTGCACGGACATTCATGCAAACAAAACACCCATACACATAAAATAGAATTTTAAAAATTAAATAAACAAAAAACAAACAAACAAAAAAAGCATAAAATGTGCAGTGTGGAATACAAACCCAGAACTCTCTTCTATGTCAATCTGAAGTGAAAAATAAAACATCAGATTGAGTCCATGTGGAGCCCAGGCTTGTGTTCGGCTTCTTGAAAACCATGCTGTTCTAAAAAGAATTAGCCCATCACTCTTTTCTCAACTAAATTACCATCTCCAGTATGGAATCGGAAGCCTCTGCCATTTCATGCCAAGAAAGGGGACCCGGGCTGTCCTCGCTGCTGCCACACACTAGCCTGGAAATATTAAATTTACTCAGTGTTTTATTAGACACAGCTTAACAACTCTGAGTTTACAAAACTCGGCCCAACAGCATCAGGCTTCAGTATAAACTTTTGCTAACTAGCCCACATAGTTCCCATATGCTCCAAGATGTCGCTGGAGCCAGCTCAGTCCCTTATAATTATAAACACACGTCTTTCAGCTCTTCTGTGTACTCTTCCCAGGCAGAACGGAAATATGCCACTTAAATTAGCACTTGGAGTACAGCGTGGGTGCCAAATTTGGGCTAGCACAAACAGGGTAAATAAAACAGCACCAAATTAAAATGGCAAAATAAACTTCTTTCCGCTCCAATGGAAACTGCTAAGTCCTCGCTGAATGGCAGCTAATGGGTCTGGGAACCGGGTAGCTCTCCCACCGCAGCTCTTGGCTTTTGAATACACTTTTCTCATCCAAGGATCTCGAAGCAATTTCTTACAAAACTCAAGTCATGGTGGGGGAAAAAAAAGAAGTAGATGCTATTTCCTTTGCGAATTCTTTTACCATCATATTTCTTCATCCTGCCTCTCCAACAACACAAGGGAGGCTTGTATGTTTATCCCTATGTAACTCACGAGGAATGGGAGAGATTTTAGAGGAATAAATGAAGGCATATAGGTGTGACATAACTTGGCAAAAGCCACAGAACTAGAAAATAGTACATAAATTTGGTCAGAAAAAAAAATCCTACAAGGGCAAGCCTTTGTCTGGATAACACTGTCATTGATTGAGTGGCTACTTTGTGTCAGGGCTAAACTGCATGTCTGTCAGATACACTGTTGCTTTCTTCCCAGCACAGGCATGTGGTCCTCTCCACTTACAACTTGAATGTGTTCTAGAAACAGAAAGGGGGATGGAAAGAAGAGAGAGGAGAGGAAAAGCAAGGGAGAGCTCGTAGCAACTTCATTTTCATTCAACACAGACGGTGAGGGAGAGTGTGGCCAACTGGGCCACTTTGCCGTGGAATAGTACTAAGCCAAGTCAAAGGAATAACTATTGATACAAATGTTAATTTTGGTTAATCTTTACATCACTTTATTGAGTGAAAGAAGTCTTCTAAAAAGAGACTGGGTGTTAGCCATGTGTGCCTTTAATCCCAGCACTCGGGAGGCAAAGGCAGGCGGATGTCTGTGAGTTTGAAGCCAGCCGGGTCTACAGAGTGAGTTCCAGGACAGCCAGAGCTACACAGAGAAATCCTGTCTCAAAACAAAACAAACAAACAAACAAACAAACAAACCCACTTCTGTGTGGTTCTATTTCTGTGAGGCTCTAGAGCAGTTAAAAGTCCCCTAGAGTGGTAAGATAGCAGAACACAGCTTGTGTCTTGGAGGGTGAGTGGAGACAGGGTTAACTGAGATACAATAGGAAGACATTTCTGAGGTACCTGGAACATTATCCATATGGGCAGAGGCTTGGATTACCCCAGGTATCAATTTGCCAAAATCTATCTCATCACACCCTTAAGATTCTATTAAATTTTACCTTAAAAGAAAAACAGTTATATCAGCTAATACTGAGCTCAAGTTAATGGTATGCATGGCATATGTTAGGGGACTCTCTTAATGACTGACATCTACAACTTACTTTGGGGAGCTGAGGAGATGGCTCAATGGGAAAAAAAAAAGCGCTTGCAAATAACTGTGCAAACCTGAGTTCAAATCCCAAAACTTCACATAAAAGTCAAGCAGGAGAAAGCAGGAGAGTCCAGTGTTCCTACAGTGAGATGGAAGACACAGTGGAGAATTCCCTGAACTTGAAGGCCAGCCTTCCTGGCATACCCAACACAGCAAAACAACAGAGAGAGCCGTTTGAGACAAGGTAGGAGGTGAAGACTGATGCCCAAAGTTGTTCTGTGACCTCTGTGCTCCAGATCAACATGCACACACACACACACACACACACAACAACACACACACACCACAACTGAAAGGAAGGTAGAAATAAAAATTAGAGTATAGCTAAACGTTCATAATAGAGTGTACAGGGAAACATACAGATATCACAGAAGGCCGGTGGAAGGGAGGAAGACAAAACAGGGAAGAACATGAGGAAAAGAATATGAAAACCGACTCCTAGGAAAAGAAGTCAAATTATCAGATGCTGGCAAAAATGAATAAGAATCGTGATAGGAAAACACAGAGAAAGCAAAGGATGACTAGGAAGCAAAGGGTGTCGCATTCCAAGAAGAGCAACTGTGATGGGCGTGGCAAGAGAGGAGCGAGGCAGGCCTAGGCTGGTGGCAGGCCCAGCCAGGAGTGGCACCTCTTCCAAACTCCCAGCTCAGTGGAGCTGAACTACAAAGCACACAGCCTGTCTCCCAGCTGTCACTCTGCCTCCCCTCGGCGCTGTGCTTGGCCAGAATCTAGATCAAGGAAGAATAAGGAGAAGACGCCAGTGACCTTTACACTAAAGCCACTGACCCATCCCACCCAAAGGCCAGCAGCACTACAGTGACCTGAGATGGTTGTCAGCTTTTCTTGTTTACTTGTGAATTCCTCTCACTAGAAATCTCATGTTGTTTATGAATTGTAAAGATATGTTCAGCAGCGCTCGTCAATATGGAGATGATGAGGACAGGAGGATGACACCCAGCTGTTCGGCTGACCTTCCTGAAGGTCACGGTTCAGGGTCTCCAAAGACACCTAAGACTTTCGAATACAAGGGGCAAGCAGAAAGCCAGACTGTACCAAAACACAGAAGACTGTCATGTTTTTGCCACTAACAGACTGGGGCCTTCAAGCACATCACAGAAGAACCTAGCTTTTTTGCTTCTTATTGTTTTACTGTATTGCCAAGTACCCAGGGTCCAAGACTCAAGTGAGGCCTTGCTGTGTAGCTTTTAAGACATTTTCAGAAGCCAAATCATTGTGGTTTGGGCATGAAATGTCCTCCCAGGGTTTACATGCTGAAGGTTTGGTCCCTAAGACAATATTCAAAGGTAGAGTTTTAGGAAAATGATTGGGTCATGAGGGTCCTAATCTAATCCAGACATACATAATCTGATAACATTATTTATTGGAAGAGAACTGGGAAGTAAAACCCAGTTGAATAAGTAGGCACTTGAGGGGGCAGTATCCTTGAAGTGTATGTCTTGTCCCGGGGCCTTACCCCAGTTCTTTCTGCTTCCTGGCCTCTGTGAGGTGAGCAGTCTTGCTCCACCACTGCACACCGCCTTGTCTTTCAGCCTCACCACAGCCTTAAAGTCACAGAGCCAGGAGACCATGGGCTGAAGCCTTTGCAACTGGGAGCTATTAAGCCTCTCCTTTTTAAAAGTCAACTTTGTGAGTGTTTGTTTCACTCACAACAATATACAAATAGGACTCCTTTTCCCCTATAGATCTGCTCAGCTGTTAGCACATTTCTGGTTCAAAGTGACCACTGGCTGACGACTCCCATGTCCCCTCAATACCTAGAGCTGTCTCGGGGGTAGGTGGGGAAGCAAGCTCACTGCAATCCCAAATACTGCTTCTTTCCACTTGACCAGTTCATTAGGAACTATGCTAATGGTGTTTTCTACATCCCCATATAAACCGCCTGAACTGTTGTCCCTGCTGTGTTTCTGTGACGCTCTATCTCAAGCCACCCCCACCCAGTACATTCTCTGCCCAGCAACTGATGAGGAAACTATAAACTCCATGAGAAAGACAAGCCTGACCTGCTCTTCTAAAACACAGAAGGGAAGGACAAATAAATAAATAAATAAATAAAAATAAAAATAACAGTGGAAGAAACATAAGAATCGCCCAGGGAATACCCTTCTGAGTTAATGAGATACGTGCTGATGCTAAGCAGTCATTGTGTTCCAGGAATTATCAATGAAATAGAAGTCAAAGTATTAATAGAGTTTTCTACTTCACATTAAATATTAGACTACACCGTCTCTAAATAGTTTTAAGTAGAAAAGGGTAATGACCCAAGAGTTTTATGGCCAATATTTTTGGGTTAGTGGAGACCTCAGAAAAGACTCTTAGATGTTCGGTTTCAGAAAATACATCACCTATGTACGCTTCGTGATATGATTATTGAAGATGGAATACAATTCCAGAAAAATGAGGGAGAATGAAAACCTCAAAGGTGTGGATATTGTAACCCACAGGGACAAGTAAAGGAGAGTGAAATCAATTAAGACAGAAGTGAATCTAATAGTACAAATACAGCTATAAGGCCTAAACAGTAATATTAAAAATCACTCCAAGACAAGGTATAGGGTGAAAATCCATTAATCTGAATATAAAAAGTAAGTGCATTGTTGTAACAGGTCTTGGAAGTGGCAGCAAAGATAGAAAAGAGATAACATGAATTCAGAATTTCTCCAATAACAGGAAAAATACCATTGCACTGAGTGACAATATAAGCTAAGAAATGTTTTCCTTAAACCTTAACTGATAGTTTTAAAGAAGACATACACATTCCAAAAATATTTTAAAGTAAAAGCAAATAATAATGTCTGTACCTAAAAGAACATGGAACTTTTTAGAAAATAATAAAAATAGAGCAAGGGACTAGATAAGGCACCAAAAGTGTCAGCTACAACAATAAATGTAAATAATTTAAACTCTTTTTTAAAAGAAAATGAATAGCCAGACACGGTGGTGCATGCCTACAATCCCAGCACTCAGGAGGCAGAGGCAAGCGGATCACTGTGAATTCAAAGCCATCTTGATTTACAAAGTGAGTCCAGGACAGTCAAGGTTACACAGAGAAACCCTGTCTTAAAAAACAAACAAAACAAAAGAACAACGAAGTGAAAATTCACATTGGGTAAAAAAATCATTCAAAACGATATGCTATTTATTTGGTATTTGTTTCTTTGAGACAGAGTCTCATATCACTCAGGCTGCTCTTGAACTTAATATGTAGTCAAGGATAACTTTGAAATTCTGATTCTCCTGCCTCTGGCATCTGAGTGCCAGGACTATGGACGTGATACATCATAGCCAGACTACATGGTACTAGAGGCTGAACCCATGGTAGACCATTTGCATGCTAGGCAATTAATCTATATCACCAGCTACCAGCTAATCTGTACCACCAGCCTCAACTGTGCTAGCTATAGAGGCACTCAGATGATCTGTCCCCTATTCATTGATTAAAAGCCTTTGACTCGTACCCTGAAAATGGATGGATTTTATTGCATGTAAACTACATTCCATAAAACTATTTTAATGAACCATCAAATAAAATGCTAGAAACAAAAATATAAACAAAGAATTATGGAGTTTAATGTGAACAAAAATTAAGCAGAGCCCACAGAACTGTAATAAACAAAATAACATTAAAAGCAAAACAACCCTGAGCTGGATTTTTTAAATGGTTTTTAAAATTTATATATACATTTTTTTCAATTTCAAAAGAAACAAATTATCCAAACCACACATTTTAACCAGAATGTGGTTATTTAGGATAGTTTTTACATTTTAAAAAATTAACAATTTAATTGTTAATTAAAGCACTGAGTAATCAAAATTGCAGTTGAAGTTCTTATAAACAAATCACAACTAGGAATAAAATTCATGAATGCTCATGGCCAAAGCTGCACAGACAGGAAAATATATAGCTCAAAATTATTTCTTTGATTAAGAAAAAAAAGAAAGGAAAAAACTTAATAATTCAATGAAGGGAGCTTAAGAGTGAGACCCTCCACAAAGCAGGATGGCGTTTATGAAGGGAACGCTGAGCATTCTTCAGGCCGTAATGAAGTAGAACTAGCAAACAGACCTAAATAAATAATTTTAATATAAACTGGTAGCACCCCCACCAAGGACATGGGAGGAGAGGAGAAAAACAGAAAAACAGAGATATGCTCACTTTATTGGGGACAAAGAACACCTGGGCTTTAACCACACAGCTAAAGTGAGCAGGGGCTGGGGGGGGGGGGATATTTTGTTTCATTTAAATATTCTGTGTGTATGGGTTTTTTGCCTGTGTGTACATCTATGTACCCCATGCATCCCTGATGCCCTCCCTCAGAGGCCAGAAGTGGGTACCAGGTCCCCTGGGACTGGAGATAGGAACGGTTGTGAGCTGACATGTGGATGTTGCGAGTTGGACCTGGGTCCTCTGTGAGCATAGCCAATGTTCGTAACCACTGAACCATCTCTCCAGCCCCTAAAGTGGGGATGTTTTACATTGTGGGAGAGCACCGTGCATAACACCAAAATGAAAATGTTAGTTCGTGCCAGCATCTCTATGAAAACACTGCACTGTAGACTAAACCTCAAGGAGAAGAAAATTGTAAACACAGCTCGGTCGGAAGAAACTAAAAAATGTCTTCTTTGGCCGTGAGCAAAGATGTGTGCTTTGAGGAGCTCAGAGAAAACACAGGCGAGAATTAGCTTACCACAAGATCCTAAAAATTAGTGCAAGCAGTGCTTGGATGTAATGGGGTGCAGCCCATACACACACACACACACACACACACACGCACACGCACACGCACACGCACGCACGCATGCCTATCCCAGGCTTAGGCATATGTTGGTTTGTACTGTGGTTTTGTGCTTCAAGGAGGTGGGTGGGTGCTGTTGACCCTCGTCCTCTCAGATTCTCACCAGTGTTTATGTAATCTTAAAAAAAAAAAAACTAATCAAACAAGCATGTTCTGCCCTCTCAGTCTGACATGGGGTGTGCATAGTAAGGAGAGCTTTCAAACAGGAGCCTGTGAGTCTGGGGTCTTACTGTTCTTGAGGAAGACACTTTATCTTTGCTCCTCATCTCACATGTATGGTGACTCAACAAAGTGGTTTTCAAAGAAACTTAGGACACTTGTGGCAAAACACCAGTGTCTTCTGCTGTGACAGTTAACCTTGAAAGAAAAAAAAATTTTTTTTTAAGATTTACTTATCTTAGTAGCACTTTGAGTACATGCATGTCTGTGTGTCATATGTGTGCCTGGGGCCTGCGAGACACAGAAGAAGGTATCAGGTCCCCTAGACGTTGAGCTACATATGGTGTGAGCCACCACGTGGGTGCTGGGAACTACAACCCAGCCCTCTGCTGTGACCGTGAATCCTAAAGGTCCACTTCACAGGACTTAGAATTGCCCAGGAGACTGGCAAAGCACACTTCTCAGTGTGTCTGGGATGAGGTTTCCAGAAACAATCAGGCCATGAGCTAATGAACGGATCAATTTTTTGATGGTTCCTAATGTGACGGTATTATGCAGAGGTGGAGAAAATAGGAGGTAGGGCTCATTGGAGTAAGTAGGTCCCTAGGGGGGGTATATATTTTGGGCTGTACCTTGTCCCTTTTCTCAGCTTTCTGTCTGGCATGATGTGAACTGTCCTGGTCTGCCATGCCCTCTATATACCATGATAGACTGACTGATACCTCTGAAGCCATGAGCTAAAATCAATCCCCACCCTTTCAAGTTTTCCTCTCAGGTATTTGGGTCATAACAACGCAAAAGTAGCTGTGGGAACATGTATGCCTTCTTCCTCATCCCCCTCACCCCTGTCACCAGATTGTAGTACACCTGCTCTGTGAAATAAGGGCGAGACGCAAAGCCACTCACTAGAGCGCCTCCCTGTCAGCAGGGTGTGGTGACTGCAGTGCCAGTCAGAGAGAAGTCAGCATCCAATTGGGTGGTTCAGGCGGTGGGTGATGAAACAAAACAAAACAGGCAGGTGGGAGTAATTGTGAACTTTCTGGGGTTATTTCCAAGCACACACAGAGAGAGAAAGAGATGGGAGGGGGAGGGAGGGAAGGAGGGAGGGGGAGAAGAATGCTCAGTCTCTAGGAGATGGGGGCAGCAGAAAGAGTCCGGAAAGGATCTTTCTGTAGTTCCAGGTTAGAGCAGAATCAACATCTTCAAAGGTGTCTGTGTCCCAATTCATCAGAAGCATCCCAGGCACTCCTATTGGAGACATTCCACTCTCTACCCATTTATTTGTGGCACTTCTGGGGTGTGTTTCAAAGTGTCATTTAATGTCATTTTATGACTCCCTGGTTGTAAGTGTCTGAGTATTACCAGGGCTTAGAGATTTACAGCCTATTCTAAACTCAGATAATGATGTTTAATTTGTTATTGGCTGTGTAAAGGTTAACAAAGAAATAACTCAAATTATCATTTCAGGGATAACACATTACAAGAGGGCAATTACGCACAGTACCCGGCATTACACAAAAGATTGATATCTCGTTACCAGAGAGCAGAGGAGTTCAGATTTCACAATACAGAAAATACACTCTCTTCTGAGTCTCCTTCTGAATAAACAGAGGAAACCCCACTTAGCAGAGCCACTGGGTGACTCACAGTGGCAGAGGGGGGAAACTTTTCAAGAAAACTGAAGGTGCTGGCTGCCCATCTCAGGGAAGATATTTAGTATCCAGAGTAAATCAGGTCAGGGTTGCTGGGGTGAGAGAATAGCTGACTGCTCAGCTGTAAACAGACTACGCTAACAGACGAGGCAAGCTGAGAACACCCAGAAGGCCCAAGGGAAAGCAGAAGGAAGGAAGGGCCTCAAAACCAGACTGTCCTTAAAGTGTCTTTGAAATGGAAAAGGAAAAGGAAAAGCAGTGGATCCCCAAAATCATTTTTGTTTCTTTCTGCCTTCACCTCAAGACACCTTTGCATAATGGTTTGGGCCCCCTATCCCATGGGTTTGGGTGCCAAAATATATATGATATATTTTTTTCAAACTCATTAAGATAAAAATACATTTCATTGTTTCGGCCCTCAATGTCTGTGGTTAGCTAATAAATGCAGCTTGTCTTATGAAATCTTTAGCTGGCTGAGTTCCCCATCCTCCACCCCTACACCAACCCCCCCCCACAAACCTCGTACTTCTGACATACCCCAATCCCCCCCCCTCTCACTCCCCATATACCCCCAACCCCCACAAACCTCCCACCCCTGACATATCCCCACCCCCAAAGACCCCCAGACCCGACAATACTCCAACTCCCCACATACCCCCAATACCACTAGACTCAACTTCTGCCCCTTTCTTTCCCACCCCCGCCCCTGCAGTCTTGGCGTTTTATGGCTAGGTCCCACAGGTACACACACACACACACACACACACACACACACACACACCTGCTTTTCTTCCTGTTCTTACATTACATCTCAGCTTCCTTTCCTTCCTTCTTCGCCTGTATCCTCACACTCTTTTCCAGGAGAGCTCCTTTTGTCCCTCCCTTCTTCTTCCTGCCCCATGCTCAACATACCCATGCAAGTCCATGACGGTTTGAACTAGCAGCAACCCGCCCGCCATGTTTCATCAATCCTGGTCCTCCTTTTTTCCTTCACTGCCCACCCAACCCACTAGACCAGTCCAGTCCTATCCGTGTGACTCAACACTCTACTCCGTTTGGATCAAACATCCATGCCAAAACCTCCGACCTGGAATTTCCCTAGTGCATAGTCTCAGAACGAATAGCGGGCAAAATCAGCAAATCAAAGCCAATGTGCCTGCCCACTGAGATGGAAGACTCTCCTGTGGCAGCTAAGAGCACTGCACAGATCCCAAGGCCATTTTCCCAGGATATTTCCAGAGTCCTGGCACCTTCTAAGCTATAGTACATGTGAATCTGACATGGTGAGGCCTCCATCCCAAGCCACACATGCCGCTTTGAGGCTGGCCTGGATGTCTGCCCTTAGGGGGACAAACAGAAGGGTTGAGTGCTGACTTATCCATTGACAGCTGTACATCGTTATGCCAAGGACAAGTTGATGAAGCATGGATGGATCTAGGGTGTGGTTCTGAGTCTTTGGAAGATGGGCAGACATAATCCCTCTGGTCTCCTCTCCTGGAGCCAGCAGCAGGCAGCAGCAGCAGTGTATACCAACACGAGAGCATATGGTATGAGAAAAATAAGACGAACTCAATAAGCAGCCTCCATTGACACATAAATAAGCCTGCTATTCACTTGTTCCTGTAATCAACTGGCTATACCTTGGTTCTGTAACCCCTAATAAATGGGGCTGTTGGCATTTCATAAGGATGTGCATGTTCTAGCCATCTTAAATGTCATGCCAGGGAGTCAGGTCCAGAGGACACTGTGGCAAGAAAACACCTGGGAGAAAGCCTTAGATAGGCAAACTAACCTCAAGCCTTTGGAACCAAAATACCAACAAAAGGATAAAAGAAATTTGCAAATTGCTCTTCCCCATGGACATTAGCTAGGCATTTGTTCTTTAGCCAAAGATAATCAACAGACAGGACACAACCATAAAAAATTGCCAGCTGGGGGCTGGCCCAATAAATAAAGAGAAAAAAAATCAATATCGTATGGTTAGGCCACCATTGGTCATGCAGTAGAAAATGAGGGACAAGCTCAAAGTAAGATGAGAAGACTGGATATTCAGACACACCTCAACCCCGTGTCGTAACCAACAGCATTTGCTTCACGTAGAACGCTGTCTTCTAGAAGCAGTTTTTAGACTGGATCACAACCATATGGCATCAAGCATAGCTGGAAAGGAACTCTGAGCCACAGCGTGAATGGTGCCTGATATATGTGCAGGACTGGGTACCGGGCTTAGCACAGGCAAGCTGAACCTTCTAAGGGGACAAGCTATCCATTCAGCCCTGGAAGGGGAGGGAAGGAACCCGTGGGCTATGGCTCGTAGAGCTGACTCTAACCTTTCAAAACTATTTGGAGAAAAGAAAAAGAATTGCTGTATGAGAGAGAAAATGGAGCCAATGGAAAGATCTATCAACAATCTAGCCGAATAAACCTCTACTTATTTGCTAATTATTATTAGTGGTCAATTCTAGTGGGTGGGGTTTACTTTCATCCTAGTCTGTCAAATATGGAACACACTTTTTTTTTTTTTAAGTAAGCTTTATTATATAGGAGGAGAGCCGTGCAGTGGTGGCACATGCCTTTAATCCTAGCACTTGGGAGGCAGAGGCAGGAGGATCTCTGAATTCTATGCCAGCCTCGTCTACAGAGTGAGTTCCAGGACAGCCAAGGCTACACAGAGAAACTCTGTCTCAGGAAGAAAAAAAAATTATATAGGAGGAGGAGGAGGCCAGTGAGATGGCTCAGTGTGTAAAGGCGCTTGCCACCAAGCCATGTGGCTTGAATTCAATCCTTAGGACCCCATATGGTGGAAGGATTGAACCAACTTCCACATGTTGTCCTCTGATTTCCACATGCTTGATGTGGCACATGTCACACACACACCCCACCCCCACAATAAAGAGAGAAATGTAATTTTAAAAAAAAATTTTAAAGAGCTGATCAGAGCCAGGGAAGTGGCTCAGTTGGTACAGTGTTTGCCTGGCATACAGGAAGCCCTGGGTTTAATCCCTAATACTGCAGCATAAACAAGATACGATGGAGCGTGCCTAGAATTCCAGCACCTGAGAGGTGGCGGCAGGAAGATCAGACTATCTAGGTGGTCCCTGGCTACACTGGTTGTTTGAGGCCAGCCTGAGATACTGAAGACAATGACCAGAGAAAGAAAGGAAGAAGAAAAGGAAAGGAAAAAGTACTTATTTTTAGTTCTCACACACCCTCTCCAGTCAGCCTCCAAAACCTACTGGCACTATGCACATGCACCTTATACACTTGAGACCACCAGAAATGAGAAGGGTGGTAGATAAAGGTGGTAAAACCACTATTTTAAAAAAATAAGATTGCTTCCCTTGGCGCAGGGCGGCGGGGGGAGGGGGGAGGGAGGGAGGAGGGGAGGGAGGGCACAAAAGGGGGCCAGCAGCATCATAATCAAGAGGACCACTGTATCACCTGATAGAAGCAGAGATGTTTTAAAAGAGAACTCGCGGGCCTTCTGCCTGCCTGCTGAATGGGAGGCCCAGCCTGAGCCAGGATCCCACTGTTGGACTGATATTCACTCCTGGTGTCTAAGGCTTGGGGCTGGGCAGATGTGTGCAGGGGTTCAAGCTACATCGGGAGTTGCACTTCATTTTAAGTCTCTGTTGTTGGATAAGGATGTGTGTTGCGGGGGGGGGGGGGGGGGGGGGGGGGAGGGGGCAGGCGGATTATTGATGAACTACTATTTTGTCATTGTTAACGGTGCTGACACGTGCCCAGCAGGCCCACTGCGAGGCAGACAGCACCAGGCTACTGAAAACCTTTTTGTAGCGCACACATGTGGGGCACGTTAGGAGAGGTGTGTAAATTACCCAGTTCTCCAGGAAGGCTCAGACCTGACCCCTCTCCCTCTCTCTCTCTCTCTCTCTCTCTCTCTCTCTCTCTCTCTCTCTCTCTCTCTCTCTCTCTCTCTCTCCTTTGCCCTTTGTGTTCTGTGTCCCCACGGCCCGGGCCTCAAAGCCAGCTCTGCTCCTCAGAGAGAATATTAGCAGTCAGAGGCTCTGGCTTGAAGTAAATATTGCAGGATTGAAATGCGAAGGGAATTAGACTCCTTTTCCTCACAGGCTCTGCAGTGCTGGGTGAGAAATAAATAATGAGGGTAATAACGGGCTCTATTCTTCCCGGCTTCGCCTCTTCCCTTGGGTGAAGAGCATCCTCTGCAGTCAGTGGAGAGGCTCGCGGTTACCGACTCAAATCTCGAAGCCACCCCGTGAAGTATAGCCATTTTGGGGCAGCCAAGCAAGTGGCTCCACACAGTTCGTAGACCGCTCTCAGCTGAGGGCCTCCGGCCCCAGGCTGTGCCTGGTTTCTTACAAATAGAGAACCCTGTAGAATAATTCCCTGGGTGGTTTCGAGGAGGGGAGGGGGGGTGGGGGGGCATGATCCAACTGGAAAGACTGTTTCAAGTTGCTTCTGTAGTCCCGCCCTAGAAGTCTCCTGAAACTCTGGAACATTGTTTGGGAGTGGTTGGATAAGAGCGGCCGCTACATCTAAGCGATGCAGTTTAACCTTGGGCCCTGGGGCCAGAGATTTAGAGCCTAATGGAAAAGGATCCAAATGCCTCACCAGCCTCTTCCCTTGCTCTGTGTCATGGATACAGCTGTTGTTTTCTAAGAGGCAGAATTTTTAGAGTTTCTCCCATGGCTCTATCTTTATTTTGTTCTCTCGACCATCTCCACAAAGGGGAGATATACATGTTTTGTTGTTGTTGGTGGTGGTTTTGTTTTTGTTTTGTTTTGTTTTGTTTTGTTTTGTTTTTATAGCTACTTCTGTACATTTCGAGCAACAACTAACTCCAAGTGCAACCAGCATCAGGAAGCAGAGTGGAGTACCCTCCCGCTATTCCATTCAACCTGGCTGAAAAGCCTTCAAGGTCCACACCAGGTGGGCCTGAATACAGTGATGTCACAGCAGGTGGGAAAACAATATCCCCTGCACACAGCTGGGTCAGGTACGAAGCCCACCCAAGCCTGGCGAAGGCTCTTGAACCTCCCCATCGCTAATGCTTGGATCTTCTGATCTGAACCATGACATCTTTGCCTGAAAAACCATCTCTCTGGTGAAGCACCAAGAGAACAATTACGGATTAGGCCAAGCGCTGTCTCTTGCCAGCAAGTGCGTTTGCTCTCCCGGGACTGGGAGCCATGTGTACCAAAGGTCTTTGTCTCTGAAACACCCTCATCTGTGTTTTCCATCTCATTAGGAGAGACGGTTTCCTCCCACTGTGCCAAGGTCGTTCGCTGCTAACGTCAGTTAGTAGCAAGAATAGTATTTTCCCCCATGTCCAATGGCCCTAGGATACCCTGCCATGCTTTCTAAAAATTGATTAAAAGCACTTCAAATGAAAGCTACAGGTAGTTTGTTACCATTATGGTTCCAAGCCAGGCATGGTGACACGTGCCTATAATCCCAATTTAGAAGGCAGAGGCAGGAGGAAAGCAAGTTGTAGGCTAGCCTTGGGCTGCATATCAAAGTCAAGGAGCTATTCGGAGCTACAAAATGAGACCCTCTCTGGAAGCAGAAATGCTTTACGCATTGGCTTTTCCTGGAATAACTGGTCTCCAAGCCAGTTACATTTGATAACAGTTACTGCAGGAAAAAATAGAGGGGATAGAAAGGGGTTACCATGAGTTCCGTTAATGCCCAACTACTGATTTGTACTCAGGGAAATTTTGGCTTGAGCTTGGGACGAGGCTAGAATCAAAGTGGTCTCCAATAGGATGTTTTCGACAAAACCATTCCTCTTGAAACTCATATTTTGAAACAGCAAATCCCCTAAACTGCTGCCATTCCAACTGGCAACGTCACAACTAGGGCTATGAGATGAAAATCATAGTTCAAATGTGACTCAGCTCATCCCAAAATACAGGGGCTTTGTAAAGAGTAAACAGAATTATCACAAAGATCTTTGTTTGTCTGGAATAATGGGATCCATACACAAAAGTCCCGAGAGGCTGGTGGTATTCCTTTGAGGTCGACAAGAGACCTGAAGACCGTAATTGAGGCGCAGAGAAGAACCACCTGCCCAGAAACCTAAGTTCGGTAGCAGGAATCAGACAAAAGTGCGTGCCTTTCTTGTCTTCTGTCACGTCCTGTGCAGCACTGCAATGGAGCGCCGTGGATGGTAGGCAACAGCTGGGCTGTGGTTTATGACCATGTTTTCTATATTGATGTCCACGGCAACAACTCTATTACAAGCGAGGGTGTGTTGTGTTTTCTTAATGTGCGCTTTCTTTGGTGGGAAAAGCGACCAAGAAAGATTCGTGCCTGGAAACAGTTACCGCAGAGTACAGCTCCCTCACAAAGTAGTTACGGTTTAGTCACTATTTTAAAGTGGTCATGGCTTCCATCAGGCATGTTTCCACTGATGTTTTAATTCCCCTCCCCCAACACAATAAAACTTCCTTTCTGTAGAATAAAGGCTCATGTTCCCAAAGAGTTAAGTATCCTTGGTCCAAGACAAAGCCAGAGTAGGAATAAAGAATCAAAACATGCTAGACTGGGAGATGGCTTGGCAGAAAAAAGCACTTGGTGTGCAAGCATGAAGACCTGAGTTCAAGCCCCCAGAACCCATATAAAGACAGAGCTATAGCACATACCTCTGTAAGCCCAGAACTCCTATGAGGAAAGGAGAGGTAGAGACAGAAAACCCCCTAGATGGCCTGAAGGCACTGTCTTAACTTAAGGTTGTCTTCTGACCTCTACGATTGCATGCACTCACCTACCTACACACGTATCTCACCTTCCTGACACATGCATTGGGGGTTAGATTTTTTGAGGGTGAAAATGTACAAAGACAGGTCATCAGAAAGCTGGCTCGTGTGATTCTTCTTTGAAGCACTACTGATAAGCACATTACCAGTGGGAACAAGTCAGAGCTGCGAATGCAGCACTCAGACCACAGATCATTTACATCCTCTGTTTCCTGCCCACCCACGTGCAGTCACATTTTACAGTGCAGAGTGAGCATCCCAAATCCACAAATCTGAAAACAATAATAGTCCAAACCATTAAACTCTTTCTATCAAGAGCATGACACCACTTGAAAGGTTTTGGGTAAAGAGCATATCCCAATTTTGATTTTCAGATTAGGAACACTCAACTGAGTGAATTCTGCACATATATCCCAGGATCTAAAACATGCTGAAATCTGAACATCCATAGGCCCCATGAAGTCTGGGTAAAAGACACCCAAACCTTTCAAAATTAATCACCATACACTTTCCACGCTTAGAGACAGCCTCTACAGTTCTGGTTTAGTTTGGTTTGCCTTCACTCAGCTGAGACGAGGTCTCACTCTGTAACCCAGGTTGGTCTCAAAATATGATCCTCCTGCCTCAGCCTTGTAGGTTCTGGGGTTTTAGACATGGGCCACCATGCATGGCTTCCATGATTGTCCTAAGTACAGGGATAATAGTGTGTCCTATCCCTATATGACCATTGCTTACTCTCCATCCTGTGCAGCATCTGGTTTACTCACGTCTTTGCTATCCTCCACAAAAAAACAATGGAATAAGCACCTTTGCACAAGCGGGGTTGGTTTTCTTTTTCAAGACAGGGTTTCTCTGTATAACAGCCTTGGCTGTCCTAGACTCACTTTGTAGACCAGGCTGACCTCGAACTCATAGAGATCCACCTGCCTCTGCCTCCCGAGGGCTGGGATTAAAGGCGTGCGGCACCATGCCCAGCCAAAGCAGACTGCTTTTCCTGCTGCCTTACTCCCTGTAGGCTATGCTGAGCCGGACAACCTCCCATAGACTTTCTAATGAGAAAAATCCGCACTGCAAAGTTAGCTCATTGCATTTCTGTGATCCCAGCTCCTTGCCAGGACTCAACAGGAGTTCTTTAAACACAAAACTCAGAGACCCTAGCAAGGCTGATGTTGGCATTTTTGGAGCAAGGCATACTGCCAAGTCCCCGCTGGTCCTGTTCTAAGAAATTAGGAGGATTCTAACTTTTGCATCATGGCCCCTCAGCACCAGTCATTTCTACTCACAGCACTCTGCAGAGGAAGGAACACAAGATCCATGAGGTGTATGTTTTCATCTCCTTAGTCTGATGTTGCTACTACCTTGTCTCTTCACCTGAGCATGAAAGGAGATCGCTGCTTCCTAGAGGTGATGCCTGCTTCCTCATGAGATGTACGAATATGGCCAGCCCTTCCCCCACCTCCGCCCCACGCCGAAAAAGCGGGTTCCTGAAAGCACCGTAGTACAAAGACACCAATTGCCTTAAGAAATAGTCAACCAGCAACAGGCTGGTTGATCAGTGGAATCAAATCGAAGACCCAGATATGAATCCACGCACATATGGTCATTTGAATTTTGACAAAGAAGCCAAATCCATTCAATGGAAAAAGGATAGCATCTTCAACAAATGGTGCTGGTCTAACTGGAGGTCTATGTGTAAAAAAATGCACTGGACCCATATTTGTCACCTTGCACAAAACTCAAATCCAAGTGGATTAAAGACCTCAACATAAAACCAGAGACACTAAGTCACTTAGAAGAAAAAGTGGGGAAGAGCCTGGAACATATTGGCACAGGAGACAACTTCCTGAACAGAACACCAATGGCCCAGGCCTTAATGTCAACCATTAATAAATGGGACCTCATGAGGCTGAGAAACTTCTGTAAGGCAGGAGGCACTGTCAAGAGAACAAAGCGACAGCCTACAGACTGGGAAAAAATCTTCACCAACCCTACATCTGACAAAGGTCTAATATCCAAAATATATAAAGAACTCAAGAAATTAAACACCACCAAACCAAATAACCCAATTGAGAAATGGGGCTTGGAACTAAACAGAGAATTCTCAACAGAGGAATATCAAATGGCTGAGAAACACTTAAAGAAATGCTCAACCTCCTTAGTCATCAGGGAAATGCAAATCAAAACAACTCTGAGATTCCATCTTACACCCATCAGAATGGCTAAGATCAAAAATTCAAGCGACACCACATGCTGGCGAGGATGTGGGGAGAGAGGAACACTCCTTCATTGCTGGTGGGAATGCAAACTAGTACAGCCACTTTGGAAATCTATCTGGTGCTATCTCAGAAAAATGGGAATAGGGCTTCTTCAAGACCCAGCTATTCCACTCCTTGGAATATACCCAGAAGATGCTCCAGCACACAATAAGAAAATTTGCTCAGCCATGTTCATAGCAGCCTTATTCATAATAGCCAGAACATGGAAACAGCCTAAGTGTCCCTCAGTAGAAGAATTGATAAAGAAACTGTGGTACATATACACTATGGAATACTACTCAGCTATTAAAAACAAGGAATTCCCGAAATTTGTGGATAAATGGATTGATCTAGAAATGATCATAATGAGTGAGTTAACCCAGAAGCAGAAAGACTCAAATGGTATATACTCACTTATATCTGCATACTAGCCCAAGGGGCATGTCCCACCAAAGCCTTCACTTACCAGACAACTGGGACAGAGGGGAGGACATCCTATTGGGACTCTAGATGAGAGAAGCATGGGAGAATAGCAAAGTAGAAGGATCCAGAGGGTCCTAGAAACCTACAAGTAGAACATTATGATAGGCAGATTTGGGCCCAGGGGTCCCGCTCAAACTAAGGCACCAGCCAAGGACAATACAGGCGGTAAACTTTAAACCCCTACCCAGATCTAGCCAATGGACAGAACATTCTCCACAGTTGAGTGGAGAGTGGGGTATGACTTTCTCACGTACTCTGGTGCCTCACATTTGACCACGTCCCCTGGAGGGGAAGACCTGGTGGCACTCAGAGGAAGGACAGCAGGTTACCAAGAAGAGACTTGATACCCTATGAGCATATACAGGGGGAGGTAATCCCCCTCAAGAACAGTCATAGGGGAGGGGAATAAGGGGAAAATGGGAGGGAGGGAAGAATGGGAGGATACAAGGGATGGGATAAACATTGAGATGTAACAAGAATAAATTAATTTTAAAAATATAGCAAAATAAAAAAAGAAAAAGAAAAAGAAATAGTCTCCTCCACCAAGAGTAAAGTATCAGAGAGATCTATGGCCCCTCCTGGCTCTTTGGTGACGATTTCTCCTGTGGTCTGGACACTGCTCCTCCTCCCACACATCTTAATATTTTATTGTTTGTTTTATTTTTGCAATTGAGCCTCGTGTAGCCTGGTCTAACCGTGAACTCACTACATAGCTGAGGCTAGCCTTGAGCTTCTTGGTCTCCTCTCTACGTTCTGAGTGCTGCAATTCCGGATGTGCACTCACACCCTCAGTTTCACTTGGTGTCGGGGACAGAAGTCAGGGCTCTGCGCATAGGCCAGTATCTTCGCAAGTGAGCTACACCTCTAGGCACCTCTGTCCTGACGTGTTATCGGAGCGCACGGAGCAAGGGTGGGAGTGCTGATGAGTGGAGAAGTCACCAGGCTGTGTCCAGCCTGCTGCTTTGACTCACCCCAGGAGTTTGAAGGAAGCCCAGGCTCTTGTTGCCTCTTTGCAGCCTCTGTTCCAGAAAGGGTGACTCACTTCCCTATCAATTCCTATGGGAAACTAGAGATGCCGTGTGTTTCCCTTTGTGGTCCTATACCATTGGAAGAGGTTTCTCTCCACTTTTTGGAGTTGTCGGCCGACAACTATCTAATCCAGAGCTAATTTATAGTAAGTTTGAAAAAATGTTTATAAACACAAAGCCGGTGTGTCAAGAGGTGGACAGCAACCGAAACACACGCAAGCACAAGTGCATATATGGAATGCTATGAAAAGCAACCTGAGACGCCAGAAAAGCCTAAGACACACCGTGGGGTCACAGAGTGGGAGCTGGGCTAAATACTGGGATTGCACTGGGAGCCTGGATCTCACTCAGATGTTGGACTCCTAAAAAAAAAAAAACAATCACTGCTTTCCCATACTCTTGCAGTTTTGTCAAGTGCACTCACGCATGCACACATGCGCACACACATGCACACGGTGGAGAAAGCAGCTCCTGACTACACACTCAAGCCTAGTCTTGTATAACTTGAAAAATAGACATCTCAAGTCTCCCTAAAAAAAATAATAATAATAATTAATAATAATGATAATAATAATCTTACCATATATCTCAGCAGTTTTTCCTGCAAAGGAAGACATGGCTGCATAGTTTCCACGTGAAACAGTTTCAAACGTCCTACATTTGGGCTGCTCACAGAGGCTAATATTTGAATGCACTTGGGACACTCTGTCCCCAATTCCAATGTAATCATCATGACCAGCAGGGCCTGGGAGATCTTCGAGGTCACTATAGCTTTCACCAATAGCATACAAGATGAACTGAAGTGACACCCGGGTGCTGGTCTATTTTTACCAAGCAGTATTTACAGCACACTTTCCTCTCCTAGTTTATAAGCCCAAGAACTCTGTGGAAAGTCACAAGGTCCCTAACGTGGCCGTGCATACATTTTCTCCTTCTGGTTGCTAGATTTCCCCCTTCACATCCTTTCCTTTCTGCGTTTGAACAACAATACTGAAAAACAGGCTCTTAACCTTACCACTGTGAAAGTGTCGGCTGAGAAGGATCTAGAAAGGTCATGTTCCATTGCCATTAAATTTATGTTCCAGCAACTTATCAAGAGCAAAAAGCCAGTCGGCTGGTGCCACTGTGAGATAGACCAGGGGCTACTGGAGACCCTACAGGGCATCCAGCCCATCAGCCTACATGTTAGCCAGCAAAATACTGAGACAAATGAACTCACAGACAAACATTTTATTTTAAAAAACCAAGTAAGTATAATTAGGATATAAATTGAGGCTTGCTATTTTTTCCTAAGTGTATGAGATTTTAACACCAATGTTAATCAGCTGTGCTCTTCCTACCCTGGGACATTCGTTTTCTCAGACACTAAAACGGGAAGAATGAGGGAAAGACATAGTTTACTGGCCACCCCTAGGATAACCCAGCAAGTCTCGGACTGATGTTTCAACCTCCCAAAATCAATTAGAAGTGAGAAAAAGTAAGAAACAATAACACACAGGGTATGGATGAAGTTGTAGAGCCGAGGCTTTTACGCCCAAATGCTTGTGATTTTTTTTTTTAATATAGCATGCTTAAAAACTGAACACAGTTTTTGGATTGCTTACATACTCTGAAGTGCTTCCTGCCCACATATCCTCAGAAACCCCAGGAGCTTTCCCTGGACACATGGAAAATTTCAAGCTGAGCCATTTTTAAGTTATACATGAGTGAAAGCAAAAGAAGGGGGTGGGGGAAGCATGAGGTGGGAGCTTGAATTTGACATAAAAGAAGAAAAAAAAAGCATTTTGCTCTTTCTTTTCTGTTCCTTGAGTTCTTCACAATGGCTAAACATAGCTTACCCAAGTTTTGTGTGTGTGTGTGTGTGTGTGTATGTGTGTGTGTGTGTGTGTGTGTGTGTGTGTGTGTGTACGGGGTGTTGTTGTTGTTTTTCCACAAAGAATAAAATCACCTTTGAGCCAAAGCCAAGTATGAACAGATTCAGTGTGCCGTACAAGAAAGCGCCAGGCGATTCTCCCGGCAGATCTACCCAGAACCGTAAAACTAGCATTACCAGACACAAATCAGACCCCATGTCACCATGATAAATAACCACAGAGTCATAAAGCAAGCATGTACTTAATACCCATCAGCCAAAAAGAATAGATTAAAAAAATTTTTTTGAAGCGTTTAACACCAAAATTATTGTGTCCGTGATCGGCATATTGCCAGATCAGGAACAAGCAACGTAAAACACCAGCTCCCTGCATGTTGATATTGCTAGGTGCTGCCTCTGCCAACTGTGGTTGTCTGGGAGACACTGGCTGCCCACCCCCCAAATTAAAAGTTTTCAAGATGCTTTGCAAATAATATATTGTACCATCTAGCAGTGGTGCCAAGAACAGCTAGGGCTGAGAGGAGCAGAAAGTCGAAAGTGTTTGAAAGTCAGGGGGCTAAACTGGTTAAGTACAGAGAAGAGAAGCAAGATGTTTTACGGGGAAACACCCCGCTCAGAAATTTAGTTACTGGATTCATTTCATGACTCTCACATAAGTATCTGTGGAGATTGCTGACTTGCTACGCCAAGAGGGAAAACACGCATTGGAAGAATAAGGAAAGAAGCCAGAACATGGGGTAATCGTCTCATTGGACGCCCTCGGCTGCAGATATTGTTGGCTGAAACTCCCACTAAGGAGAAAAGGAGAAAACGGAAAGAGACTTTTTTTTTTTTTTTTAACAAATAAATGTGTTTCAAAGATAGGCTGCCCATCAGAAAGAGAGAAAAAAAAAGTGGGGAGACCCAGAAGAGAAAGGAGCTGAGGTCATGAAGCCTCCTGTCTCCAGTGGAGGCTGTTGGAGAAGGAAAACCAAATATTGGCACTGTATGGCTGGGGTGATTCCCCACCCCACCCCCCGCCCCAACTTCTTCTACTATAACTCTGTGACTATGTTTAAGAGAGTTGCCCACTGTTATTGGTCTAATGAGCTAACTCTGAAATCTGAGCTAAAGACAGCTCCCTAGTGGCTGCTCACTGTTTCACAGACCAAAAGGAAACTTCTTTCAGGGGCCCATCAGGGCGAACCACTGCTGACAGCTTGGAACGGCACAACACAGATTTATTTCACAGACAGCCACAGACAGGAATTTAGCACCCTGTGCTGGCCTCCTGCTTAGAGGAGGAGGTGTTAAAATGCAACCATGCAGAGCCCTCTCTTGAACAAAACCCAGTAGCAACTAATCAAGCGGTCACCCGTTCCCAGCAGAAAATACTCAGCGACGTGGGACCGAGTGCAGAAGAGGTGGGTGCGGGATTCTGACAGCTGCTGCCGCGGTGCAGCTTGAGAGCCACCTCCGAGAGCTCTAAATATTTTGCGTGGCCTTTCAACTTACAAATTAATTGATTTATAAACAACGGCAAATGTTATTTATTTATTTGTGACATCTTGGAATGCTTTCTCTGGATCCGAGGGCACAGCACCGCTGAGAACACTCCGTGATGCTGCCGAGCTATCCAAAACATCTAGCTGTGGACTCAAGCAGGCATTGGTGGGCAGCGCTTTACCTGTCCCTTCCAGAAACTTCCACGTGCATAAAATTAGCCTGTTGGCTTCTCTTTCAAGGTATCTTGTATATGTATCTATGTGAGCATGTGCTCGTAAGAACACAGAAAAGAAAAAAGGAAGGAAGGAAGGAAGGAGAAAGAAGATATGAAGGGAGGACAGACAGACCATCTTTAAATGCTAGCCTCATCTATAATAATAGTTACTATAAGTACAATCTGTTCGGATCACTTCTAACCATTTGAATTCTTGAACATTGGCAATAGTAAACATTAGTAAACAAATAAACATTAGCAAAAGTATATAAATAAATAGCATACAAATAAACAAGCCGGTTATTCCTCCGCTTGATGCCACGTTCAGCAAGGCCAAAGGCAGAGACATCCACTAACACGGTGCTCTGCCTCCCAGCAAGCCTTTTAATAAACGGAGACATGAGAACTCATCAGGCAGGACCATCCACTCAAAGGAACCTTGCCAGAACCAAGGTCAGTTTGTGTCCAGCCCCGGCAGGAGCCTCCCTGCACAGTAGCAGTCTTTGACAGGAAAGAACGGGATTATTTAGAGTTTGGGAGGTGGGTTTGGTTTTGCTTTTTCTTGAAGTTATATGTTACCCTATTTCTGGGGTATGTATGTGGCCCGAAACTTTGTGACATCATGATAAACAGATGCCTAGACAGGGGTCATCTCAAAGCCCCGTCCTCAGAGAGTTCCTCTCTCTCACCTTACTGTGGGAACTGCCCAAAGGGAACCCCAGGGAGCTAAGGCCTCAGGAACAGGGCAAGCGAAGAAAGCGACTTCATCACCTTAGCAAGCCGGAGTCCAGGGCTAAGCAGGGAGCATGGTGCCTGTTTATTTTTCTCCTTCTTCCACGTCTTTGCAAGCATATCATTTTTCTAGAGGTCTTGGGTCACTGATTCTGGTTAAAGAAAGGGGCCTTTAATTTTGTACTTGAAGTTGAAGGTAGGCAGGGTTGGGCTGGAGGGAGGAGAAGCAGTAGATAAACTCCTCCCAAACTTCCTTTCCATGTTTTCAATAGACATAAATATATGTGTGCTCACGTTGACCTTAATCTTACTAGGAACACTACAATAAGTATATTTTAATGTATATGAAAATAGAGCTTTGAAGCAATGCAAAGAAAAATGTGGCCAACAATAACTAACTGAAAATAGCTGGGGAGCTTTCTTTAACCTTAAAGTAAAAGTCTGAAGGTTGGGAGTGTCGCTCGGCTGCAAGGGTGCTTGCCTGCTGTGTAGGATGCCCCCCTCCATTCCAGCGTCGCACAAACCAAGTACGTACAGCAACGTCTACTTGTAATATCACCACTCAGGATGTGGAGACAGGAGAATTAGAAAAGTTCAAGGTCATCATTGGCTACATAGTGAGTTTTTAGGCTAGCCTGGCCTACGTGAAACTGTCTCAAAACCAGTAAAAACAAAATGTTTCTTATTTACTGTGCTCATTCTCTCTCTCTCTCTCTCTCTCTCTCTCTCTCTCTCTCTCTCTCTCTCTCTCTCTCTCTCTCTCTCTCTCTCTGTTTCTCTCTCTCTCTCTGCCCACCCCTGGCACTACACATCTCATGTGATACAAGCCCCCTTTTCCTACCATGTTTCCATTCCTATTTGAACTCTACTAAGATGAATCTTAAGCTTGGTCCAAAAGTCAGAAGACAAGGTTGAGACATTTCCACCAATGGGTGTAGCCTCCCTCTCTGTTCCTGACCTGTGTCCCTAGGTACACTATGCCTTTTGAGACGTTTTCCACATTTGGGGTATACTCGCCAGATTCCCGGCAAGTGTTGCTGATAAAGCCTACAGATGAGAGGAAATGTCCCTGCGTCCTTGCTAGAGCAAGCTACGTGTGCTCAGAGGAGCCCCCTTGCCTCCAGCCTTTGCTGAGAAACTGTGCTTGGCAGTACTGGTGTTCTGTTATTTACTCATTATGCAAAAGTCCACCCATACCTAGGCTGTGTGAAAGACATTATTCTAGATCAGTGGACCTCAACCTTCCTAGTGCTGTGACCCCTTAATACAGTTCCTTGTGCTGTGGTGACCCCCAACCATAAAATTATTTTCATTACTACTTCATAACTGTAAATGTGCTACTACTATGAACCATAATGTAAATATCTGTCTTTGCTGATGGTCTTTTGGGAGGTTAAGACCCACAGGTTGAAAACCACTGTTCTAGATGATAAGGCTAAGCCCAAGCCACTGGCCCTCAAGCCCCACCCCACAGCTTAGCAGTGAGTGTCAGGCAGGGAAAACAGACTATGAATAAGTTAACAAAATATTAGTTGGTTGGTTGTTGATTTTTCTTAAAGTCTGAGCCAGGCACTCAGGACTCAGAGGCAAGTGAACCTTTGTAACTTTGAGGCCAGCCTAATCTGTATATTGAGTTCCAGGCCAGCGAAGACTACACAGTGAGACCCTGTCTTGAAAAGAAAAAAGTTAAGACTCATTGGTTAAGAGCACTACTGCTCCTTCAGGGGACCTGGGTTCAGTTCCCAGCACCCATATCTGATGGCTTATAACCGCCTGTAACTCCAGTTTCAAGGGATCCAGTGCCTCTGAGGGCACTGCATTCACGTGCACAGATAGGCATACACATGATTAAAAAAATAATTCCTAAAGTGTTGAATATATTAAGTTAGGAAGGGGCTCAGGAAGTGCTGGATTGGTGGGTACGTCACTGAAGCGGCGTTGAAACAAACACCCAGAAGACATTACGCTAACGTATCACACCAAAACACACTGTCCCCGTTACACAGTAAACACACATTAACTAATGAGATTTTCTGTTCGCCTTTACCACTGCAGTCACAGAGGATGGTAAGATAGCTCTGTTTCTCTTCATTTTTCTTCCAGACTGGACCACAATTTGCCACATCCTTTTCTGTTTCTTCTCTCATCCACTTTGCCTCTGTCGTCCTTGCTGGCTTACCCAGGGGCTTTAATGCTGCTATGGGTAATATCTGCTGAGTGTCTATGCTACGTTAAACACGTCGAGGAAGAAACATCAAGTTGTTGGGGTAAGCAGCATCTGCTGTGTCACGTGGGTCTTAAGCCCGTCTTTCTCTCCAACCAACTACTCGCTTTCCTGTCGTTCTCAATGCTAAAAGCTTTCAGAGCAATCCCATTCAGAACTTGGATGTCTCATTTCCGACACCCACACCCCCTCCTCCTACAAACACACACACACACAAATAATAAACAGATGTGCTCCATTTTGGGGCTATTCCGAGTCCCTGGATGTTCTAATATGCTCTACCTAAAAATCACATTTCTACTCACTATTGAAAAAAAAAATCAAGGCAAGTCACGACAAGATGAGTCTGTGCAACCCTGAGGCACAGGGAAAAGAGAATCTTGTCGATACGAAATCAGACAGTGTAAAACTCTCTCCCCAAGGAACGTGGCACCATTACATCCCCCATCAATCATGGCATTGTTTCTCCAACAAACTGCGTCAAGCTGAGACTCAGACATGACTATGACATCTCTAGATTCTGCAGCCTCTTGCTTTTGCACCCTAGAAATAGGAGACAGGTCCCCCAAACACACACTCGCCAAAAAAAAAAGATAGCAAAGTTCTCAATTGTTTCCAATGACTAGCAACTCTAAAAATTCCAGAACTTGCCGGGCGTGGTTGGCGCACGCCTTTAATCCCAGCACTCAGGAGGCAGAGGCAGGCAGATCACTGTGAGTTCGAGGCCAGCCTGGTCTACAAAGCGAGTCTAGGACAGCCAAGGCTGTGCAGAGAAACCTAGTCTCAGGAAAAAAATCCAGAACTTCGGTGTGGTATGAAATGGAATTTGACCTACACAGTTATGTAAAACCAACACACATGTACTCATGGAAACAATCCAGAAATTTGCTATTGACACATACGGAGAAATACCATACACATTACGATATATTGTAGGGCAATATGCTACTAGATGAAATAGAATACAAATCTGAGCTTTTCAAAAATCAGCTTCCATTCTGCACTTTCCCTCCAATACATATTATGGGTTACCTGCTTAGAGTACCAAGCATTGATCAGAATCCAGGATCTGGTCAGTAGGTACACCCATGGCTCCACCAGGGCCTCTACCCATAACTGGACTTTTTATTGATAGAAATCTTCCATGCCCTCAAAGTGAATTTGAAAAATTACTAAACCAAGCTTAACCCAAAATAGACATACTGGCTGAATTTTGAAATTGCTTTTTCTTAATCACCTTGATTAGGGAGAAAGCATTTGTTGCTACACACACACACACACACACGCACGCGCACACCCTGTGCAAGTCTATGCATGCACATGTTGAAAAGTTGACTTCAGAAGTTTCCATTTACCCTGACATTTTTTTCTCCAGCCCTTGCCTCTGATACCCAAAGCAGGCAAATGAAGACCTCACCTCGGCCCCTGCATAGGAAAAGCTGTGGTACAGCCACCTTATGCACCTTGCTGATGATCCTCTGTAAATTTGCCCAAAAGTCATGAACTACATAATACTAATTCTTACAGGTTGACATATTTCCCTGATCTTTCATGAGCCACATGGGGAAACAGTTTTCTCCTCATCTGAGTGAAGAAAAACAGTGATCCTAATCACTGTTTGCCCTTAGTGGCTTCCCTAAACAAATCTGGGAAAGCGCTTAAAGGCTTGGGAATAACCATGACCCTGCTTGACGCACTGTAATAACCCTACCTAATTATACTGATATAAAAACTAATTGGAAAGATAGCAAATGTCAGGGTAAGATGCAAATCGGAGGGTGTTAATTGCTGAACAGGTGCTGGGATAGAATTAAATGAGCATTCTGATTAAAAGAGTGGAAGAAACAAATGTGGACCCCCCGATCCAAACTTGGCCATGTGACTCCTTGAGCAGTCCATTCCACTAGGAAGAGGTCATGCTGCCGTGACCTCTGTTTTGTGATGGGTGGCTCAAGAAAATAAAACTGACCAGAGAGGAAAAATAATCCAGCAGCAATATCAACAAAGCTCCCAGGACTAATGGCTAAATTTGAGCCTCGGACACTTGTGAGGCGTCTTAAGAGCTCTTAAAAACATGCATCCCTCTGGATGGAATTCAGAGCATGTGAGGCTGTGGAGATGGCATCATTGGTAGAGTTCTTGCCATGCAAGCATGATGCCCTGAGCTTGATCTCCAGCATGCTTGGAAAAAACCAAGTACGGTAGTGCACACCTGCAGTCCCTGCACTGGGCAAGTGGACACAGATGGTTCCCTAAGGCTCATTGTCCACTTTGCCTAATACAAGTCCCGAGGTCCTAGCAAGATATTCTGTTGACCTCTGTGTGAAACATACACACACACACACACACACACACACACACACACACACACACACACACACGCACATGCCCAAATACACAGACACAAACATACACACACACACACACACACATATGTTCACACACGTACACATTCTCTCTCTCTCTCTCTCTCTCTCTCTCTCTCTCTCTCTCTCTCTCTCTCTCTCTCATACACACACACACACACACACACACACACCTTAGCTGCTCCCTTCTGTCAGCTACAAAGCCTCGCCCTCCCACCCTTAGCCAGAAGCTCTCATTCACCATGCCTCACAGCAGAGCAGAAGTGCTGAGCCTTCCCAGGAACTCACTACACATTTTGGGTTGATAAAGCAGTTGATTAGACAATTGAATCAATAGAGTCACTTGCCTCCAATAACTTAGGGTCATGTGATGACAGACATGAGGCGGGGTAACATAAAAAAATAAATCCGAGCCTGTCACTGATAAAGCAATCAGACTTACCACAAAGTGGTTTGTTGGTACTTTATTGAGCCAAACCTTTAACTATAAATAGAAAGGAGATTCCCTCCTCTTTCCAGCATACCAGAAAGAGGGCTGCGTCCCAGGCTGGACTTGGTCAAGCTCTTGGCCAGGCCCATCATAGTTCTGTGTGTGCACAACAACGCCTCCACCCACGGGACCTACACTCTCTTGAAAAAAGGAGACCCTGGGACAGTGACAACTATGGATGCTGGCCACTGGACGACAGCAGCTCCTAGCTCTGGGTTGACATTTCCTCTATCAGTACTACAGTGCCTTCTAGACCTCTGCCATCAGAGAAAGCCTCATGCTGTAGCCTCGCTAGACTACACCACAAGAGATGCTCCACATTGTAGCCCTAATAGTCTTCCCAACACAGCTAGAAGGGAATTATTCCATTTCCAGGTCAAAGGTCATCACAATGTTCCTTCTTTTTTTCCTAATGGCTCATAGGCTTTGGGATGTATCAGTTTTTAGTGCAGGGAGAGGAGGGCAGCCCAGCTACCACCTATACTGATTCTGGTTTTTTTCACCTGGGAGCCTATTTAGCCAGTGTGTGCTATGACACACTCCTCAGCCTGCTTATTTATTCAGTGATAGAGGCTAGGGGCAGCGGGTGTCCAAAGACAAACAGAGCAGCCAGGTGGAGTCTTCTAACTCAGATCTGAGTCCCGGGGAAGCTCGATCCCAGAGCTACCATCCTAGTTTCCTTCACCCATTCATTCACCCATGCCTGTTTCCCACTCAATCATTTTGGCCACTATTTCTGCTAAGCACGAGAAAGTAACTCGATAGTTGTACTAGACAATTTTAAACCGCAAACAGAAAAGGACCCAGTTCCTTTCAGAGGGAGTTGTGGCTATAGGAGGTATGGCTGGGGCTCACCTTGTTTATTTCTAAGGATGCTGGGAATAATAAGATGATCTCAAGAAAAGCGCTCTCCTCTCTCTCTCTCTCTCTCTCTCTCTCTCTCTCTCTCACACACACACACACACACACACACAAATAAACTGTCTCTTGAGTAACAAAGGCAGGACACTTGCCAGTAAAAACTGGTTAAGGTCATCACTTCTGAAAGGCAAAGGAGTTTTAGGCAAGATGTCACGTGAGATCACCATTCAGCACATTTAGTGAAACGGTTAAAAATAATAAAAAATCATGACAGTAGTGGAATTATTGTTTTTTTTTTTTTTTTTTTTTTTTTTTTTTTTTTTTTTTTTTTTTTTTTTTAAGGCACAGAAGTCAGAGAGAGAAAATTAGAGAGCCAGATGTTTGGAAAGGATGCTGGGAAACGCTTCAACAAAAGATCTCTCCCACCCCAAACAAAAGCTTCCCCAAGGATCTTTGGAGACTTGCTGTCATATATGGTACGGATGTAACATCATATATCTTTTTTCGGGTTTTGCTGTGGACTTTTTTGATTTATTTATTTTATGTTAGCAAAGAAGACACAATAGGGAAAACTTTTTTTTTAGCAGGGAGATGCAAGCTGACCTTGAAGCCCACGATTCCCAGAGGTCCCTACATCTGCCTTGTTTAAAGGATCCAAATAGCACCAGAGGTTTTACTGATCCAATAGATCATAATGGAAAGAGCCCAGTTACCACAATGGGTTTTCCTGCAAATGACCATCAATTAAGTGAGGGGTAAGACATCGCAGCTTCTTCATGTTCCAGAGAAAGATGGTGGCACTTTATAAAGTACAACACAAACAGGTCAGTGCCAAGGGGCTATTACCAGATTCAAATGAGCCCTCAGGGGAGGCTGCTGTGGCTCCAAAAACAAACCCAGAGTCCACACTGACTACCCAGCCTGGGGTTCCAGTCCATGTCACCTCCTTTCACAGAGCCAAGTGGGCAGTCAGACCCAGGCCTTTTTTTATGATCCTTTTGCTTTTAGAGGCCGCAGCTCACCCACAGAACCCAAAACCCCCCTGTGCCAAAGGAAGCGTTAAACCTCCAGCGAGGCCACAGAAAGACTCAAGTTCCAAGGATTGCTCGTTGCCAGTGACAATTAGAACAATCTGAAAATGTTCCTCAAAGAGAAATGCACTCTTTTTTGTTACAGGAGGGGTGTAAACGCCAGCCAATCTCTTTTGGCACCCAGCACCATAAGAAGTGGTTTTGCCGTGCCACCTCTCGACAAAAAACGCCCTCAATAAGCATCCTCCAAGGACCAGCTTTGAAAGGGGGTTCTGCGTATCAGGTTAACGCATGCACTTGGCACAGGCCAACTTTCGCACCAAGGCTCTGGGGTGCGGGGTGATAAGAGCCAGGTTCTGTTTGTTAACGATAAGGCAATTATTTCTTTGGTACTTCATAGAGAAGGGGAAAAAAAAAATCTTACAGCAAAGATTCAAACAAGGATTCCCTAGGGAGACAACCGAACTCGTAGGTTGGAAAAGTTTTTTTTTTTAATTCCTTTATTCTTTCACAAGAGCAAACACCTGAACCATTGAGAGGAAATAGAACGGAAGCAAAGTTACCATGTTCGTGTCTGCTCTCAGACACATCCACTGTGACTCCAAAAAAGGGAAAGACAGACAGTAGGGACAGGAAAGCCCCACATACAAGGATGAATGGGGAAAAAAATAAGTAGAAAAGAGCAGGGAGAGAGAGACAGAGGCAACAAAGAGAAGAAAGCAACCAGAGTGAGCAAATAGGAGTGAGAAAAGGCAGAAAGTGTGTTGTGAAGTACTTCCTGTGTATTTAGAGGCTGACACAGACCTTGATGGGGAAACCTTCTACCTCAAAGGGCTTTGTTTGTTTGGTTGATGAGGTCTTAACAGAAATGCAGCATCTCATTCCATTTTCAATGTACTCTGAGGCACCACAGTGGTACAGGGGTACGGCACTAAGAACTCATGGCGAAGAAGAGGTAACCCTGGAAACAGTAGGCATCCTGTAGCTTGAAACCCTTCAGAGGAGAGGCATGCGTGACCGTCGGCATGACCAGATCCTTCCACAGACTTCCTGAACTGGGATGTCAGCCTCTAGGCCAAAGTTTCCTAAGTTTCCCTGGAACTCGCTAATACGCAACAAGTTCAGGCATCAAACGCCAGGGAGCAGTCAGCAGTATTTCCCAAGGCTGGCAGCTGAGAGTTCGTGCCGCAGCCCCGGCACTATCATTTTTCTCAGTTGGCAAAACCAATGGCAAGTGGTGACTTCCCACAGAGGTGTGTCTCGGAAGCCCCTTTAGTGCCCCAGGAGGGGAAAAAATTCTGAAGCTATTCCACAGGCAGAACGGGTCTCAGTCAAAGTGCTTGTTGGCCTCATAATGACTTCAGAGAACTTCCGTGCAGTGAAACTGCAAATTCTCCTGTTGGAACAGGCTGGCGTCCTCCATTTGATGGCCCCTGTGGCCTCTGAGGCAACCTGCTGGTTCCAGCCGCCTGTTCAGATGCGCCAGGAACAGTAAGCCTACTCTGGGATGGACTTGCCAGTGCCTCCGCACTCCAGGTCTGCCCAGCTCTGTGCAAACTCCCCATCAGCCTTTTCTCCGGTGTTCTTCAAGCACCCTGGCTTTCCGCATCACCTGAGCTTCATTTCCCAAATGTCTAGGCCAAAGCTAGCTCTATCTCTATGAGATGGGGAAACCTTGGGCCTCAACATGGGGCTTTGTTTTTCCTGCTAGTTTAAGTCTTTAGAATGTCTTCAGGATGGCTATCATACTTAAGAATACCTGCTTTAATGTGGGGGTGTCAGGAAACGGGGAGGCAACTGTTTCAAGGGTGACATCAGTTTTGAAAAGCTTGGAATCCCCATCGGTAAGCAGGTACCAGCCATCACAGTGAGTGTGGGCAGGGCACAGGGATGAGGAAAGATGTGAAGGAAGATTTACCCCAACCGAAACCCTAAGGGGCGTTCCTCATTGTCTCATTGTCTACTTCATTTACTTCCAGCCCTGCTGATGGGAATTAGACAATTTCTTTAAAACCAAAAAAAAAAAAAAAAAAAAAACTCCAAAGCCACCATAAAAATAGAAAATGATTGCTTCCTGTCATGACCAAATATTAAACACAGTGCACACCTAATGACTCTATCCCTCCCCCAGAGACAAAGCTTTATGAACAATAAAGTCCCGGCAGACCTCCAGTGTTTAGGTTTTGGGGGTCTCATTATGGGCTCACTGATCCAATACCGTTTACAAGCCCAATGGACACCAATGGAAGAAAAAGCCAGCACCCTGGAGTTATTATCAGAACTCTTCCAGGGAAGGCAGCATTTCATTCCTCACAAGGGAATAGAAGGAAGAGAAAGGAGATGCCAGAAAAAGGCATCAGGGTACAGGAAGCTAACGGACTAGGCAGGCACTCTACCAAATGAGCTGCATCTTCAACTCTTTTATTTTGAGACAGGGTTTCATTAACTCAGGCTGGCCTCAAACTCGCCATGTCTCTGAGAGTGACTTTTTACCCCTGATCTTCTTGTCTCCACTTCCCCAGCACTGGGAATGAAAGCCTTGCCATCATGTAGGGTTTATTCAATGCTTGGATTTGTCCAAACCCAGGGCTCTGTGTGAGCTGAGAGAACATTGTACCAACTGAGCCATGTCCCCAACCCCTAACAGTAGCATTACTGAGTGGGACGTCAGGCTACATCAGAAACTGAAACCACCAGAAAGACAGCACAGTTGAGAAAACAGCAACGAAAATACTAAAACAGGAGGCAGGAAGCAAGAGGGCAGGGAAACAGAGAGAAGGAAAAGAAAAAGAGGAAAATGGGGATGAGGTTGGTGCTGCAAAGGAACGAAAGGCTTTTTGTTTTTGTTTTGATTTTGGTTTAAATCTGCCATCTACCCCTTCTTCTGCACGGGTTGGAGCTACATGACATCAAACATTCAGCCAGATTTTTCAAGGTCACACCTAAGGTATTATCTGGAGATAGTTGTAAAGGGTGGCTACCCCTCTGTCGGCGTCTTACTAACATCTGGCTGCTCAGATGTGTCCGACACTCTCTGCTGACTTAGATGACCGTCAAGTGGACCAAGCATTAAACAGAAGTCAAGTCTGGCTCTTGTTCAAACGTCAGCCTGAGCGGAGCAGGGAGAGTGGGGCTTCCTCACCCCTTAGTCCTTGCAGTTTATCACCGGAGCCTAAACAATCCCACATGTGGGAAACACTGTAGAAGGAGACCCAGGGACCGTGGAACAAAGGCTTTTAGAGAAGTCAGAAGGCCCGGCTCGCCAAGCAGACAGGGGACTAAACAAAAGCAATCCAGGAGAGGTGGCAAGTCCATAAAACAGGGTCTAGACAGCATGAGACCAAGGCACCAAGAAGTGACAAAAAAGGAGGGAAGAGACCGAAGGTGGGGGCAGGGTAGGAGTCAATGTCTCCCTGGAACAAGAAACTGAGGAAGGGAGTCAAGAGGGTGACTTCTAAACTTGAATCCTGTGGTCTGTCCCCTTTAAATAAATACCTAAGGGTGAACCAACTCCTATGTAAACACAAGCTGAAGGTGGTAAGCCACACACAGGGAGAAAGCACACACACACTTAAAAGATTTTTAAAGGCTCTGGACCAGTCAGGGTCATGTGTCATCCTTCCTCCCCCACAGGCCTGGGAAATCATACATTACTTTCCTATCCTTCAGATAAAATGGATTCCATTAGCGTTACTGTATAAAACACATGATGCCTGGTTAACTGTTGAATTTCAAAGAAACAGAAAATCAATTGCTTTTCAGGTAAGTCTATCCCAAGGATGTTACATGGGACAGACTTATAAGGAAAAAGAAAAAGAAATGTACTGTTTATCTGGCATTTAACTGTAACTGAGAAATACACTTTTAAAATAACACTGCTTCAAGTCTACCTGAGTATACTATAATTTTATTTGCAAGTCTATGAGAGGGAAGAGATGGATGGATGGATGGATGGATGGATGGACGGACGGACGGACGGACGGACGGATGGATGGATGGCATAGAAGTCTTCATGCTAATTCTAGGACCAGATTTGACTCTGGTCATTATCATATTGTAAGAATAATTGTCACTTTAAGTCCTCAGCCTACACATTCTAAGACTGAATTAAATGTATACTTACATATTCTGAAATAAGAAGATGCTTTTTGCATAGGATAGAAGAATTATTCTTGAGCATGGAGGAAACTGGTTACATAGAGCATTATTACCCTGACTCTGCCCCCGCGGTGTATGCTTAGAAGGTGGCACATGCCTTGACCCTTCAGTACAACCGGAAGCTTTATAATCCAGTATTATGGTTTGATACTCAAGAAGCTCACTGTTTCGCCTGTCCCTCTCCTTGCACAAGCTACCCCAGTTTTTTGTCTTGGAAGCTAGGAACCCGGATGAGTCTTTGGCCTGCCGCCTGGCTTATGAAATCATTCGTCTACAGCTGGGTTTTAGTCTTTGAAATATGGAGTGACAATGCCAGTACGTAGTTAAAAATAAGTCGTGTATACCTTTGAACGAACTGGAAAAATACTCTTCTGCCTTCATGCAGATGATGCTCACCGTGTTTCCATGGAGACCCACCTCAGGGCTTTCCTGAAGGGACCAGGTATGAGAGCATTTGGGGCTACAGTAGCTCTAACCTCCTCTCACCACTGGTGTGTCAGCTGTCCTTTGAAAAAGTCCTGGCATTATATGGGGCTCGTGGCATACTGTTGTCCCTAAAGTATCAGCCTGCACCCAGAGGCCCCTTCCCTGCAAGTGTCTCATCCCTGTCACTTTATCTGTAGATGAAAAATCCCTTCCTTATCTCTGTCTTACAAGGTCTTGTTATGGCGGAGATGCCACTGGGCTGCTCCCCGCCCTCGGCTCTGTCTTCCTGGTAATCTTGCGGAGAGAAGATAAAGTGTGCCTATGGTAGAAAGTTTGAGGCTAGAACAAAACCTTCCAGGAGGACACCACTCAGCTGATGGATGCAAATGCCTTATCTTAGGATTTCTATTGCTGCAAATAAAGACAATGGCCAAAAGCAGCTTGGGAAGTACACTGCTTACTTTTTCTTTTCTTTTTTTTTTGCTTACTTTTTCTTAGGACTCCTAAGGCATACTACATCCCGGAGGGAAATCGGACAAGAACTGGAGGCAGGAACAGATTTGAAGTGGTTGGGGAATCCGTTCCTCGTAGCTTATTCTGTTTCCTTCTTTACATATCCCACAACTACCTGCACAGGGACACAGGGACACAGGGACGGCACTGCCTACAGTAGGCTGAGCCCACATCCATCAAGAAAATGTGCCATAGGCTGGCCAGTTTTATAGAGGCCTGATTTTAGCTGAGGTTCCCTCATCTCAGATGACTCTAGTGTGTATCAAGCTGACGACGCCAACAAGGACAACTACCAAACGCATGCCTCATAGACTTGAGCTTAGTTTGAATGCCAGACATCAAGTTCTCATCTCCTAACCCTCCTTTCTGAGAAATGAGCCTCCAGTTTTAGCTCCAGACCAACATGGAAACAAAACCTCAAAGAATAATTTCTACAAGATTGTGATCAGCATGCACATAGTCTAATGGGTAGGTCCTCAACTTGCCAAGTCACGTAGACAACATTTTCTCATCTCCTTGGCATGTACTGTCTCATCTCCCAACCACGTGGCCTGTTAGTTTCTTGGCTGAGTCAAAAATAGACCCAAAAGAACTTACTTAGGCCCATTTACCCAAATATAAAAATAAAGATGGGCTGGAGAGAGGCTTCAGCATGAGGAGTGTTTTCTGCTCTTCCAGAGGAGCCGAATCTGATCTCTAGTACCCATCTCAGGGAGCTGACAATGGCCTGGAACTCCAGCTCCTTGCAACTCACCACCCTCTGCTGGTCCTTATAAGCACTTGCACACATGTAGCATATACTGACACAGACAAGCACAGATATACACAGATACACATAAATAAAAAGACCCAAATACATACTACATGCATGTGTGTGCACACCACACACACACACACACACACACACACTGTCTAGGAGTTCTAAGTTTCCCTGAGTGTAAGTCTGTGATCTTACTGTAATGTTTTCGGCACAGGGTTGGACTTGAGGCCTTACCTCTGCTAAGCAAGTGCTCACTCCTAGGCTGAAATTCCCAGATATCCTTACCATCACCCTCCCTAGCTCCACAATTTCTGTTGCTCCAGTGCCAGTCAGGTGGACAAGGTTTGGGAAGAGACACACTTTCTAGAAACGAGTTTCTTTTTGGTCACACAGCCCAGTTTCAACGCTGTGATCTCTCACTCATCCTGACTCGTCCACTTCTTGGCAAATCTGCAAAAGCCGTCTGTTCTCAATGAGCCCATGCACCCAGTGGACCAGCCGGGAGAGATTTCACTGGAAATTGATGGGGGAGATTAAGCAAGCCCTTGGAAGGACAGAAGCCCCTGATGGAGAGCCAGCTTGTCTCTTCCTCCTGCCATCTAAAGAACTACTTACAAGTAAGTGGTTTGAATGCTAGACTTTGACACTCTGCTTTCTTACCAGCACACAGGATACTGAAAAATTTTCACAGATTGCCAGATGGCATAACAGCAGCTCTTTGCAAGGGATCGAAGCTTCTGGGTGAACAAAGTGGGGGGTGGGGTGGGTTCGTGGAGACAAGTGGCAACGTATCAGCAGAAGCTTTGCAGTAGGAAAGGGAGGGAAGTGGGGTGTGGAGAGGCAAGAAGATGGCCTTTCTCCTGAGGTGATGAGGGAGAGCTGACTTTCTAATGGGAGGTTCCCTTTCACCCGCCATTTTCCAATCCACTCGTCCACTCTCCAAGTTGTCTCTTTAAAATACTATACTGAACTCCCAGCTGTACTATTTAGTATCCTTTGTGCCTTCTGCTGTCGATAAGTTAGTGTTCCTATGTTTCCATGGGAACATATACGGCCCCCCAAGATCTAGTCCTAAGTGATCTTCCAGACTCCCCCTCCCTACACAGTGCCCATGCGCCTCTAAACCCACGCGTGGATCCAGGAAATAACTTCCTTCCCACAATTCCTTTCCCCACACTCAGTCCTTCCCGAAGGTCCTTCAGCCCTAGGTCTGGTGGATGGTTACAGTCTTCACCACAGCATCGCCTCTACCCTTCACATGCCCCGGAGGTCTTCATCTCCGTCTCTCGTGTGGCACTTTCTGCATCAGGCCGTGTCTGAGAGCTCTTTGTTTCTGTCTAAATGATAAAGCCTTGAAGGAAGAAGAGCTTTGTTTCTGGTCAGTCTTATTCCTTGGGGCACGCGGCAAAGTTCGTGACACAATACGGCCTTCATAAGTACTTTCCGAACAAGTAAGGATTCATTCTGCCTTATAACCTTAGCCATCTGGTTTTTTTGGATTTTTTTTTTTTTAATCTATCAACCACTGGGGCTAAGATTGCTAAGTCATTGTCAACTGATTACAGTTAGAGGAAAGTCTCTTTATGAACTTGCAGATTCCTCAGCCACCAAAACTCCTTAAGGTTTATCAGTGAAAAAAAAAAAATCACACTGCCAATTAACATCAACTGAATGTCAAAACCACAGCATAGACATACCAGAAGAAATGGGACAATTGCTGTGGCATTTTAAATTGCATTTTTATGTGTGTGAGTGTTTTTCCTGCATGTATGTATATGTACCACATGCATGTTTGATAGCTACAGGAGTCGGAAGAGGGCACTGGATCCCCTGGAACTATACACACAAGTGGTTAGAACCACCATGTGCGCACTGGGAACCAAACCCAGATTCTCTTCAAGAGCAACCAGCGCTCTTAACCACTGAGCTATTACTCCACTCCCTTGCTTCAAAATAAAAAAGTTACAACTGTGAGAACAAAGCACTTTCCTAGCACAGGTGGGCGCCCTAGGTTCAATCCCTAACCTCTTTCTCCTCTCTCTCACCTCTGTGTCTGTCTGTCTGTCTCTGTCTCTGTCTCTGTCTCTGTCTCTGTCTCTGTCTCTCTCTGTCTCTCTCTGTCTCTCTCTGTCTCTGTCTCTCTCTGTCTCTGTCTGTCTGTCTATCTGTCTGTCTGTCTGTCTCTCTCTCTCTCTCTCTCTCTCTCTCCTCCTCTCTCTCTCTCTCTCACACACACACACTGTCTCTGTCTGTCTGTCTGTCTGTCTCTGTTTCTGTCTCTCTCTCTCACACACACACACACACACTGTCTCTGTCTGTCTGTCTGTCTCTCTCTCTCTCTCACACACACACACACACACACACACTGTCTCTGTCTGTCTGTCTGTCTGTCTGTCTCTCTCTCTCTCTCTCTCTCACACACACACACACACACTGTCTCTGTCTGTCTGTCTGTCTGTCTCTCTCTCTCTCTCTCTCTCTCTCACACACACACACACACACACACACACTATATCATGTACTGTGTGAGTACCTTCCTGTATTTAATGGGAGAGGCAGTATCATTAACGTCAGCAAATGTCTTTCCAATCCTGGAATTGAGTCTTAAATGGCACATGGTATCTGATATTCAAGAATACGACCATAGCGAGGAACAATCGGCAAGCACAGACAGGCTAGAAGAGAATAAGCAGTCCCTATGTACCCAACCGAGATGTGACAAGTGAAAAGACCTTGCTTACAAAATCTGATGTCTCGGGGGGGGGGGGGGGGGAAGTGGCAGAATCTGAATCAGGTCCCAACAAAGGGACAGGGTTTGTATTTGGCAAAAACCTAGGGTAGATAGCCTAGGAGGAAACAGTGTCAAAAGAAGAGCACAGACACTTGGTCTATTAGACCAGGAGGTTACAGAGCAGGAAATGACGAATAACCTGCCGTCCACTCATCTCAGAGCGCTGTCCAGTCTGTTTGTGTATATTTATTTGATCACAAACCCAAAACCACCTTGTTCATAGTAGGAAGAGTTTTTTTGTTTTTTGGTTTTTGGGTTTGGGTTTGGGTTTTGGTTTTGAGGCATGGCCTATGCAGACCAGGCTAGCTTTGAACTTATGTAGCCAAAGATGGCCTTGAACTTCTAACCCTCCTGCCTCCACCTTCCAAGAGCTAAGGAGGCACATGTGTGCCACCGCACTCGATCTTATGCCACGCTGAGGGCTGAACCTAGAGCTTCATACGTGCCAGGCAAGCGCTCTACCACCAAACGCTAACCCAGCCCCAGGAAACACTTCCTAGGAGAAAGGTTTGTTCCATTTCCTCTTCCTTGGTTCAAGCTGTTACCCATGGAAGCTCCTCAACCCACGATGACATTCTCCCTGCGTCACAGGCTGCAGGGGCACCTTTCCTGAGCCCCCCTTCCCACCCATAGCTCTCAACCACGGGATATCCCACGTCAGTCCCAGTGAGGATCCGTTAACGATAGTGTAGGCCTCAAACCAGACCCGTGACTTGTAACAATGAACATTTGAAAGTAAACATATGTGGACAAAAGGCTATACTGCGTGATACACTACAGCTTCTGTGACAAGATTTTTTTGTTTGTTTGTTTATCTGTTTTATTTTCCTGGGGGGGGAGGAGAGGGATTTTGGTGGTGCATGACATGTAAATCATAGACATTCACTCAAAGTAAAAAGAAAGAAAGAAAATAGCAGAAGTTTCCTTGGGAAACAAAAGAAAAACATAAAAGAATGAAGAATTCACGTCCAACAGATAATCGATGCTTTTATCTTTTTTAAAAAATCTAAATCTTCCCTGGGGAATGGAATTTTCATATATATCCCCGGAAGTAGCCCAAGACCAGGCTTTTGTGGCCTCTTGACATTATTAGCTAGGTTTCCCCACTCTGGAGATCGGGTGGCCTCATACAGGTCAGTTAGCTTCTAAGCATCACTGATGGCCACAGATTGTCACACCCGAAACTTACATCTGGGCTCACAGCTATACCCAGAGGAAATTAAACCTAAAAAGGACCATGAAAACCACCTACTAATCTAACGCCCTTTGTTCTACAGAGGGGGAAACTGAGGCCGGGAAGTGCCTTGTGGTCTCTGTAACACGGGTGGTTAGTAGGTGATTGGGGCCCCAGTTCCTGATCTCGGTGGCCACAGTGAGGAGGGATCCATCCCCTAGTCTGCCAGGCAGGTGAATGTGACTTACAAGCAACCTCAGCTAACACACTGCAAAGGCCAGCAACCCCTGCCAGCTTCCTGCGCCACTGCTCCCATCAGGGGTCCTTACTTGTCATGCTCCCAAGTCTTCCTGCTTTCAAAGGCTCTGAATTCTAGACAGTTTCTCCCTCTAACTGTACCAAACTCTTTTATCTCCATAACAACCCTGATGGAGTAAAATTTGATTGTACTACTGAAACTTGATGTGGCCTTAACCAAGTGACCCCCAACTCCTTGAGACTGATCCTTCACATGCCCTGCGTGTCCCCCTTTTTTTAAAGCAACCCTGGAAGCCATTTAATTACCACAAGTTGGTTAGCATAATGACCGGCATACAATGAATGCCAATTAAATACTAAGTAAACATTTGTTGTCGGAAGAGAATGATTCTAAGCTAAGCTATCTGACATGCCCTTTTCCAGGGAAAAGGAGGGAGTGGTCCACAGGCTGAACATTGTACTCGGGGGGCTTTGCAGGCATCTTGTATAGAACTCAAGTGCAAGGGTGACCCAAGCAGTGGCTCTGTAATCAAAGGGCCAGCAGAGTCTACACCACCAACCGGGAACACAGATTAATAGGGTTAAATCGACTCATTTGATGAGGAAAGGAGCTTTCTGCATTCGGGATGGGCATAATCTTGAACCCGCAGAGCAGAACACTTGGGGCTTCACCCCAACAGTGACGCTCTAGAAGTTCCTATCCCAAAAGCAACTCTGGACTGTACATGAGCGACCACACTCACGAGAGGGAATGGGCCACAGTAGCCAGGGAAAGACAGTCTAGACTGGGACTCTAGGGAGAAAGGTAGTCTATAAGGCAGTCTGAGATGGGAAGTAGTTGTTCTGGGAACTGGGGGACGGGCAAGTGGACGAGAACACTAGCATAGAGCTGGCATCCACTGGGGAAGATGCCTACCAAGATGTCAGACAGAGAGAACTTCATCTCAAAGTATATAAGTAGGGACTATGGAAACAGCACAGTCAATAAAATACTTGCTATGCAGGCATGAGGAACTGAGGCCAGATGCCCAAGAATCCATGTAAAAAGCCACACACAGCAAGCAGCACGTGACTGTAATCCCAGCAGAAGACCACAGAAGGGTTATGTGTCATTGTTACCGTTTGACCATGGAATGTCCCCCTCGGGCTCATGTATTTAAACACATGGTTACCAGCTGGTGGCGCTGTTTCGAATGCCTGTGTCATGAGGCCTAGCTGGATACAGGCGTAAGGGTGACATCTCTGCCTGCTTTGGCCTGATGTCTTTCTGCTTCCCCGTCCAAACCATTTAATAAGCAGCTTCTGCTGGCTCCTGCTGCCATAACGCTGCCCAGTGCCAGTCCTTCTCCTTCATATTGGTCCGGACTCCCTCCAACCTCATGTCAAAAGAGATCTCTATCAGGCCAGCAGTATGAAACAAGCAATACATCTGTTATGTTGTTTTGTGCTTTCCCAGAGAAGAACTCTGAATTTTTAAACTAAAAAATGCATGAACTTGATGCTCTCCTGTTGCATGCTTTTTCACTGCTTTTGTAAATGCTTGCAAGTTCTTCTGGCCTGGGTATTGACCTGGCTTCCAGAGAAAGGAGTGGTTACTGAAAACTTCACAAAAGCATGCTGAAGACACAAATAAGAATAAGAAAATAGAGCCAGGATATGATGGCACATGCCTTTAATCCCAGCACTTGAGAAGCAGAGGCAGGTGAATCTCTGAGTTCAAGACAAGCCTGGTCTACAAAGTGAGTCCAGAACAGCTTGGTCAACAAAGTGAGTCCAGGACTTGGCTAAGACTACCCAGAGAAACCCTGTCTCAAAAAACCTAAATAAAAACAAAACAAAACCAGGAGGGAGGGAGATGGATAGAGAAAAAGAAAGGAAAGAAAAAAGGAAAAGAAAACAGATGTATAGGGATGGAGAAATGGCTAAGTGGTTAAAAGAATTCACTGGTCTTCTGGAGGACACAGGTTCAATTTCCAGCACCCATATGGTAGCTGACAAATATCTGTAACTCCAGTTCTTTGGGGCCCAGTACCTCTGAGACACTGTACCCACATTGTACACAGACATGCATACAGACAAAATATCATGCATATAAAATAAAAATCTATCTATCTATCTATCTATCTCTCTCTCTCTCTCTCTCTCTCTCTCTCTCTCTCTCTCTCTCTCTCACACACACACACACACACACACACACACACACACACACACACACAAATAGGTGTATGTTTCTAGATCAATCAAGATAGGGGGCCGTTTAGCAGGACATACTCTAACTTTAGGGCTAAGTCTTGGGAAACAAAAAACTAAGTTCCTGGTGAGGATGATCCCCTACCGTCAAAGCTAACTGTCAGACAAGAAGCCACACAATGCTGAACACTCCTTTTCCTATTTGGAGCAGCCTGTTGGAAACTGAGTGGTTGCTGAAATGTGATCACCAGGGCTCCTTGGGAAATCCAGGTGTTTTGTTGCAGCCCAAAGTCCCTTATGTCCTGTAGGAATGCTGTTTGCCTCATCCTGACCAAAGGCTAATTGGCCATTGATGATGACACAGCTAAGATGACATTTCCTGCTTCCCATCCGACTATCTTCATAAAGAGGGAAGCATGGCTGCACTCATATTCTCTCACTGCAGTTTTGTGCTCACTAAAGCAAAAAATGAACAAGACCCTTGACAGAGGGTAAAAAGTTGAAGACTCATGCTTGTGTCTCCCCATCCATGAACATTCACAAATCCAAGGGCGTGAACCCTCTTCCCTTGAGCCTGAATGGGGCTGGGCCTATGCTGGGGAAACTCAAAGAGAAACGTGTAAATTAACCTCATCTGGTGAGGTCGGGTGAGAAGGGGATGAGATAATTAGCTGGCAGTATAGGAACAAGGGCAAAGAAGAGACTTCTACATTTACTCAGAGGAAATCTGAAATAAACTACTTTGCGCCCATTTGGTGCTTGGTACGGAAATGCGACACTTTCGAGCTGGCGGACGTCGAACCCAAGGACCATATGCACAGGTCAGCCAAACCGGTGGATGCTACAAGCTCCTCCTTCCCACCCAACAAACAGAATCCTGACTCAGTCTCTTCTCAAGCTGATGAGGTTACACCCAAAAGACATTGGAGAGCAGCAAGATGAGGCTTGGTGAGGAAGCAATGTCTTCAGAAAAAGACACACAAATACGGACGCTCATAATAAAACCACTTCTCCTAAAACTCAGCATTGAACGATTTATAGCACTACTCGGTTTTGCTCGGTTTGTGTGCTTCCATGTGGACATGTGCAAGGCTTTGGAAGTAACACATATTTCAGGTGACTCGGAGACTTTACCAGGCTGTCTAGATGTATATGTGATGGCTAAAATAAATGCCACTGTCATATTCAACTTGTAAGGACACAATTTCCACCATCTTAGAATATTTTTTTTTTCATCTTAGAATATTTTAAGGCATTCTAACACAACCCATGAAGACACCTGATAGGAAAATCTTTTGTCTTCACAAAAGAAAGAATATTGCCTTCTGGGAGCTGCAGAGATAGCTCAGTGGTTATAAACTCACACTATTATCACAAAAGACCAGAGTTCAGTTTCCAGCATCATTGTCTAGCCACCTGGATGCCCTCTACTGGCCTCCATGAAAACTGCACTCATGTGTACAAATCCCCACACACACATATAACTTTTGTTTATTTGTTTTTCCAGTCAGAGTTTCTCTGTGTAGCCTTGGCTGTCCTGGAACTCGATCTGTAGACCAGGCTGGCCTTGAACTCACAGAGATCCTCCTGCCTCTGCCTCCCAAGCACTGGGATTAAAGGCGTGCACCACCACTACCTGACACATATACCTTTTTTAAAGTCTGCTTTCTTTCTTGATTTTTTGTTTGTTTGTTTGCTTGTTTGTTTGTTTTTGGTTTTTCAAGACAGGGTTTCTCTGTGTAGCCTTGGATGTCCTAAACTCACTTTGTAGAACAGGGTGGCCTCAAACTCACTGTGATCTGCCTGCCTTGTCTCCTGAATGCTGGGATTAAAGGTGTGCACCACCACCATGCCCGGCTTCTTTGGTGCTTTTAACATGTATTTCTGAGAGCACATTCGGCTTTATCCATGAGTGCATTTTACAAGGAGCTTTTAAAAGTGAGAGTTTCTGCAATGCACAGTCACTGGGATGTGTGCTTGTAAGATGCAGGAGTCAGTTAGCACTTATAGGTTTGCAAACATTTCTAAAACTGGCTTATGGAGTATTTATCCCAAGAGGAGATGCCAGACATAGAACTAGGTAAGGTTCCTGAAAGAGGGGCTAGAACTAGTGGGAAAGATTAGATGAGGACTGGGTACAGTGGGGAGAGTGTTTACAACCCAAATCTGACAGCTTGAGTTCAGGTCCCTAGAACCATAGAAAAGCCAATCTTGAAAGCGCACGTGTCTGTAATAACAGCGCCCCCTACAGGAAGAACAGGAGAAGGCCAGATGCTGGTGGGCCAGCTAGACTAGTGAAAGCAGGAGACCCTATGCTGAACAAGGTGGAAATCAAAGATCAGTATCTGAGATTGTTCTCTAAACATCACACGATGAACACACAGGCACGCACACCCCCACGCCACCCCACACAGACGCACACATCCCACACACCCACCACACGCATCAATGAGCTTGTTGCATACATACACCAAAAAGGCAAGGCTTGTAGCCAGGCTGCCTGCATATGTCTCCAGTTCCCAGCGGATCCTAAAGGCATTGTGGGAAGGACAGAAATGGCATGCTGTGTGGTCATCGGACCTTACACACTGGTTAGAACAGAGAGCATGCTAGGAGAATGCAATCGTCGCCTTGAGAGTAGCATGAACCTGGCAGTACGATTAACTGTATCCCGGTGCTAATTCAGCCACATCAACTGTGTACGCCATGTCACCACTCTAGGGCTCCAGTTTAGTTTTTTTAAAGTCTCTTGTTTCTCTTTTATCTATAAATTGAGGAAGATGAATGGCCCCCAGAGAGTCCTCCCAATGATACGTATTTAAGTTAGCACTTTTGTAAATACCAGAGGAACTCCAAACAGCCCCCTTTAAATTACAGAGTTACCGTAACATCCCGCAAACACTTTCCACTTTTTTCATCACCCTCTTCCAGGCATCTCCAACATCTCCTGCGGCCTGGAGCAACAGACAGCATCCCCACGACAGACCCACTTTACCATGAATGAACAGTGACGCTGAGAGCCTTGGCCAAGGTCAAGAGCTCGGACAGAATCACAAGTCCAGCCTCCTCTGTCCCTATGGCTAGGCTATCCTTCCCATGCAGAAAGCAAGCCGACTTTCCTGGGAAGAGTGCCAGGGGTTCCATCCTCCCCACTGAGAATATGCTGGGATATTAGAATAACAGCTTTGGAGACGGAGGTCTCTCCGAACCATTTCAGGACCTGGCTAGAAACATGAAAACCCAGAGAAAGAAGCAACAGGGAATTCTTCCCGTTTTTTAACGAAAGAGAAAAAATTAGGGATGGGAATATGGGGTTTCTTTAAAAATTACATGATTGCTGGAAGTTAATTTGGTATTTCTTCGTCGGTTTGTAAGTTCTGTTTCCAATCACAAAAACAGACAGCTGAGGACGCCTAAGTCGCATTGCAGTGAATTAGCATCTTGTCCCAGAGAACCTATCTCACTCTGAACACCGCGTAGATCCCAGGCTATGGTCCTGAGTGGCAGGAAAGATTCTCCCTGAATGCAAGAGTGAATTTGTCAGAAGCCCCCTACGTGGTGACCTGAAATGACAGGCCTCAAGCCCAGCAGCAGCCACCATACATGGTTAATTTTTTTTTTAATGGCATTGAGCTTGGAGTGTAGAGATTCCTCTAGAGAAAGGATTGACCGTGTCCTGCCAGAGAGGGGCAGTGGGAGGACAGGGCCTTCTTCTTCCTCTGCCATTCGCACACATTATGAGACCAAAGTCAGTTGGCAGACAAATAAATCTGCCAGTGATTTAGAGGTACACCTTCTGTACCCCAACACCTGGGAGGCAGAGAGTTTAAGCACAACCTCAGCTACAAAACAAAACCACGTCTCAAAACACCAAAGATTAATTTTTTTAAAGAGAATAAAGAAAAATAAAGGGAAAGTCCCGATTTCTTTCAAGAGATGTCACCAACATGAGGAAATCCTGGCTGTGGGAGCTTCGCGCCTTGTAGAAAATACAAAGCTGAACTTATTTACGGCAAAGTCCCCCAGAGTTAGGAAAAGAAGCTGAAGAGCAGAAATCGCGGTCCCCTACCTGTCGATGATAACGGGGTCTGATGGAGTCTCATTCCGGTTCCCACAGCTCTTCTTCTCACAGCATCGACTGTAGAGGGGGAAGGAATAAAAAATGATGAAAGAAGCTGTGCCAGACTAAAAAGGCTCAGTGGATATACAGCACAAAAACATCCCCGAATGACCAAGGTAGCCTCCAAACTAGAAGCCACAGGAGAGCAAACTTTGTGACAATGTTCTTTTTTTTTTAACTGAATCTGAAGCCACCAAACTCATTCAAACTCTCTGTCTTAGAAGCTGCCGGACCTCAGCTTTGCCGAGAACCATGTCTGTAACTTGGCCACAGATGTTTGAATTTTAAGGTTTGCAAGGTCACATCCATGCTGATGAGCAATGATTTTATGAAACTATACTTCAGGCCTTTGTATCCTAGTAAATATTCAAAGAGAGAAAGAGTGCAAGAATGTATAAAATAAACCAAAAGTGCCTGCCTGGGTTACTGTAAACGTTGTTGAGCTGCCAGCGTTCTCTGGAGAACGTGGTGTCTTTTCTAAGCATTTACTTATCCGCTCATTATCGTCATTTTCCAAAGATGAAGGGAGAAGATGACAATTTATACATCTTACAAAAATGGATGTATAAAAAAGAATGTGATACACTTTAAAATAGGAAGGAAATGAAACACAAAGTTGGAGAAGGATAGCTAATGATTTTCGTCAGAACAGAAATAGGACTTGAATGTGTCCAAGTCCCAGTCATGAAGTCCCTGCCTACCAAGGTGTCTCCTCTGTGAAGTACAGGATCCTGGTAGACAGACCAACAAAGAAATGTTGAGTAAGGGAGAAGGAGGAGGGATGGAGGGAGGGAGGAGAGAAGGAGAGAGAGAGAGAGAGAAGGAGGAGGAAGAGGAGGAGAAGGAGGAGGAGGAGGAGGAGGAGGAGGAGAAGAAGAAGAAGAAGAAGCCCCCAGAGTAATTACAACAAAGAAAGGCTCCAAATGGCCTGAGAGAGCAAACACACCAGTCCAAAAATATCTGCTCAAACTAAACAGACATACCTGAGAAAGCCAACATGGTACACACTCCCCAACCGCTGCTTGTCAGATCACAGACTCTTAAATGCTCACGACCACTCCTACAAGTTGGGGCTATCTACTACATGGTTATAATAACCATCTGCATGTGAGTGCTACCATAGCATGGCTCTTCTGCAGCTCAGACCTAGGGCGGTGCCACTGAGAAACTGCTGGACAAGGAACAAGAGGTCTGACATCTTACCCATCACTAACTCACTGCATGAACTTAGTCCAGTACCTTGAATCCCTCTGAGTTTTGCTTCCCATCTCCGGGAACCATTTGGGTTAGTTATCTTTAGAGCAGCTTCCAGGTTTAAGTCACTGAGGGTGAAGTAATGGGAGTTCTTGAAAGTTATAACAGTACAGGAGAAATAGGAAGAAAGCTCATGTGATGACAAGGGATTCCAAAACCTGCCCCACCCCAGTCAGGGATCTGTTCAGTGACCCTCTGCAGCCTTTTTACGCAACAACCAAACGTGGGGACTGAAAGGATGGCTCAGCAGTTAGAAGCACTGACTGCTCATCTCTAGGACCCAAGTCAGATTCCCGGCACCACACGGTGGCTCACATCATCTGTAACTTCAGCTACAGGAAATGCAATGCCCTTTTATGGCCACCTAGAACACCAGGCATGCATATCATATATAGAAGCAAAGCATAGGCAGAAAAGGAATGTGTTTTGTTTTTCAAGTCAAGAGTGTCTCTGTGTAGCCCTGGCTGTCCGGGAACCTGTTCTGTAGACCAGGCTGGCCTCAAACTCAACAAAAATAGCCTGCCTCTGCCTCCCAAGTGATGCAATTAGAGGTGTGCGCCACTACACCTAGCAGAAAAATTTTTTAAAGATTTTATTTCTTCTACTTAATGTGCAGGAGCGTTTGGCTGCATGTATGTGCACCACATGTGTCGTCCGCTGGAACCGAAGTTACAGGTGATTAGGAGCTGCTATATGGGTGCTTGGAACTGGACCTGGGTCCTCTGCAAGAGCCTCAAGTCTTCTTAATTGCTGAGCCATCTTCCCAGCCACACTTTTTTTTTTTTTTTTTTTTTTTTTTTTTTTTTAATGAATGTTTACAAACTTTTGAAACCCATCTCTCTCACCGGAGATATACAAATTAGTCAGTGGGCAACCTTACCACCCTCAGTGTAAAAGGCCCTTGAGAGACACTAAAGTCTGCTCACCAAATGAGCACGATGCAACTCAGAGATATGTATTAAATTAGTAAGTATTAAAAACTGTCTCAACTTCCCTGGATGACAGCCTTAGCCAGTGAAACTTTCTGAAATAATATTTGACCTTTAAAATTACATTAGGTCTCAACTTTTAATTTTTTTTCAATTCATCCCAATATTAACACCCATAAAAATTAATCCTAGCCAGACTCTGGGTGTGGTAGCGCATGCCCGTAATCCCAGCACTCCAGCAGGGGGTGCGGGGGGTGGGGGAGCAGAGGCAGGCCCATCTCTGTGAGTTCAAGGCCAGCCTGGTCTACAAAGTGAGTCCAGAACAGCCAAGGTTAGACAGTGAAACCATGTCTTAAAAAAAAAAAAAAAAAAAACAAGACAATTCTAGTCAGCTGTTCTCCAGCCTCCCAAAGCACCTTGCATTCCCTCTCCCCCCTCCCCCACCCAGCCTTACTCCCAATCCCACCTGCCAGGGTGTTAACTTTAGCTGGTCAGGCCAGATGACTTTGTCCATCACCTCGCTTTTAAAAGTCGACACACACACTAGCTGCCTAAAGACCTTAGAGCTAGACTCTCTTTTAACATCCCCAGCTTGTCGGCCTAGTCCCAAGCATGTGTGCAGCACTGGCACAATATAATTACAATCACACATGCCCTCAGAATGTGCCGATATGTTTAGCTTGGGGAGGAATGATTCTGAGGAGGCTCCTGTAAGTTTGCAAAATTGCTCAACCAAATTCAGCTGGTTTGCACGGGGAAAGATTTTTTTTTTTTTTTTTTAATTTTTTTTAAAGTAAGTCTTGTGCCAGGATGGTACAATGTGAGAAAGCAAGATAGGAAAGGAAATGTCCTATAAAGAAGAAATACAGAGACACTATAGGGCTGATCCTTTATTTCCAATAGGAAAGCATTGAAATATCACCTCTAATGTCAACACCTACCAGAGAACAGATAGAGACATTGCCTTCGGTGCTACACCTCAATAGTGAAAATATAAACGTAATAGGAGTTGGTTGTATTTCCCCATGTGAATGAAACTCAAAGTTTCTCTGCATCTCTCAGTTAAAACAAATTCCTTTTCCAGTTTTTTTGCTTATTTGTTTGGTTTTGGTTTTGGTTTTGGCTTTTGTAAAAAAAAAAAAAAAAAAGAATTTCTCATTAATATAGTCTAGTTGTGTTTCATTTGGTTTTTAAGTGACAGTCAGTCTTAGCATTCCTGACAACCAAGGGAAGCAGTGAACCCAAGACCCATAGAAACCCACAGTCCTGTTGTAGCCAGATGCGGTGGTGCACACCTGTTATCCCAGCACCTAGGAAGGCAGAGGCAGGTGGATCTCTGTGAATTTTGAGGCCAGCCACGTCTACAAAGCAAGTCGACGACAGCTAAGGCTATGTAGAAAAAAACCCTGTCTCAGAAGAAAGAAAAAAAAAAAACAGAAAGAAAGAAAGAAAGGAAGAAAGAGAGACACAGTCCAATGACACTGTGGATAGCTGACACTCAGGAACTGGGTCTCTGAATTACTTGGGTGACAGTATGTTTTTCTTTCCTCTCTAGACAAGGCCCGAATGACCAACTTCAGGTTCATCTATTTTAGTTCAAAGGCTCTGAGGTTTATAATCCAACAGGCAGGTCTCTCAGTCTGAAGTTCCTGAGAAGAAATTTTTGGTTTGGTTTGGGTTTTTGAGACAGAGTTTCTCTGTGTAGCCCTGGTTGTCCTGGAAATCACTCCATAGACCAGGCTGGCCTGGAATTCACAGAGATCCACCTGCCTTCCAAGTGCTGGGATTAAAGGTGTGCGCCACCACACCCCTTGCTTTGTTTTGTCTTCAACTGGCAATGACTATAAAACAGAAAAAGATAAATAAATAAATAAATAAATAAATAAATAAATAAATAAATAAATAAGACTGAACTTCAATAGGTCAGAAGTACCCTGAGGGCTTGGGGTTTTTTTTTTTTTTTTTTTTTTTTTTTTTTTTTTTTTTTTTTTTTTTCTTACTGTGCCCCTGTCCAGTTTGGTTTGGTTTGGTTTACTTTAATTTATTTGGAGGTACCTTCTGCTTGAAACACTAAGTTGCTCGTAAGGCCTCTCCCCCAACATGGAATCTTTGAAGAGGGGGAAAGAAAAAGAAAGGCAAGCTGGAGGCCTGAGTTTTATCACAATTCTGAGTCTTACTGATTTTTTTTTTTTTTTTTTTTTTTTTCAGGCAAGGGGAAAGTAAGAGAAAGAAAGATGAAAAGATGGCTGGGGAAGGGAGAAGAAAAAAAAAAAAAAAAAGAAGCCCTGGTCGCAGTCTGAGGATGTCTAGTCAGCCAAACTCCAGCCCAAGATAAGCTAATGTGCCCTTTTCCCTTCCAAACTCGTTTTTTAAAATTCAACCCTCAACTTTCAAAAATCTGTCTCTAATTTCAAACTCAAATAAGCTCACAGCATGGTGGCTTTTGTTTTGTTTTCTTCTCCCCAACTCCTCCCTGCGATTGCATAACAAAAGTGTCTAAATTCACACCATCTGGCCGATAAAGACACTGGCCCCACTGCCCGGCTGGCCCATCTGATTAGGGCTCTGTCTAGCCTGCGCCTTGTGGCGAAAAGTCACAGCTGTGGGGTTTGCTCACGCTCAATACAACTCTGTTATTAGCCAGCTGTAGGCCTAGAGACGACTTCTGTTCAAATTATAATATCTTTTAACCCTCTGAGCATTGAGGGCACAGGGGTGGCTGGCAGCAACATAACACCTAGATATCTCCTTGCTAATAATTGGCAAAATGAGCTAAGTCAGGAAAGAGAAGAGCAGAGATCACCAGGGAAGGATGGAAAAGTTATTCCTAAAGAAATGAATTCTGCATCTTTATTTTGTCACACACACACCCCACCACCACCACCACCACCACCACCACTAAGCCTAAAGACCAATTAATGAAACTTTTACTAATGAATACAGAATAGCAAACCATTTCAGGAAGTACTCAGGTATGCCAGACAAGACTATGCAATGGAAGTATGTGTTCTAATTGACCACTGAAGACATGGGTATTTCACTATCCTTCTCCATCACTGACAGCTGTGGCTGACTGGTCACATGAAGAAGGAACTTTTCCCCTACCAGGAGAATCAGCCTCTTTTGACTAGTGAGCCGTTGCCCTGTGCCTTAAGGACTCACCTATCCCCTGTCTCCCAACACACACACACACACACACACACACACACACACACACACACACGAGCGCGCATACACACGCACACGCACGCACACACACGCACACCGCAGACCCATCCAACAGATCATTTACTGACCTATAATTAATATTTGTTTGAGGATCTAGTTTTGGAAAGAAAGTAAGAGTGCATCTTCCCAGCTCTCCACTGCAGAGAAGTTACAGAACATTAAATTTTTATATTGTGTTACTAATGCAGACTAAACTAGAGGCTTTAAAAATTGATACTGCTATTTAAGCAGCATAAAATGAGGGGGATTTGATTAGGCTTAAAAAAATAAAAATGTCATCCTTAACTACTGCTGCATAAGGTGTTGTGGGGATTATTTAAAGAGATGGAGAGGCCTTATTAGACAAGGAACTATTTGAGGCCTTTCTTCTCTGTTAAGATTGTCTCTCCAAACAAAGATACTTAAAAAGGAGTGAGAGGAAAAAACAAACAAACAAACAAAAACCCCTCCTTTTGACTAGCCAACCAAATCAAAGCGCTGCGACTGTATAGCCTAGGCATCAGCGACACATACATCTTGGAACAGTAGCTTCCTTCTGACCAGACCCAAGCAATGGAGTACCTATGCACTGCCCACACCCCACCCAGTCTGTGGCACCTGGGTGGGTGGGGGTGGGGGGGCGGAGCTTAGGCCATAGCCAGGGCTCAACTTTACCTCTTGGTGTATTTAGCTTTCTAACATTATCTTTGCCACAACCTAAACAAGCATGTCTGGTTGTTATGATTCTTACTGGCTGGGTTAAGGGGGCGTGAGGGCGGGGTGTTAGAGAGCTGCCTAAGATATGGTCCCTACTAAATCAGATGGGGGGGAGGCACTTATCCCCAAACTGCCTGGGGTGAGAACAACAGCCAATGAATTGAGAGCAGGACGGAGGGAGGGACTGACTGAGGCTCTCCCTCCAGGCCAACTTTGGAGAGAAGAGTGTAGAAACCAGACTTTTACATTTTATACTGAGTTCTTCCCAGAGTTTCCTTTGCTTGTCCTCTTCCTTTCATGGGAGGCTCATTAACACCCTCGAAGAGGACTAAACAGCACACACCAGACGCTCCGGTAACATCAGTTGAAAGATTAAATGTGAGGATGAATTCTGCACCACCACCATCACCACCAATTTTCTTCTATATAAGTAGAAGAAAGGGGGCAATATGCAGAGCTCAAAATAGAATGGATTGGGCTCTGGAGGGAAGAACTCCACAGACTGTGCCTTTCACAGGGTGAGTCTCTGAATCCATCTTCCCTAGAACCTCAGATGTCTCAAGCATGGTTTCTCCCTAACTTGTATTGATTGGTGCCCCCCCCCCCCCGCGCCTCCGCCCCGCCTCTGATTTTTATGCCCCATGATTTCTTCTTGGCCTAAGAAATGGCTCTGGTGCGAAAGTTTGCAGTCATGGGAGAAGAAAGGGATAAAAAGCCTAGGCACCCCACGGAGGACAGAGGCCTAGGATTCCGGAGCCTGGAAATGAGCCTCTCAGCCCTCTGGTGGTGCCTAGGGCTCGGCAACTAGCTCCACAAGTGGCACTTCCGGGAAATCTACCCTGCGCACGCCCCGCCGGGACAGTAATCAAGAGTCCTAGGGAAGCCCCCATCTCGAATTCAACCTCTGAGCAGCCTAAGCAGCCACTGAGGTTTCCCATCTTGTGGAAGAAATTCGGGAAAGCCAGGGGGATGGCATCCGTCTTCCGCTTCACCTTTCCCAATGCTAAGGGCTATGCTCCAAAGAACCGGCCTTAAAGACAAGGAGGGGTCTCCGAGATCAGCCCGACAAATCAACCAGGTGCCTTTAGCAAATCAGGCCCAGGATTCCCCTCAGCTTTGCAACCAAGCCCATGGAAAAAGTGGCTCTTACCTGCACATCACTTCATGTGTCAGTAGAACTCGGCACATTTCGGGATTCTTATTCTGTCCTTCATAGGCTATGGGCTGTCAGGAAGGGAGACACCGGACTTCAGAACAAGCGCAAGGTCGGGTCCCTTTCACTTTCAGTTAGGAGATCTCACCCTCCCCCACTAGACCCAGAGTGGTTGCTTGGTTGACACAGCTGAAGAAGTTTGCCCCTTAGCTCTTAAGCAAAGAGGAATTCTCCGGTGAACTGAATCTTCAAAAATTGTTTGGTGCCTTCAGCCTTTTATTTGCCACCCCCTCAACCCCCACACATACCCACAGCAGATGAGACAGGCTAACCAGAGAGGGGGTGGTGAGGGGGTACCCCCCAGAGTGGACTTGAGGTGAAGAGAAGTGTGAGTCCCACAGTGAAAATCATGCAAAAGGCAGAAGTCACAGACAACCCAGGAAGTGAGGAGCCAAAGGCAGCTGCCTCCAGGGCTCACCTGTTTGGTGACAGAGTCGATGAGCCTGACGTAGAGGTCCTGCTCTGTCCGGACACCTGCATGCATGGGAGGGGACAGGTGGTGGACAAGGATGGCAGAGATCCTCTCCCCCACCCCAACCACTTTCCTACCCTGGAGGATACCCCTCAACTGCATCCCCAACCAAGAACCCCCTCCTTCCAGACCTGCCCTTACTAGTCTGATACCTCCCAGGGCTCAGTAGCTGGTAGCCACAGCACATTTGGCTGCTTGACGACTGAGAAGCCACTTACCATTGCTGTAAAGGAGCTGTAATTTGTAATGGGTGCCATTATTGGTCTTCTCGTTGCCTTGCTCCTGAAAAGACAGAAGCCTTTCATTCTTGAACTTTTCAGTGCCCTCCAAAATGAGAGAAACAGGTCTGCCACCTTGAACAAGCCTGGTCCAGCCCCTGGGCCAAAGGGCAAGGAGCATCTCCCGCTATTGGCCATCTTGGGAAATTTGTCAAGACCTGCAACCATTGACCTTCACCAGCTCCCCCCCTCAAAAAAAAAAACCTCATGAGTGCAGTCCTGCCTTGCCTCCAGCCTTGATGACCATACACCTACACCAACACTGTCTTTAAACAGTCCCCATCTAATCTATCTATCTGTCCTTAGCAAGTCTCTGGGCTTCTCTCTCTCTAAAAAAAAAAAAAAAAAAAAAAAAAAAAAAAAAAAAAAAAAAAAAAAAAAAGAGTGAGCCCATCTGTCTTTTAGAACAGGCAGCATTCGTCCTATTCTGAAAAAACAAAACAAACAAAAAACAAACAAACAAAAACGGGAGTAACCAGGTCAAGGGTTCAGGGGCTTGGCAACTACTACCCAAGGCTTCCCTTTGTACCAGCTGTTGGGCATATATTGGTTTAGGTAAACAAACCTTCATTTGGGATCAAATCCAGCCCTCACATCAGGGTTTGAGTTCAAAGGAGGCACTGCATAGTTGGGGGGGCGGGGGGAGGATAAGGGGTCTCAAGAAGGAAAGGGAGCCAGAGAAAGCTGGCCTGAGTTGCCACATAAGGCTGAACTAACCCACCTGCACCCCCTGCCCTCTTCCCCGCTGCAGAGTGAAAATAAAAAAGTAAAATAAATAAATAACCTGAAAGCTGACAGCGGCAGGGTTGGGTATACTTTTAAAACTAGGTCTAAAGAACGTTTTCTCAGAGGTCAGTCGGTGGCCAGCTGCTATTACTGACCCCAAGGCTAGGCGCGCACAGCCGCTAGCGCCTGGTTCCTGGTTCGAAGTAGGGGCCCCACTGAGGTGCAGGGGGGAAAAAATCCACTGAGTTAGAGGCTGAGGGTGAGAAGCCTCAATTTATCATCCCTGATGATGCGAGCGGGGAAAGGTGTCGCAAGTGACAGATGGAATCCTTAGTGACTGGTTGGGGGGTGAGTGGCGTCAGGGGTCCGCTTACTTTGTCGTTCTCCACAAAGTCCACGAAGGCCGTGCGCTCGATCTCCACCGGCTGTCCCTGCCTGTCGTAGAGCGCCAGGACAAAATGAAAAAAGTTGGATTTCCTCAAGTTAGAAGGAGGTTGCTTTTCAAAGTGGGCCCGGGACAGGGCCACTCCGCTGCACAGGACGAGATGGAGAGAGACAGGACAAGGAGAAAAGAGAGAAAGACAGGGTGTTAGGCAGTTACTAACGGGCCCAAACCACATGGCAGAAGGCTCAGGAGGTCCACGGCCCAGACCCCAAGACCCCAAGAACCCAAGACCCGAAACCTTCAGGCCCTTCATCATTTACGGTTAAGAAGCATACTCTCTTGGAGGAGTTGGCACCTTGCTTCCACGGCCCGGTTATACAGCCTCCCAAAGTCCCTTCACCAGGCAGCTGTCCCGCCTTTAGTAGAAGTGAAAGACCTGGGCTGTCCGCCGCCGCCGAAGTCCTGAGAAGCGTTTCTAAACCTCTGATGCCCGCCCCATCTTTTCCTTCAGCCTACTGCCAAAACTCAAAGCTGTGGCACAGCTTTAAGGGGGATAAGATACTTTTGCATTTGAACAAGGGACGCCCCCCCCCCTTTAATTCCTATCTAATGAGTTACCAGACCTGCTCTACAGCCTACCAGGAGGGAAGCCTGGGGGCCAAGTCTCTGTCCTCAGGGCCTCACCTATAGTTTGCCTTACTCTACTGAGATCTGCATCTAGGACAGCGTCCCTGCAGTTGTTGCTGGGAAATAGCGGGCCAGGGTTGAGCACTGGCTACTGAGGACCTTCGCCTCCCAGAGCTGTTCCACGTGGAAAAGCCAGAATGTTAAGAGACAGTCAGCGTCCTAGCCAGAGACCCAGGAGACCCGCACTCAAGCGTTTTGTTTGTTGGTTGGTTGGTTGGTTTGTTGATTTTTTTGTTTTGTTTTTTCCAATTCCCTGACTATGTAAAGCTGGACCCAGGGCCCTCCAGGGCCTTGAATATGTACACAGGCCCTCCCTGTATACCTGCCTCCGTATGTGCCACATTTAAATGAAAAGCTTGCGGAGCCGGCGAGCCGACAGATGGCGAGGGCAGCCCGGTGGCCTTGAGGTCTTCTGGATTCTTGCGTTGGGCATCGGCATAGCCACTTTCTTGAAAGGTGTATAATTTTGGTTAGACCACCCTTCCTCCCCCGCCCCCCAACTCTGACTGCCTGTTCAAACTTTAACAAAGTGCATTTTATTTCGGACCGGAAGAAAGGAAGATGTCTTTAAGCACTGCTAAGGAGATGGATCACGGTGTGGATCTGCGGAGCGGCCTCGGTTCCCTCTGCTTGCCGCCGGGCGAGCCTTCAGATCGCTTTCGAGAGCCGCGGCCTCTGCGAGGTACCATCTACTTCAGGGATCACTGAGCATCCCGACTCGGATGGGTGGCAGTCGGGTACCGCAGCCACGGCTTCGGCGTCAGTCATTCGCCGGCGGCGCATACGGCCTTTGCTTCCACTCCTTCAAGGGTGGCACCCAGTTCGCTCTACCCGGGACACATGGAGAAGAGGCCTGTCCGGGAAAATGGTCATTTCTCAGTGTGAAGTCCAGATTTAAGGAGGTGGCGCGGAGAGCGGAAGGGAAGACGATAGTCGTGGAAGAAGTTTGTGAGCTCTTGGAGAACGGAAGGGGCGGGGGACCGAACACCAAGACCAGTCCAGAATCCCAGTTCAGAAGCGATGGTAAGAAACGGGGAGTGGAACGTCTTCGTGGGATGGAACCCTGGACAAGTCTTTACCATCCACACACCCGAAGATTTGGAGACAAAATCAACCTGAGGAGCCCGCAAAAGTGGAGGTTGATCTTCTCTGCGGCTCAGGCGACGGATCCCCATTTTCTTCTCGACCTCGACGTCTCCGGTGCTTCGGTCCTTCCTCTTTAATTTCTCGCCGCCTGGGTTCGTCTGGCCCAACGTCTCTCTGACCCAGGACTCGGTTGCTCGCGCCTCCTTTCCCAGAGCTCCCGACCGCCTTGCCTTCCCCGGCAGCCGCTTGTGGCCTCTCCCGATCCTCTCGCCGCCGCCACCATCTGGCCGCCGGACTCCCCGAGTCTCAGAACCATCCTGAAAGATGCCCCAGAAGAGGCGCTCGCAGGCAGCGGAGAAACCTAGGAGTGACCGGGAAGCCGGCTCCGCTGCTGTGCTGGCTGCCAGCTTGGGTCCTCACGCTCCACTCCGCTAGAGTCCAGGAGTAAACGCCGAGATGTGAAGCCTGAATGCTACTTTTAATATTTTTTTCTTTTTGCCCCAAAGAATGGACTGTGAGGAAGAAGTAAATGAGAAACACCTATGGCCTCGGTAGTTCGCAAACTCCAAAGAAGGGGTGTGTTTTTTTTTTTTTTTTTTTTTTTTTTGGCTGCAGCGGCCTGCCCGCCCAGGGAGAGCCCCAGTGCACACGGCCTGGGAAGACGGACGGAGAGGAAAGGAAAAGAGGGAGAGAGGGAGGGAAGGGCACACAGGGAGACGGACACAACCCGAGACAAGGGCCCCAGTCTCATTACCTCTGAGCAGCGACATTGGCGTCCACCACGCCAACATTCCGTACCCAGGACCTGACCGAATCCATCTCGGCGCCCAGCGACTTTTCTTTCAGAGCCGGTCCTCTTCCTAGCGTATCTTGAATCCCAAACATTTAAAAAGTCTGGTCCTCTACTGTCGCTTTAAAAGTGACTTGACAACACCGTTCTGACTTTCCAATGCTGCCGGCAAACGGCGTTCTCCAAAGCAATCCGAGAAAGGGAACAAGTGCCGAAGTTTGGGGCCCTTCTGCAAAGAAATAACCAGCCCTTTTTCTTCAAGCGCAATGCAGTCAAAGTTTGGATTTTTATCCTCGGTGGCTTCAGATCTGCCTACTCGGGGCTTCCACTCTAGGTCGCCCGCATCCTCCTAGCTGCAGAGCGCTCTCCAGAAAGTGGTCACAATTTAGAAGCATCACCTGTTCCGGGAAAAACAGGAGGAGATAGATAGCTGCCTGGTCTCTCCCCTTCCTCCTGGTCCCCCCTCGCTGCTCCTCCCCACCGTTCCAATATAGAAAAAAAAAAAAAAAAATCCCCAACAGGATCAGTTGTAAGAGGAAGGGGAAGACCCGGAGCCGGGAGGAGGCGGTGGCTGAGAGCGCTGCAGAGCCGGGCTGCTGCGGCGCGGGGGCCTGGTGAATGGTTACTACAACCGGGGCCGCGGGAGGCGGAGTCGAGGCCCGATAAGGAGCCTCATTTGCATGGACGCCGGGGATTGGCCGGTTCTGGGCAAACCGGGCGGAGGTCCTAGCGCGGCGTTCCCCAAGCTCAAGACTGCCCGAAGTCCGGAAGGTGAAAGGCTACCACTGCAAGCTGCAAGCCCCGAGTCCCTGCCAGAGCTCCGAGTGTTTGGCCTACGTGGGAAGGGCGGCGGGGGGGGGGGGGGGCAGGGGAGGGTGATCCCCAAATTCGGCACTGAAACAGAGTAGCAAGACTCAGAGTTGTCAGATCGTGGGAGCCTGTGCCGATTTGCCTCTAGATGCAGGTTTTTATTGCCTGCGGAGGGGCGGAGGGGGGCGGGGGGAAGGCCACGGGGTGGGGGCGCGAGGGGAACCCGGCAGACTCATTCTCGGGGTTTGTACCTGTGTGCATGCTTACCAGCAACAGAAAGTGTGACTACCGGTACTTACGCTTCACGCAAACACTCCCCCCTCCCCCTGGGCACCTATCTTTCTGAACCGGTCTCCCAAGCATCATGGAGTTCCAGGGTGACTCTCACTTCGTGTGAAGGCTACAAGTGTTAAAAGGAGAAAAGAGATGAAGGAAGGCAAAAGCGGAATGAGGCTCAAGCGCAGTTTAAATAAATAGAGTGCGGAGGGCAATGGTGGAGGAGCTAAGAAAAACAGCCCCGGGAGGGCAAGAACACGCACCTTTGCAGATGGGAGAGGTTGCTGACAGTGCGCCTGGCTGAGATCTGCGGCCTGTAGTTTCGAGAATCCCCCTTTTATCTCCCCTCTCCAATCCTTGAAGTCCGGGGAACCCTGCAGAGGAGACACCGGCGGCTAGGAGGGAGTCAGGGAAACTTTGTCTGCCGAGCTCTACGGTGGCGAGGGTTGGTGGTCGGGAAGCGGTCGCTCCACAAAATAGCTGAAACCCTAGACGGCTGGAGGTACCTATTAAAAAAAATCCTCCTGGCTGGGTGTTATTTTCTTGCTTCTCTTTTTGTATTCTGATCTGCGCGTAGATCTGCTGTTGAAATCTAGAACGCCAGCGCGAAAACAGATTTGAAGACAATGAATGCAAATCTGTGCTCAAAGACCATCTGCCATGGAGGAGACCATCAGCTGCGCCGCGGTTCGAGCGACTGCACCCGAGCCTCCCAGCCTCATTACATTCGGGAGACTTTCCTCCCTACTCAGAACTCAGGTCTGAGTGTCAATTGACTCCTGCCCGGACCCCCTAGGTGTAGGTGAGCGCTCACAGATGAACTACGAGAGTTAGCCGCTAGAGGACACAGTGCCTGGGGTGCACGTTTGCCTGGCGTTGGAACAGAAAGCTTGCGCTTTCAGAGACTGCGACTCTCCATAGAAAGGGACCCGTGCACGTCACTTCACCTCAGGGGCAAACTGCGACTACGGACTGCGCAGGCGGGATGATGCTCCACGAGATCTGGTCTCCGTCTACTGAAGAGACTGTCTTGAAAGCTAATGCGCGCGCGTGGGGAGGGGAAGGGGGTGCGTGAGTGCTCTTTGCACAGACTGGCTTGGGGAAAAAGGAGGCTGGAGTCGGTTTAATAGTGTTCCCCAACTCTAGGCCTTTAGCTTGGCCTTCCCAGGTGGCTAAAAAAAAAAAAAGGAGGAGGGGTGGCTTGTAGTGAGGTGGGTGTGAGAAAATGGAATGGCTGAGTTACATAAAAGGCAGTTGTCCAACAAAAAAAGAGGAAGGATGGGGGGGTGGGAAACTGGTAGAAATAACACCCATTTACTGTGCTTTCAGCTCTTCGGGTCTGTTATTAGAAGACTTTACTGATAACTGCGACCTCAGGAAAAAAAATTAATAAAATCACCCAGAGTTTCCGAATCCGGCCTGCTCGGTTTTTAAAAAATCTACGGGATTTAAATAATCCCTTGTCCTTCTCTTTTTTTTGGGGGGGGGAGAGGTGGTCCGGGCAATGTTCCCAGCTGGACAAGGCCTCAGGTTCCTTGGTGAAGAGTGTGATCCAGCCGGTGAGCCCTCTGACGTGTAGATGAAACGGCTGGCTTTTGTTTTGTTGTTTTGTTTTGTTTTAACCTCCCCGAGGAGACTTTGATCAGCTACACCTCGAAAGTGTTCGCAGAAGATGCGGAGAGCCCGAGGGGCTACTGGGCAGCAGCACTGGGCTCCAGCGTAGCCTGGCCCTTGGGGGGGGGGGGCCCAGAGGCTCCGGTTAAAGGGCAGAGCCAAGGTCGCCGACGCCTCTTTTTTTCACCAGTAACAGCTGCCGCCCAAATTGTACCCCTCAGGAAGCTAACGAATTACTCCTTTTCTCCCAGCTCCCTGCTGCCTTCTCCAAGTTATACCCTGGTCAGTGGCGTCCCATTTCCCTCCTCCCCGGTGACAAGTGGTGACAAGCTCGGGTGGCGGCGCCTCGGGTGGGTGATGGTGCCCGGGTGCGGTACCTCTAGAACTCTAACCCAGTGGAACCTGGCTTAGTCGTCAACACTAAGGGAGCCCTCCCTTCAAGCACTACCTGGACATAGGAGACAACTTGCGGACCAGCAGCTTGAGGTCCCTAGGGTGGCTAGCCCAAGAGTCCAGAAGTTCCTTCTAGGCGGAGATGAAGTCCCAAGGCCGTTGGCCTTGTCCCCTAAGCTGCGGCGGCGCTCGTGCAAGCCGAGCACCTTTCTGCCAGCCGCCTTGACTTTGATTATATTTGTGGAGATCTTGGGGAGGGGTGGCAGCAGAATTGACCACCAGCGCTTAAAGAGCGGTGCTTAGGAGGCAGTGCGCAGCAATCCTGGCGCCCAGAGGGTTGCTCTGGGACACGGCTGGAGGAGTTGTGCCCCTGCCCCCCCATCATAGAAGCCGAGCCCCGCAGGATACCAAGCCTTCCACCACGCAAAGTTGGAGCATTCCATCCAGAGCTCACAGTATTACTATTCTTCAGGACCATCTAGTTACATAAACTGGACGGCGGGAGTGGGGAGGTGGGGTTGGTATTCCATATTATACCCTGTCACCCGCCTTTGTTTACTCTTCTAAAATGTTACAGTCCAGGTTTTATTTTCCTCCCTTGTTTGCGTTTTACTGCAGCTTACTTAGTACAGTATATTCGGTCTGAACTGGTTTTAAGGCCAGGTTAGCCCAATATTTCCCAGCCCTGTCATCCTGCAGCCGGTCCTTCTCTGTGTCAGAGGTTTGTGGCATGCCTACCAGGAGTCATAACACCCCCACGATCTTCTTCCTCTCTCTCTCTCTCTCTCTCTCTCTCTCTCTCTCTCTCTCTCTCCCTCCCTCTCTCTCTCTCTCTCTCTCTCTCTCTCTCTCTCTCTCTCTCTCTCTCACACACACACACACACACACACACACACACACACACACACGTCTGCATCTATGCTGCCCAGACTTGGACCATTCGTGGGGAATTCAATGGACAAGGACAGCTAGTATGAACTGTGTACATTTAAAAAGCTTTGGTAGTCATAGCCTGTCTTTGGACATGCATTTTTCATTTGCCGGTTTTTGTTTTTATTTAAACTGGAATTTTTCTTTATTTACACAACTAGCAACAAATGACTTGCTCTATTTCAGAGCACCACTGGGTAGTCAATCCACAATTCATAAATGGGTTTTTAAAAATATCTAACTTCATTGACTCCCATACCAAATTGCAAGCTGGGCATTTTTTTTTCTTCCAGAAACTAGATTTGTATAGTACATAAGTGCAAATTCCCCAGAGAGGGGATAGCAAAGAAATTGCTTCATTTATGACTTCATGATGACTATCTCACGTGTCCACACCAAGAAATTTCCTTTTCGGACAGTTCAGTCAAACTTGGGTTTTGTTCTTAACACGGTAAGCCAGCGTCAAGTGGGACCGCCTACAAGAATGCTAAGATACGGTATAGAAAGTTTTACAGGCGCACCCGTGTGGTGCCTAAGTCAACTGGGTCTCTGGAATGTCTTTACCCCAAATGAACCGCAGGAGCCTAACACTTGTGGAAGCTCCAGAAAAATCCTCCACAACTTCACCTTCCTCTTCCAGCCTCTACTTCCCTCATATTTCCCTTGGTAGCGCACTTTACAAATATGCTTCCTTCCCACTTTCTCATTCCGAGGTTGCGAGCACAAAAAAAGCCACGGAGACAGATCCCAGCCAAAGTGCGGAAAGGTAAAGAGGGACCGACAGTGCTAGCAGCGGCAACAACTACATCTGCTGTGTTTGGAGCCCTGGTGTCATCTGCACTGGGCCCTTGAGCAGCGTGCCTAACGTCTACGGTTGAACACAGGTGGGGTGGCGGCTTCTACTCTAACGCTGGGATCCACTGTCTCCGGGTGCTGTGTATCTGGGCTAGACAAGTCCCTCCTTGGGCTCGTGCTTGGTTTCGGCCACTTCCAGGAACCTATGCTGGAAGGCACACTATCCCCAAATATCTGGGCGCCATGATCAGGAAGGGGCAAATGCCCAAAGTCGGACCATTTACCAAGAAGTTGTGGGGTGCCGGGCACTACCTGCAAGTTCCACCACTCAGCTTGACAACAGCAACCATTTCAGTGGGGTGTACATACAGTGGAACAAAATAAGATTGGGAGGGGGGATACGCTGATAAGCAGAAAACAATCCACTCCGCTGGTCTTCCATTTCCAAACAGGATAGGCAGGAGATGGCCTTGAAGGGGGGAAGTGAAATGTGACTCTCCTAACGCTTTCCCCTTCTCCCAGTTTCTCAGCTCATTTGAAATACGCAAAGAGCCACTCTGAAATAACCCTCCTTTTCCTGGTGGTCCCCCGCCCCCTGCCAGCCGGCAGGGGAAAGCCCGCGGGACCTCCCAGCTCCCTTCCCGCTCCCGGCGGAGGTGTGAGCGATGTGTTGATTATTCATATTTTTGCGGAGCGCACACTCGGCAGCGGCCAGCGCCGCCACATTTCACACGTATATTCACGTACACACTTGGTACGGGCGCTCGCCGCCGGGCAGCGCAGGGAGACTGTTCCCAGGGGATCTCTACCTCTGAACCCGTAGGAGGTGACAAAAAGCACCCACTAGGCCATTTTCTCCGTCAGTCCCCACCCCCCCCCCCCCCCCCCCCCCACAAGAAAAAAAAAAAAAACTCTCACTCTTGGCTTCCTGATGCAACTTTTCTTCTCTGTGATACACTTACCTCCCCAAGTCACTCTCCAGGTAGGGGTGTGTGTGCGCGCCCGTGCCTCTGTGTGTGTGTGTGTGTGTGTGTGTGTGTGTGTGTGTGTGTGTGTGTGTGTGTGTAGGAAGGCAGCTACAAATATCACACCAGTTCGAATTTCAATCCAGCTGGCACTAGCGACGCACACCCACACACCGACACCTCCACCCACGCCACACACCTCGGTAGTAGGAATGCAAAACCAAGAAAAGGCTCTGGAGCTAAATGTGTTTCTTCGAGTTCTGAATTGAATCTCCAAGGATGGGGTCTCCTCAAACTCTTCCCAAGGCCTAGACATTTCGTAAAGCCCCACTTTCACCGGTCCACCTTCCAAGACCCGGTTCCTTAGCTTTGAAGAGGTTAGGTCCAAGATGCACCCGCATAAACTTCGGAGGCAGCAGAGAAAACAAGTGGTTGTTTAGTCCGGACAGCTTGGACCCAGACTATCAGCAGAGGCGACACAAGGAGTTCTAAAGGAGGCTCTCCACACTAGGGAATCACAGAGTTCGGAAGGGCCGGGGCTAGAGAAACTCCCAGACCTGTGTTTAGGGCAATGCGCTCCATGCCTCATAGGGGGCGCTGGACTACCGGCTGAGAAACTCACCTCCTGTTCTAGGCTCAAGACTAAGCCAGGGATAGGCCTGTTGCTTCAGTGGACCCCAGAAGGTGTGCCTAGCGGTGGGAAAAAACAAAAAACACGTCCAGCTTTGTTGTCTCTGGTTAGGAACTGGCATGTGATCTAACTCCTATGAGCTTGAACTCCTCAGTGGTAAAATAGAGATGTGGGTTGTCTCAGACCTTTACAAGTAGAAGATTACTTAGAAAGCAACCTGCATGTAGTAGGTATTCAATAAAAGCTTCTCTCCCGCTCGCATCTGCACATTTATGGAGCATGTGAGTTCAGTGTTTGCTCAATGTACACACTGTGTTCTCACCGGTTTCCTGTGTCCGTGCTCCTTCTGCCCCAACAACCCCTGCTAGTGAGGCTTGCCCTGCTCCCCTGCACTGACTTTGGCCTGGCTTAGGTAGGAGTTCGCTCAATGGACTCTGCAATTGTCTTAAACATGGAATTCTATCGAGGAAAATATTTTGGGGCCTGTTTCTTACCCGCAGGAAGCAACCAAGTGATTGGGTCTCCCTAGGAGGGAACACGCAGCATTTTACTGCGCTGACCAATCACGGATGGCAAGTCCACCAGGGGCCGCTGAGAACATGGAGGGTCGGGTGGGGATGGGGCGAGTGTTCCCTGGGGAATTGCAAGAACCAGCGGGGGATGGTGGCTTCTGGAATGGTCCTTCGGTTCTGTGACCGGAAGTTGATAAATACCAATCAATCAGCGGATCTTGCAGAGGTCTGGTACAAGGCGCAGCTCTCCAGAAGCTACCTACCCAAGGCTGGGTCTCCTGAGAAATGAGCTCCAGGACGCAACAACGCCTTCCACAAGCCGCATTAAGTGAGGCTGCAGAGAAGAAAACCCTTGGCTTGAAAACCTAAGCAGAGAGAGGTTGGAGGCAGGAAGGAAAGCGGAAGTTGAGGAATAGGGTTTCCAAATTAAAGTTTTCTCTCTGTTTTTAAAAGATTTATTTATTTTATTTATTGTATATGAGTGCTTTATCTGCTGAAGAAGGCATTAGATCACATTATAGATGGTTGTGAGCCACCATGTGGTTGCTGGGAATTGAACTCTAGACCTCTGGGAGAGCAGGCAGGGTTCCTACCCAGTGAGCCATCTCTCCAGTCCCTCAAATTAAAAATTTCAAAACTCCCCTTTTTAGTGCACTTTGGATGCACTGAAGAAATAGATAAACAAACGTAGCAAAGGAATCTAATAACCACTTCTAGCTGCATCACTCTAAGTAACTACCATTAACACTGGAGCACATTTCTCCCAGTCTTTCTTTGGAAAACTGTATGTGTGTGTGTTTGCCTGCATGCATTCTGTGCGTCGTGTACATCTGGTGCCTGAGGAATCCAGAAGAGGATGCTGGATTCCCTGGAACTGGAGTTGCAGATGGTTGTGAGGGGTCTTGTGGGTGCTGGGAAATTGAACCTGGGTCTTCTGGAAGAGCTAGTGCTCTTAACCACTGAGCTATCTCTCCCACCCGGATCCCCCAGTCGTCTGTCTTTTTTGCATAGGTCTACCAATTATAAATGGGAACGTAAGTTATACACTAGCTTTGGCTTGTTTAATACAGCATAATTTCTAACCCTGTTAGATATTTTCTGCAGTAACGGCTAGCTCCACCATGTCAACTCTGTACACGCCCCATAAACTGTTTCCTTGTTGTTGTTTGGTTTGGTTTTTTTTTTTTTTTTTTTTTTTTTTTTTTTTTCCAAGAAATGGTTCCTCTGTGTGGCCCTGGCTTTGCTGGAACATTCTCTGTAGACTAGACTGGCCTGGAACTCAGAGATCTGCCTGCCTCTGCCTCCCGGGTGCTCATATGAAAGGCGTACACCTCCACCATCCAACACTCCATGCACTGTTTAACCAATGTGCTACTAACCATTTAATTTGTTTCTGATTCTCCAAGACAAACAAAGCTGTGAGGAGCACTTCAGTAGCTGAACCTTGCTCTGTGCTATAATGTGCTAGAATGTTGATTGGCTTGATCTTGTGCAGCTCTTGTTCAGGCAAACACAGCTGCTGTGAGTGCACAGTCTGTAATGAAAAAGCTACTAAAAAACAGTCATAGAATCAAATAAATATATCTCAACCCCCTCCCCATCCCCTAGTGGATTGGGTGTTGATAGTTGATGGCTTCTAGGAAAGGGGGCATCAGGGTGTTTGGTTGGTTGGTTGGTTGTTACTTTGTTTTGTTTAAGGATGTGGCCCCTGGTAGGTCTAACAGGCTCTAATGGATGCCTCCACACCCATGAATACACAGGCTGTTTAAAATAATAATAAGACTTCTAAAAGAGGACACAAAGTTGGGAAGGGGAGGATCTAGGAGTTGGGGGGGGGGAGAATTGAGAGGTAAATATGATCAAGGTATATCTTAAGAAATTCTCAAGGAATTATTTTTAAAATAAAATACTATGTATTTTGCTACTCTAGATTCAAGCTTCCAGAGGATTCTAAAGACAAAGATGGCATCCAGAGCTGAAACAGCCAATGTAGAGCACTTAAACTGAGCACCTGCAAGTTTACATTCACCCCATGCCTTCTCCCGTTCTTTCTCCTTCCTCACTTCTTTCAGGTGGATGGTCATCTCATACAACCCAGAGACGATTCGATTTTGCTCCCATTGTATCTGGTACCCATCTGGCCAATGCCCCTTTCTTTCCATTCTCAAAGAGATCTTGATTTAGACAGTAAATCTTGTGATCATCTTACTAATCCATCCTCTCTCCATCCTGTTCACATTCTTTGCACTTGTATTTTTCTATGTACCTGGAACACAAAACTGAACGAGGCTCCAATGCTCCCACCCCATGCTCCAAATTCGTATTGAAACAGAAAGCATTCTAATAATAAGCATTGCTCCTGGAAACGAGCGAAAGGTGCCATTCTCACACAATAATGCTTAAGGGGTTTCTTTAAGATATATTACAGGTGCCACTGGGATGAGGAAAGGGTCTTCCTCAACAGGTGTTTCCTTGGAGTTTATTTTACACTTTTTTTTTTTTTTTCAGGTGAAAAGCTACCCTGGGACAAGTAGAAGTTGCCTATGAACTCGGAATGACTGAGAGTAAGTGGGACTGGGGATAACGGTCAGCTCTCATTAACTTGTGGGTGTGAGTCCTGCACTGGATACAGGCTGTTCTCAGATCGGAACACTTGGGATAACGGTCAGCTCTCATTAACTTGTGGGTGTGAGCCCTGCACTGGATAAAGGCTGTTTTCAGAACAGAACACTCAAGATAAGTGTCTGTTTAGGGGTTGCCAACACAGAATAATCTCTAGTCAGTGCACAGTTGCCCTGAGTAAAAAGCAAACAGGCAGTGGTTTAATCCCAGAACTTGGGAGGCAGAGGCAAGTGGATCGCTGTGAGTTCGAGGCCAGCCTGGTCTACAAAGTGAGCCCAGGACAGCCAAGGCTACACAGAGAAACCCTGTCTTGAAAAACCAAACTAAAAAAGGTTATGAAGGAATGATTAATAAATAAGAGCAGGTGAGGGCATGAAGATGTAGCCCAGCGTGGTTGTCTAGCATGCATGACACTATGCGTTAAATATCTATCAAGCGCATATAACTGAATTTGGTCACTCATACCTATAATCCCAGCACTTGAGAGAAAGAGGCATGATTGGGGAAGATCAAGGCCATTCTCAGCTACAGAGAGTTTGAGGCTATCCTGAGCTACATTAGCCCCATAGCAACAAGTGTCTAGGAGGCTAGCTGATGACACTTCAACAACACACAAAAAGCATAGTGAACAGAAAGGGTCAAGGCTAGAAACTCTCAAAGCCCACCCACAATTTCAGATTTAATCTGTTGTACCAAGTAGCTTTCTTTTCCTCCAGTGTTGGCCAAGTGAAAATATCCAAGGATCTGGGCAAGAGGAATGGCAAGACAAACCAAGCATGTCCAGGGAACATTCTGCTACAGGAGCTATTTCCATGAAAGATGCAAATAGTAAGCATGTTTAGTGATTTGTGCCTCGTTATGATCTATTAGTCAGAGTAACAGAACTTATAGGATGAATACATATCTCTCTCTCTACACACATACAGAGAGAGAGAGAGAGAGAGAGAGAGAGAGAGAGAGAGAGAGAGAGAGAGAGAGAGAGAGATTTGTTGCAATGACTTAGAGGATGCAGTCCAGCTAATCCAACAGTGGGCCGCTGTGAATGCAAAGTCCAAGAATCCAGGAGTTGCTCAGCCCCCACAAGTCTGGATGTCTTCAGTATACGCTGGAACCCTAAAGTAGTCTCTAAAGCCAGTGAAGGAAACGATGCGCTAGCCCAGTGAGGGCAAGCAGGCAAAGAGCAAAAGCTTCCTTCTTCCAGGTCCTGTTATAGTCGGCCAGCAAAAGCTGTGGCCCAGATTACAAAATGTGTCTTCCCACCTCAAGATCCAGATCAAAGATGCGTGTCTTCCTACCTCAAAGGTCCAGACTACAAGTGGAGTCACACGCTTTAAACCAAGCAAAACCTCTCCCAAGTGTGCCCTCCATTTCTGGATTGTAGTTTATTCCGGATACAGTTAAGTTGACATCAAGAAGAGCCGTCACAGATGGTGGGTCTTGACTCAACTTGATGAGCCTTAGAATCACCATGGACAAAAGTCTTTGAGCGTGCCTGTAAGAGATTATCTGGACTAGGTTAATTGAGAAAGGAAGACCTAGCCTAAACATGGGCAGCACAGCTCTTAGGCTGGGATCACAGACTAAATACAAAGGAGAAAGGAGCTAAGCAACAGCAGTCATGTCTCTCTGCTTTCTGATGGTGGACACAATACATCCTGCTGCCTCACACTTGTGGCTCTTTTCCCCCCACAATAGCAGACTGTATCCCCTAGAACTGTGAACCAAAACAAATCTTTCTGTAAGTTGTTTTTGTCAATTATTTCATCACAACAACAGGACAAGCAACTGAGGCACACTGAAAAGGTCTGAAGGCTACATAAAGAACTTGAACTTTCATTACCCAGCTCGTCAAGAGGCAGGAAGGTAAGAAAGAGCAAGGGTGACCATTGCATAAGTGGTGAAGCCATGATGTCCAATGTGGCACACACATCATGTGTGGCATGTGTGGCTCTGAACACTCAAAGATGGCTAGCGGAGCTGGGAAACTGAGGTTTCAATCTCTTCTCAGTTTAATCCCTTCAAAGTTAAACACCAATTTAAATATTCAATGGGACTGCCCTGAGTAAGAAAAAGAAGTATCAGAAGTGGCAGGGGCGTTCACACTTCTCAGAGCTTCACATTGGAGTCTCCTAGCACTGTACTCTAGGCAGGATGAATGGGGCATAGTCTGTCTTCTAGGCAGACATAAAAAAAAAAAAAAAAAAAAAAAAAGGTACACTGACTCCTTTAGAATTGTTAGGTAGTTGATGAAGGAAATATGCCTCCAACCCACAGTCTCTAACAGCTAGCTCAGGGCTTTATCCACAATATCCCTCTATTAACAGTGATGATAACACATTAATGGCATAATTAATATTATGAACTATGCACAAGGAAGCCCTTTGCATCTGTTACTTGGTGCGCCCAACAGATTCACACATTCTGGCACTCCAGGAAAATGATGCCGCAGATAAGACACATGGGACAAGAGAGGGTGAATATCCCCCTACGGTGCTGTCTGAGACAACCATTATACTCCACGTGCATTTTATAATTAAGATAAGAATAAAGCATGCAGGTATAGAGTAGATGTTAAATGCTGTTTGTCTAAAACTTCCAGAAAGTTTGTGAAAGTGTGATCTGTTTTGTGAGCCACACCTCTTTTCCATGTTGTTTTATGCTTAAAATGGCTATACTCATTTCTCAATCAAATAATTTTTTAAAGTATATTTTATTAATTTATTCCTATTATATCTCAGTTGTTACAATCAAGTTTTTGTTTGTTTGTTTTGTTTTTCGAGACAGGGTCTCTCTGTGTAGCCTTGGCTGTCCTGGACTCACTTTGTAGACCAGGCTGGCCTCAAACTCATAGCGATCCACCTGCCTCTGCCTCCCGAGTGCTGGGATTGCAGGTGATCACTTCTGCTTTTTATGTGTACCTTTATGGCGGTTTGAATAGGTATGGCCCCCATAGACTCATGTGTTTAAATGCCCCATAGGGATTGGCACTGTTAGGAGGTGTGGCCTTGTTGGAGGAAGTGCGTCACTGTGGGGGTGGGCTTTGAGGTCTCATATGCTCAAGATATGACCAGTGTGGAGCGCAGTCTCCTTCTGCTGCTTATGGATCAGGATGTAGAACTCCCAGTTCCAACACCGTGTCTGCCTGCACACCACCATGTTTCATGTCATGGTGATAACGGACTAAACCTCTGAAACTGTAAGCCAGCCTTAATTCAATGTGAGATACTGTGGTCATGGTGTCGCCTCACAGCAATAAAACCCTAACTAAAACAACTCTTAAAGAAAAAACTCTGCTCTGATAAATATACACCCCCAACTCTGTGCATCACATGCATGCACATATGGATAATACTAATTGAATTCAGGGGGTCACTAATGAAAAACAGAGTACGTGAATTTGGAAGGAAGATGGTGTGCAGACCATAAACATACATATACACAACAGCACACGTACACCACCCATGTGGGGGGTTTTTTTGTGTGTGTTTGTTTTTTGTTTTGTTTTGCATGTGCATGAGACATGTGTACATGGCCACACACAGTTCTAGGGGCATTCAGCCCTCTGCAGAGAACTGGGGTAAGCACACCACAGAACCCAGCCCCTCTCTGCCCATGTATCTCTGCGCTACGGAAACTCTGTTGCCAGCATGGCTTTGTGAGACCAGCACAAACCTTCCTACTCGTTGTCAAGCAGAGTCTTACCCTAGACAGAGAGCAAGGGCAGATAATTGTTGTCACTTCCGCATGAGTCTATAGATGTCCACAGTGTGAGGCCTTGGCCAAGCTGCCCTGTGCCTTTCAGCACAGTCCTTGGTGAAGCACCCTTGGCGTACCATGCCCAGTAATAGGGGACTTGGTTTATCTGTTCTACTGCCCACAGGCTGGGCCTCCACTGTCTCGAATGGCCGCTCCTCCGTGGCTGCTTGAACACTGAACCTCAAATATCAAGTAATTTCCCCCCTTCTGTAAGTCTCTGAGACAGGTCAATGCTATTAACCCTATTTTACAGAGAGGAAAAGGGTCTTAGAGAGATCAAATGCCACTCTCCAAGTCACCCGGCATGTGTGGGAAGTGCTAATTACTCCCAGCCAGTCTGGTGGGTAGCTTGTGATGCAGGACCCCAGGGAGTTTGTTCGGAGCCTTAGAACAGAGAGTTCTTGAAGCTACACATGGGCATGAACAGCATCCAGAATCTTCACTGTTGTGTGACCATCCCTACTACATTTACATGGACTCTCCCACCTCCAACCCAAGCTCCCTTCTGTCCCATACATTTCAGTGCAAAACTACAGACTGACAGCTACGGAGAGAAGGGACACATTGTTAACTTCTCAACTGTAGCTAGGGAAGTTCCCACCCACCAAAACCTCATATTCAGGGGACCCTGACACCATGAGCCAGGGTCCAAAGGATTGTATTTTTTTTTCTCTATTTTCCTCACTGCCAGGGATGCACACATGTGCCAGTTATAGCCCTTCCAAGGGATGGGAGCTATTACCACCTCTGGCAGAACCCCGCTGCCTTCAGTTACTGTTCAGGCGGCTGGACATCTCCAGCAGGCCAGCACTTGCTGGAAAGGAAAGACTGTCAGGCTGAGGCACACAAGCTGAAAAATCATCAAGACCGAAGGCCAGAGAACTCAACTCAGAAGATAATGTCCCTTAACTACATGTTTGTGACTGGCTTTCCCAGGGAGGTTGATGGCTACCACTGTGGCGTGCATGTGCTGGTGACAGGGTATCCTGGGAAAGGGGCCAGATCCTTGGTGTACCCCGCCGAGCTTGCATATTTTGTCTGCCAAAGGCACATGCACTTGCCAAATCCAACTCACCCTTGCCAGTTTTAGAGGTTCCCAAACTTGTAGAGATGCAGATCCCATGGGCCTCTTAGGAACACACAACAAGAATCACCCGCAGAGAGATTCTGTAGTCCCCTGTCCTCAGCACCATCCCTCCATGCCATCCTGGTCGTGCAGCCAATCTATATCCAGCCCTATTAGGATGTCAGGGACTAGCAAGCCAGAGTGGGTAAAAGACCACAGGCCGTGTCTCACTCTCCAACACCCCCTAGCCTTCTACGTTAGTCTGTGAAAGCTGTGGACATGACATCTACACACTGGGGACTTCAGTGACAGACATTTGTTTTCTCCCTCTTAAGGCTGGCAGCCTAAGACCAGGGTGTCACCAGGTGGGCGTCCCCTGAGGCCTCTGTGTATATATCTGATATATCTGGCAGATGAAACCTTGCCGAATCCTCCTCATATACCCTACCTTCTGAGAACACACATCCTAAGAGCCTATCCTGTGGGCAGGTCACCATTCTGCTAAGGACACCAGTCACACTGGGTTAGGGTCTATGTTAAAGACCTCACACAGATCTTTGCCCCTTCCTAAACCCTTTCCAAACATGCTCACTGTACAGAAGGGTTGAAAACAGGACACAGTTCATTCCATCACAACGTGTTCTTAGGGTCTGGTTCTAGCATGGGACCAAAAATGTCCATCTCCCATTCCCAGCCTCCCTTGCAATGGGAGCAAGACTCCGTATATGGGTTTTTGACAAATCTCATACTTTGGCCTCAGGATCTGGAGCTCAGGAGGCAGGTGCAGAGGCTGAGGAGTTCTCTCTTTTCTGTGTGGGCAACAGCACGCCAGGAGCACCCACACCAGAGGGCATGAGAGTGGGCAGCTGTGGCCTTGCCCTTGGACAGATCATCTGAGCACATGACACAGCCATGGAGGTTCCCACAGTAAGGTTTGGGGTCTGGTTCCTGGATGCAGAGCCACAGACCAATTATCTAGCCCTCCTTAAGTCTGTCAGCTTCCTGTTCCGGATACCAAACTTTCTGGTAAGTTCCTTTTCCACTCACAGCAATGGAGTCCGTTCTTTTTTCTCTTTCATCACTTACTCCTTTCTTCCTTTCCCCCTTTCCTTCTTCCTTCCTTTCATCTTCCTTCCATCTTCTTTTCTCCCTCCTCCCTCTTTCCTTCCTATTTTGTTGCTGTCTGTGGTTCTGGATCTTGAACCCAGAACCAGTTTTTGTTGCTTGAAGGCTAAGTATCCTGATCCACATAGCAGGAAATCTTTTCCCTTATAGCTCAATCTCCAACTGGCAACCAATGAAACAGAGAAGAAAATAAAGTCAACTCTTAGGGTCTTTTAGGAAGGAAAGAGCCCTTGCACATAGCTACCAATTGAACGGCACCTTTATGATGTTTATTAAGCCAGGTATAGTGAGGCACATCTTTAATTCCAGAACTCAGGAGGCAGAAACAAGAGGATCTCTGTGAGTTCAAGGACAGCCTGGTCTACTTAGTAAGTTCCAGTCCAGCCAAGGCTTCATAGCAAGACCTTTTCTAAAATAAAAAATAAAAAAATACTGGCTTGTGGACACTAAAGTACCAACCAAGGACCATTTATAGATTAGACCTAAGCCCCTTACACAGATGTATCTGATAGGCAGCTCAGGCTTTATGTGGGTCCCTAGTAAGGGGCGGGGGCTATTTCTGACATGAACTCTATTGCCTGCTTTTTGATCACTCCCCCATGGCAGGGATGCCTTGCCAGGCCATAGTCTTGATGAGCTGGTATGGAGGAGGAGTTCCTCCTTTCTAAGGAATAAGGGAGGGGAAGTGGGGGAAGAGGGAGAGAGGGTGGGACCAGGAGGAGAGGAGGGAAAGGGTAGCAATCGGGATGTAAAGTGAATTAATTAACTGTAAAAATACTTATGTGTGCATATTATGTTGCATGAGTTTATGTGTATTCTATCAAGTGCCAGCTGAGGACCAAAGAGGGAAAACTTACAGGTGGTTTTGAGCTCCCATGTAGGTACTAAGAGCCATGCCAGGGTCCTCTGCCAGAGAAATACACACTCTTAACTACTGAGCTATTTTTCTACCCCCAGAGGTTCATTTGATTTTACATATGGGATTTTATCTGTGTCTATGTATGTATGTAGGTGTGTGTGTGTGTGTGTGTGAGAGAGAGAGAGAGAGAGAGAGAGAGAGAGAGAGAGAGAGAGAGAGAGAGGGAGAGAGACAGAGACAAAGACAGAGAGAGAGACAGAGAGGCACAGAGACACAGAGAGAGACAGAGAGACAGAGGCAGACAGAGACAAAGACAGAGAGAGCATGTGTGCACATGCACCTCCAGGGGTCAGAAGCATGTCAGACCCCCTATAACTGGAATTAGAGTTGTAGGTTCTTGTGAGCCACCCACTGTGGGTGCTGGGAACTGAACACCAGTTCTTTGAAAGAGCAGAAGTCAGTCCTCCTAAGCATGGTCCACCCCTCCACCCTGAGCCCCATTTTTAAACAAAAGTTATGCTGTCTATTGCTTTATGGCACCCTCTTCCTTGAGAGGCTCCTCTGGCTCCCTATGGCTCTTTGTTCTAATGTAAGCTCCTTTGTCCTGTCCCTGAGGTTCAGCTCAGGCAGCTCACCTCATGCCCTACCCCTGGGGTCTTCTGCAGTGAGAAGGGTCTCCTGTGTGGTGGCCACATGACTGCCAGTTGAGCCATAGGCTTTTGTAACAGATTAAATGGGTCTGAATCGAGTACCTGCCATTTTCTGGTGATATGGTCTGGTTATTGGAACTCCCTCGGCCTCGGTTTCCTCTCACGTGTGAGGAAGAGGTTGGGAGGTCAATGCTTCAACCAGCTTCTCAGCATCCATGCTATCCTGGTATATGAATCTAAGCTGACAAGAGACAATAGTTCAGCTTGGGGACCAGCAGTGGCAGCAGCTCTGGGGACTGAGGAACTGTAGAGGCAGTATCATCTTTCAGGAACACCAGACCTCCTCCATCGGTTAGCTGTCTTATGCTGCTCAAGAAAAAAGTTATGACTTGTATACCGAAGCTTCTTGGCTCTCAGAAGAAGCCACAGACTGTGTGCGGCCTCTCTTTCTCTGGAGCTGCCAGCGGATGACGAGGTAAGGCATGGCATGCCTGACACGTGAGAAGTGAAGTCTGAATGGTGACACACTCCAACAGGCCTGATTGCTTAGTTGATTTAGTTGTGGCTCACGAGTGTCTGGGAGCTGAGGTCTTACCCATGGTGTGCTTGGCACTGATGTGACAGACTGGGGACATGTAGGACACCTCTCCCCCCATCGCCACTGGCATTGACGTTATTCCTGTTAAATACAGAAGGAGCCCACAAAGACCAATTGCATCCTGATCCGCTCTAACATGCCAGCCTTTCCAAATCCCACTCTCCTCTTTCTTTTCTTAATATTATTTTATTTCTAGTTAGCAAATAATCCCTGCATAAGTTCATCGGGGTATGGAGTGTGCCAGGTTTCAACAGATGTACATGATTGTAGAGGGATCAAAGTAAGTTAATTACCGTATCCGTCATCTGAAAAACACATCATTTCTTCATGGTGAGAACACGTCTAAGGTATTTTAAAATATACAGTATATTATTGTTAATCAAAGCTACTTCTTCATTTGTTTTATACACACATACATCGCCCCCACCTCTGTGTGTGTGTGTGTGTGTGTGTGTGTGTGTGTGTGTGTGTGTGTTCATGTGAGGGTGTCTGCAGAAGCCATAAGAAGGTATCAGATGCCCTGTAAATGGAGCTACAGGTAGTTGTGAGTACTCTCCCCATCCCCACCTGACATGTGGGTGCTAGGAACTGAACTACAGTCCTCTGGAAGAGCAGAAAGTGCTCTTAACCACTGACTCACTGGCTCAGCTCTCCAAACCGTTCATCCTTCCTATCTGCGACTTTGCTTTGTGCCCATCAACGGAGGTCCCCCTTAGTCCATATCCACCCCTCTTTGAGGCCAACTTCAAATCTGACCTCTTCAACTGCTCTCAGGTATCCCTGAGCCCTGGACAACCTCTCTAGAGTGAGCGTTTATTGTTTGCCCCTTGGCTTTTCCTCTCATCTAGCTTGAAATGTCCCTAGGGCAGCTGTCCAGAGCCATAGAAGTGCATGTGGCCCAGTCTCTTCCTGGTTCTCTGAGGGACTGGACCCCACTTGCCTTCTCTCTGAAACTGGAAAGCAGAGCTCACATGTGATTGCCATCTCTACACAGGACATGGCCTGATGCTGAGCGCGTGGCGGAAGGAAACTGCTGTTCACCGAGCACCCGCCACGTGCCAACTGTACGGATGCTTCACTGTCATGACCCCGCTGACCTCTCTCAGTATCCGCACAGCGACGCTTGACATTGCTTTCTGTATCCCTCCAGCCACCCCAGCCACATGGTCTACAGAACTGTGACAGGAGCCCTAAAGGACTATACTCATGGGTAGGGATGGAGCTCAGTGGCAGAGTTCTTGTTCAGCATGCTTGAGGTTCTAGGCTTGGTCCTCAGCATCGAAAGAAAACACACACACACACACACACACACACACACACACACACACAAAGGGTTTGGAGATGCAGTTCAGTTGCTAGCGTGTGTGTGTGTCATGCAAGCATGAGAAATCTTAGTTCGGATCCTGAGCACCCATGTGTAAGGCCAACAATGGCAGCCTATGTTTGTAATGCCAGTGTTGAGGAGACACAGACAGGGGAGTACTTGGAGCTCCATGGTCAGTCAGCACAGCCAAATTGGCAGGCTCTGGGTTCAGTGAGAGACCCTGACTCAAAGAATAAGATGAAAGAACAGCTGGAGGAAGACACCCGGTGTTAACCTCTGGCCTCTACGCACACACACACACACACATGTACACACACATATCAGCTCACACATACACATTCCACACAGGGCAAGGAAGAGGGGGAGAGGGAAAGAAAAGAAAAATGAAAAGGGCCTATTTGGTGATGAAGAGATGGCTGAAAGGTTAAGAGCACTTGCTGCTCTTGCAGAGGACCCAGGTTCAGTTCTCACAACCCACACTGGGTAGCTTACAATCTCCTGTAATTCCAGTTCCAAGGGGTCTAACCCCTGTGTTCTGAAGGTGCCTAAACACACATGGTGCACACTCCTGGGCCCCACACACATGCACATAAATGTATAATAAATACAATTTTTATAAAAGAAAACAAGGCTATTGTCTCAGTACTGGAGAGGCTGAGGCAAGAGAGCATTACAATTCGGAGGCTAGCCTATATCAAAAGCAAAAGAAAGAAAGAAAAAGAGAAGGCTATTTTCTTTGGCTTCATTACTGAGCCAGACCAAATCAGATCTCACACACACACACACACACACACACACACACACACACACACACACACACACACCAAAAGATAACTCTGAGACTCCCCCAAACTGGAGCTCACCTGTGCTCTGCAGGCCCTGCTTCTCACTCACCCCTCGTGAGTCTTCCATCTTCCTCTTCCTCATCAAAGTCCCAGCGTCTGGCTGTCCACAGCTGAGGCCTGTCAGATAGCCCCCTCACCATGCTGGCATGAGGGGTGAGGAATGCTGACCTGTGTCACCGTCAAAACCCAAACACGGCTGCGCTGCAGAGGCCACTGTAGGCACACCACCCGCTTTGCCTCTGGGCAGGCTCCATCTCGCTCCTGGGAGCTTCCATTCCACCACTCATCTCTCCCATCCTTGCCACCCTTCTTCGTTGATGGCTTCCAAGCCCAGAAGTCCACACCGCCCTTTTTTTTTTTTTTCTCTTTTCCTAGCTGTCGAGTAGTCACAGCCGGCCCAGCTCGGCTCTCTGCAGCTGTGTGAACATTGTTGCTTGGAAGTCCCTCCATTTATTTCCTGTCAACTGTTAAACTCTTCCAGACAGACCCCAACTGCTCCTCTAAGATACCTAGTCCCACCTCTTAGGGACAACTTCGTCTCCTATGGCCTGGAGATAACTGAGCCCTGATTTTCCTCTCCCTCAGCCTCTGCGCTCTCCAACACCCCTTTCTTATCTTCCAGCACTGCAGACTCCGGCAAGATGTCCTTACCCACTCTGCCGGGGTCAGCATCCCATTTTCAGCGTTTTTCACTCCTGCAACTGTGAACTGCCAGCTCCTTGCCTGCCCCTTAGCCGCTCTTCCCCGGATGCCACCTCCTGCTGGCAAACAGACTCTGCTAAAATGAAGCAAGCAAACAAAACCCGCCATTTCCTCCACTGACTCCTCTCAGCCTTCCACTCCCCTCTGCTCTTTCGTATCCGAGTTCCAAAATGAGCCACTGCTGTTGTCAGCCTTTTTGTCACTCTCCCATGCACATTAGTTTGGCCACTCCTCAATGTTATCCTGCTATAGTCTGGGTGTAGCTTCTTACACACACATGCATATACACATAAACACACACTCACATATACAAACACACACATGCATGCACAAACACAAACTCACATATACAAACACACACATGCATGCACACACACATACACACTACAACAACACATACACCAAATACACACACAACACAACACAACACACACACACACACACACACACACACAGGACTTGGTTCCCATGGTAGTTGTGAGACCCTTTCAGAGCTAGAACACAGCGGAAGGTGGTCAGGTGATTGTGGGTTCTGCCCTAAGAAGAAATTAATGCTGTTCTTGCAGGTGATCAGAAGAACAAACCTGGCTCCTCCTCCTCCTCCCTACCTCTCTCCTCCTCCTCCTCTTCCTCCTCCTCCTCCTTCCCCTTCTCTTCCTCCTCTTTCTCTTCCTCCTTCTCCTTCTCCTCCTCCTTCTCCTCTCCCTCCTCTACTTCCTCCTCCTCCTCTCCCTCATCCTCCTCTCCCTCTTCCTCCTCCTCCTCCTCTCTGGCCTTTCATCTAACTATGTGCCTTATCCCACAGTCCTGTCATTATGATGACCTGCCATGAGGTCTTGCTGGAGTCTTGCCATCCTATCCCCTGAATGATGAGCTGTAAGCCTCTTCTTTTTGTAACTAATCCAGCCTCTGGTATTTTGCTACAGTGACAGGAAGCTGATTACGACACCCGTGAAACCACTTTCCCAAGTGATAAGCCCCGGCACAAGCTACATGTTCTTGTATCTGACACTAGAAATCACCACTGAGCTTCAGTGAGATAAGAGTTCTGAAGTGCCTTTCCAACTTAAAATCTGCGATACAGTGCCCTCAGGACTTTTAAGTTGGAAGCAACAAGGACTTCCCAGGAGTTGAACTCAGGGTGCTGAGGCAGGATCATGAAGTCAAAGCCAGCTTAGGCCATAGACACTACAGCATAAAGAAAGACCTTAATCTCCAAAACTATAAGAAAAAAAAAAGAGGAAGAGGAGGAAGAAGATGAGGAGGAAAAGAAAGGAGGAAGAGGAAGAGGCAAATCTATGTGTCATTCTAGGGCCCATAAAGGCCATGCTGCCAGGAAAGCCCAGAAATTAATAGAAGTTCATAGAACTAAAAGACACACATTCTCTTTATTGGTCCTCCTCTGAAAGATGGTCTGTATGACCATAGCTTATAAGCGACAACACGGTAAATGAGCCTACCTGCTCACAGAAATATTCAAAGCTAGGAAGTTCTTCAGACAGCTTGAAGCTCCTGCCTGAACTTGAGACTCGCTATGCCCATATCTGGCCTGCCCATTTGGGTGTCAGTGTCTCTGTTTCTTTGTTGTTGTTATTAATTTATATATCTTATTGTACACGTGGGTGCCAACACACGCATGCCCCAGCCATCATGTGGGTGTTAGAGGACAGCTCCCCTGCCACCTTGTGAGAGTCTGGGATGGAACTCTGGTCCTCAGTCAACACATAGGCACTTTTTTTTTTTTTTTTTTTTAAGTTTTCCCTAATGTCCAAGGATGACATGAAGTGATAATGAAAGGAAACTTGGCTGTGTGAGGCCTGAAGGCAAAGGAACTCTCTAGGCAGTTTGTAATTTTGCTCTAACTCAGGGGTTCTTAATCTGTGGATCTCAACCCCTGGGGAGGGGGTGTCGAACAACTCTTCACAGGGGGTCACCAAAGGCTGCCGGAAAACACAGATAGTTACGTTAAGATTCCTAATAGTAGGAAAGCTACAGTTATGAAAAAGCAACAAAATTGATTTTGTGTTCAGGGCCACGACAACATGAAGAACTGTATTAAAGGATCCCAGCATTAGGAAGGTTGAGAACCACCTTTACTCAAAAGTAAAGGCAGAAGGGCAAATCCAGTGCCCTCAGTATGAGGAGGACACCTTAAAAACGATGGCTGGGGCTGGAGAGATGGCTCAGTGGTTAAGAGCGCCGCCTGCTCTTCCAAAGGTCTGAGTTCAATTCCCAGCAACCACATGGTGGCTCATAACCATCTGTAATCTGATAGGGCGCCCTCTTCTGGCTTGCAGGAGTACATGCAAGCAGAGCACTGTGTACATAATAATAAATAAATAAACTTTTTTAAAAATAGGACATCATTTCTTAAAAACAAAAACCAAAACCAAAACAAAACAAAACAAAAAACGATGGCCGGATGGAAGAGCAGCTGGGCAGGGGTGCCCTGGGAAGCGCTGAGAGACAGGCATTATACAGATGCTACAGACGGAGGAAGGTATTTGAGGCCCAAAAGCCAGCCAGCCGCTGGACAGTCTCTGTTCCTATCCTTAAGAACCACTTATTTCACCCCACTGATGTGGCAGGAAATCCTTGCCAGTGCAAAAGCTGCTTCCCTGAGTGTGTGATGCTATTACATCTTGTAGGGACACGGTTCCGTTATATAAATGCAAGGACACACATATATTTTCACTACCTGCTTTGAAACGGGAGAACGCTAACTCTGGGGGTGGCTGAGGGAAGGCAATGATCTCTTAGCAAACTGAAGGACCTATGTGGGGAATCAATAAGCCTCCTGTTAATTTGCCTCTAGGATATTTCTTGGCACTAATACAGAACGCTCAGTGCCAGATTGTGAATCATTTGCCTGGACTGGGCCGCCATCTAGTGGATATTCCCACATCTCTCGGCATCAAGACTGCAGTGCCCTACCTGACCACAAAAGGGCCTGATCCAAGTTTCTCCGGCGGATATACACAGGTAACAGCTGACTAGAGCAGGAACCGATTAGCCGGTTTCTTTTCACAATTTTGAACCCACAGGATTAAATTGTGGGCATCAGAATTTTCTCTCCTCAAAATTTCATTTATGAGATCCGAGTCATATTTTTGTTCTGCTTATTTGTTCATGAGAAGCACCCACCATCTCTAGAACAGCTGCTGTGTGTGTGTGTGTGTGTGTGTGTGTATTTGTATGTCTCCTCGTGTATGTGTATGTGTGTGTGTATATCCTTGTGTATGTATGCATTTCTGTGTATGTATGTCTATGTGTATCTATGTATGTGCAAGTATGAGTGAGTGTATATGTCTCTGTGTGTCTTTGAATATGTGTGTATGTGTGTTATGTGTACATGTCCATGTGTGTGTATTTATGTGTATCTTTCTGTGTGTATGTGACTATGTGTATGTGTGTTTCTATGTGTATGTCTTTGTGTGTATGTGATTCTGTGTGTGTGTGTGTGTGTGTGTGTGTGTGTGTGAGAGAGAGAGAGAGAGAGAGAGAGAGAGAGAGAGAGAGAGAGAGAGGTTTATGGATTATAGTGTGACCAGAATGACACTGCCATTCAAAGCAACTCACTTAGGTAGCTGCTATCACATCCTTTATTGTCTACTTTTATATTGCTGTGATAAAACACCATGACCAACTTACAAAAGGAAGAGTTCCAGAAGGTTAAGCCATGATGGTGACAAGAATGGATGGTGCATAAACAGCTAAGAGCTCACATCCGGAGCCATAAGCAGGAGGTACAAAGAAAGTTTTGAAGCCTTAGAGTCCATCCTCCAGTCACACACCTTCCCCCCAACAAGGACAAAAACCTCTTAATCCTCCCAAATGGTTCCACCAACTGGGGACCTACGGGGGCCCTTCTCATTCAAACTCCAGCAGGCTGGGTGACGGGTCCAGGGTCATCCATTTCCTCAGTCTGGGCCTGACATGGACAAATCTAGAATGTTCTTTCCCAGAGTTCATGCCTTCGGTCTACAGAAACTGGCTACTGTTGGGGACTGTTTTCACCCCAGAGGGAGCCTCCACAGCTTCCTGTCAGTAGCAGACTGAACATCTTCAGATGGGTGATGCTTCAAACTGTTAACTAGTGCGGAAGACTTTACTACAAGATCCTCAATCCCAACTGAGGTCTCTGTGGTGCCCATGAGCTCTGAAGATCTTGAGAAGGGAGACAACACATGTTTTACCTTTTCAAAAGAACAAGTGACATTCTTCAGTATAAAAGAATGTGTTCCCATTTCCCTGATATCCACAATTCAAGTAATAGTTGAGTAAAGGAATATTTTTTTGTTGTTTTCTAAATTAAGTGTTTCTCACAGAAGTAAATAAGTGTAAAGACTAGATTGTTCAGAGTGGTGGAGCTGGCTGTAGAAAGTTCCAAGAGTTTAAATTAAACTTCATGGCCCCTGAACTAGAGAGATGGCTTGACATTTGGAAGCAGGAAATTGCTTTTGGCGAGAACCCACATCCTGTTCCTCATGGCTCACAACCACCTTTGTACAAAGCTTCCATTTCCAGGGGATCCAATGCCTGCCCTCTTCTGGCCTCCATGAGCACTGCACTCACATGCATGCACACACACTCATGCACCTGCCTGAGCACACATTAAACATAAAGAAAATAAGTCTTTTTTTTTTTTTTTAAGTTAAGAACCCTCAGTCTTGAAAAAATGTGCTCAAATGTATATTTCCATTCTGTGCCTTCTCCATACAAGGAATTACGAGCTCGGCAACTAAAGAAAAGTCAAGGGTGGTGGTGTGGCTCGCAGGATTTTCACATTCAGGAATTTGTTGATTATATTTCATTTCCTAAATCACTGGGATGTGTGCCGGTTGCCAGGCACTGGGCTGGGTGCTGAAAATAGAAAAACTAATAGTCTATGGTTTCAAGAAAACCTGTAACCTTTTCTAATTTCATTGCTTTCTCTCTGTAGACCTCATGTTTGGAAAGAAATTATCCATAAATTTTCAATTATTGGTTAATCTGCATTTTTTCTATGAACTGGCCATAGTTACTTCTGTGGTGGCCAGGGCTTTCCACAGAGCCTCAAATGAAGCCGGTACTCCACTACACCAGTTGTTCTGTTCAGATTCCAGTCAAAAGTAAGACACAGCTGCTGCTGTGGCCTTTTTATAGTGGTTTAGCTTTTTCTAATGGACTCAGTTTTCTGACTTTTTTAAAAAAAATATTGAAACTAATTAATGAACATTTCCTTTAATCTGGGCTACCAGTTGCCAAGAGCCACAGACTAGAAACCCAAGATCTGCTCTCTGAGAAAGTTCTAAACCTTTTCAGGATTTCAATTATTCACTAAAAGTCACTGACTGTTTGATTAACAAAACAAAGACATATACATATATATATACATATATAACCTCTCCTATCAGGAGGGAAGGAAGGAGGAAGCATTTTTACAACTTTGTAAAACAAATCTTTAAAAAAAATTTTCAACATGCCTACAGCTGACATCCTATTACTGAGAAACAATATGTTTTCCTATCACAGGCAGGCTTACCCCATGGCCTTTAAGCATCCTACTAGAAATCAGATATAATACAATAAGACAGGAAAAGGAAATAAAAGTCATACAAATTGGGAACAAAAAATAGAATTGTCTTTGTTCTCAGCTGACAAGATGGTCTAGAATATAGAAAATCTGAAAGAGCCTGGCAACACAGTGCACACTTCTGATCCCAGCAGGAGAGAGGCAGAGGTGGGCAGGTCGCTGAGTTCCAGGCCAGGTCTGCAGAGCACGTTCCATACAGCCAGGGCTACACAGATTAACTCTGCCTCAAAAAACAAACAAACAAGAATAATACAACCAAATACATGCAAGACCTATGTGAGATCAACCATACAGCTCTGGTGAAAGAAATCGAAGAACTGACAGAGTGGAAGATATGAACATGAAGAGTTAACAGTGTCATGACATAATTTTCCCCCTCAAGATAATGTTTAGATTCACTGTCACCCTACCCCAAAGCCAATTATTTTGTGAGGAGCCAGAAACCGACCCAACTGTTTCCACAAAGAAGCAAAGGGCCCAGAACAACAAAGAACAATAAAAAACAAAGTTGCCAATTACTAACTTGAAGATTTATTATGAAGCCATAGTAATTTAAACAGTATAGTATTAGTAAAAAAAAAAAAAAAAATAGACAAAGAAATAAAAAGGCCATAGAAAAAGAGCACAGAATTAGGCTCGCATAAATATATTCACCTGAGTTTTGACAAAGAAAGGAAGAACATGATGAAATGGAAAAGAGTGTCCTCCACAAGCATGGTGAAAAAGAGGAGGGAAGGAGAGAAAAAAGGGAAGAGAGGGAGGGGAGGAGAGGGGAGAGACAGGGACAAAAGAGGAGGGGGAGGATAGGGAGAGGAGAAGGGAGAGGAGGGAGGAGAGAGAACGAGAGGGGAGGGGAAGGAAAGTGGGGAGGAAAAAGGAGGACAGCGAAAAGGAGGGGAGGGGAAGGGAATGGGAGAGGAAGGGAGGGGAAGAGAAATCAAAGGAGACCAAGCCTCCTTACCTAGGAAGACCTCCCGTCCTGATGCTCTGGTTAGCTAGAGCACAGTTCAGTGTGGTATTCTGAAATACAGTGAAGCTTTGGTTTGTTGACACTCGATTCCAAAGGAGGTGTTAAGCTTGAAATCTACCCATGGAGCACAATGTGCCTTCCAGGTTCCTGCCTAGGAGCTCCAAGCAAATCATAGATGTCACGGCTCTTCAGAGCCCGGGATTGTATTTGTTTGACCCCTTTGCCTGACCTTTGGCCTTCATCACCATTTCCCATGACTTTCTCCCAGCATGCTCTCCAAAGCTGTGTTCTATTTGACGGTGTTTCCAAAACATTTATCACCAGCCACCACATATTCCCCAGGGTGTCAAAGCCCCTCCACAGTCCTTGGTAAAAGACTGTCATGAATGGACATATATTCCAGAGGGCTGGTGTGACCACATGCGTTGTCACCCCTGGACCAGACAGCCAAGTTTTGATCTTTAACAGAACAAAGCCTGACCTTGCCACATCTGAGAGATACCGGACGTCTTATGCCTATACTGGTCCTCTCTGATGCCCCGTGTCTGTACTGGTCCTCCCTGATGTCCTGTGCCTGTACTGGTCCTCTCTGATGTCCTGTGCCTATGCTGGTCCTCTCTGATGCCCCGTGCCTGTAGTGGTCCTGTCTGATGCCCCGTGCCTATACAGGTCCTCTCTGATGCCCCGTGCCTATACAGGTCCTCTCTGATGCCCCGTGCCTATACAGGTCCTCTCTGATGCCCCGTGCCTGTACAGGTCCTCTCTGATGCTGTGTGCCTGTACTGGTCCTCTCTGATGCCGTGTTTCTATACTTGGTGGGCTGTCCTCTTTGACGGGACCAGTGCTCCTCCTCCTGAGGATGTGGAACACCACCCACACCAGCTCAGCCACGCACACTGCATTGCCACTCTGCTCTAGCTTGGCCCTAGATCTCCTTCAAAGTATATTAACACAGTAACGGTTACATCTAAATAGGTAATTTTCTCTAAAATAGTCCAAGAAATCCAGATGCCTTCCAGCATAGTAGCTGCTCCTAAGGACTTAAAATGTAGTTCAGAACAATAATTAGATTGAACTGTGGTTGATTTTTTTTTTCCTGGTGGGTGGACTCTTTCATTCCATTTCAGCCTAGCACACTGGCTGGAGAGCTCCATTTGCCAGGGAAAACACTGTGTGGGGGGCGGGGGGCCGGGGGGCGTGCAAAGAGGGCAGAATAGCATCTGGAGAGGCTCAATGGTTAAAGGGGCTTGCTGTTCTTACAGAGGACCCAGGTTCAGTTCCCAACACCCACAACACGACAAGCCCATTGCTGCCCATAGCTGCATTTCCTTCTGTAACAGCCTCTTCTGGTCTCTGCAGATACACGGCACACATGCATATAGGCAGGCAAACATTCCGTACATGTGATAAAAATATTTTTTTTAAATAATCAAAAGGAAGTTAAAAATGAGTGTTGGAGGTCTTCGGAATCGCACAGGAAGGTCTCGCCAAGAGAGAAGGTGAAGGCACAAAATGATATGGCTAACATAGCGCAGAGGGGGGAACCATGCTACAGTCCACACATCCAAAGGAGCAAAGAAACAAGGGGGGTGCTCAAGAGGGGGGGTGCTTGAATCTCACTAAGAAAGGGAAATAGAATAGACATCAGGGGTGGAGGGAGGGCGGGGACTGGGTGGGGGAGGAGTGAGGGGAAAAACAAGAGGGATCAAATGGATGGAGAGAAAAGAGTACCAGTAGAAAGAACTGGAATGGGGTGGGGGGGGTGGTAATCTCTGGGATGAGCGAGAAACCTAGGATAAGGGACAGCCCCAGGAACCTATGAGGGTGACACTAGATAACACTCCTAGCAATGGGGGGATATGGAACCTGAAATGGCCATGTCCTGTAACAAAACAAAAACAAAAACTTCCAATGGAGGGGCTGGGACACCAACCCAGCCACAAAACCTTCAACCCACAATTTGTCCTGCCTGCAAGATGTGCAGGGGTAGAGAGGGAGCAGAAACTGAGGGAAGGGCCAACCGATGGCTGACCCACTCCACGAGAGAAAGCCCACCCCTAACATTAGGAATAATGTTCTGTTACACTTGCAGACAGGAGCGTAGCATAAACGTCTGCTGAGAGGCTTCACCCAGCAGCCGATGGAAACAGCCGCAGAGACCCACAGGCAAACATTGGGTGGAGCTTGGAGAATCCTGCGGAAGAGGCAGAGGAAGGACAGTGGGAGCCTGAGAAGTCAAGGACACTACAGGAAAGCATACAGAATCAACTAACCCCACAGAGACTGGACCACCACACAGGAGGCATGCACGGGATGAACTCAGGCCCTTGGCACACAGGTAACAGTTGTAGCTCAGCCTCCTAACAGCAGGAGCAGGGGCTGTCTCTGACTCTGTTGCCTGCCTTTGAATCCCTTTCCCCTAGGTGGGCTGCCTCGTCTAGTCACATGCTTAATCCTACCTCAACTTGATATGCAAAGGCTGGTTGGTATCTGTAGGACCCCTTTTCTGAGGAGAAAGGGAGGGCAGGAAGATGGAGGGAAGGAGAGAGGAGTGGGAGGGGCTGGGAGAAGAGGAGGGAGGGAAAACCGGCATTGGGATGTAAACTAATTAATTAATTAATGTTTAAAATACTATGGCTAAATCTATCTTGGGATATTTTTCTAATAAATATGTGCATACCTCCTCGGGACAAGAGCAGCAAGCTTTGTTAGGCTAGTAGATACACAACTGAACTCCACACCCTCTACTTAAAGATGAATGTGCAAATTACAAATCATAAACTTTTCCTCGTTCCCCGCTGGAGGCATCTATTTCCAGTGAGTGTCAATCAGAACAGGTTGGCTTCATCTCCCACAGAACGTGGCTTCGATGCAGTGGTGTGCTTCAGGCGCCTGGAGCAATGAGCTCCTAGCTGCTCTCCAACAGTACACACAGGGGCTGTGTTTCCAAACATCGGGGTGCTTTTGTGGTTTGGTGTTTTTTGGAGGGGTTGTTTGTTTTATTTGATATTTGTTTGTTTGGTGTTTGTTTGTTTTCACACAAAATCTCATTACGTAGTCCAGGTTAATTTTGCTTGACTAGCTCTGGAGTCAAGCAACAGGCAATGAGCACATCAGTGAGGTGTCCTAGCTTGGATTAATTGACATGAGAAGAGGCACCCTAAATCCGGATAGCGGCTTCTAGTGGCAGCCCAGAGACAGGGTCGAAAGCAGAGCTCCTGGAAGTAAGCAGCCCCGGTTGTTGGGATTAGAAGTTTAGGAAGCCATTGCATTGCTGCCTAACTGTTTCACTCCCGCCTACAGATGCCTTTATTCGGCAGCCACATTCTTAAGGATCGGAGTCATCACTCAGAAGGGTGGTATTTTGACCTCTGCTAGCTTGTTTCTGTCTCTCAGTTGTATTTTTTTGTCAGGAGCCATAGGACCTTGCCTGACCTGCCCCAGTGGCTGAGAGGCCCTGCTGGCTGAAAGCCACAGCTGTCTGCATACTTGAGATAATTATTCTGCCTGGCAACCACAAAAGATCCAGCCTGACCTTGAGAAAGAGAACATTTGGTGTATCGCGACTTCTGAATAATCACCCCACTCCACACCTGCTGCCCTTGGGCCTGGCCCAGAAGATTTTGTAACTTTCCACTGCATTCCTTCCTACCCCCGCCCTCCCAGAAGCTCACTTTAAATTTGAATACCCCCTTACAATAAACGGCTCTTGACAAGCAGTGTTTCCTTGGGCCCCTGTCTCTCTCCCGCCCATTCTTTATTCAGAGGTTGTGACCCTCCTCGCCGCTCCACGAATAACTGGACCCGCGGGTCGGGGAAATTTTTTTCCTGGTTAGAGATCTGGCCTAATGTTAGGAACTCACCTGGCAACACTTCCATCTTGAGCTTTGTTGCAGCTCAGGCCTCTCCTCCGCTTCCTGTGATCTGACCTTCATTTGCATCTGTGCCCCCCTTCAGACAGCCCCCTGTCCTGTTCCCCTAAGGCCCCACATAAAGACGGAGAGGAATCCTTCTTCCTTGTGCTGATGACATTAGCCCCACTAATGACCTCCTGAAGTCAAAGCTAATGTATTTGAAAACAATGATGTACTTTATATACTTGGTGTGATGGGTCATCTTGTCACCCAGAAGACACACATGAAGATGTATCCGAGACGGTGTTTCCAGAAAAGATTAACTAAGGAACTGTCCAAGAATCCTAATACTGGAGTAAGGACCTAACCTAAATGTTGGTGGCACCATCACGTGGGCCATGGTCCCTGGCGTGGATAAAAAGTATAAAGAGAAGTCAGCTGACCGCCAGCACCCCATGACTCCCCTACCGTATATACCACCAACCAAAATAAACCCTTGTCCTCTTGTATGCTTTCTCTTGGATATTTTGTTATAGCAACAAGAACTATAATAAATAAGCCTATCATTGAATTTATTTTAGGGTTGGTTGAACCACGGACACAGCATGAGCCATGTTCAAGGTCCTTCCATGGCACAAAGCATATCTGCCTCTGTAGAAACAGTCCAGCATAGCCACGTGCTGCTGTGACTGCAGACTGAGTCTGCTCCGTAGGACTCGGTATTAAAACCCTCCCTTGATAATTGGCTAGTGGGGTGTGGTACCATGGAAACAACAGAAAAGAGACTGAGGAGCACATGATGAAAAAAACACACCAGCAGAGGCGGCTGACCCAGCCCAAGGGGAGCCAGGACTAACCAGAACTGACCCAGACAGCTTGTATGAAAAAAAAAAGCGAACAGTTGGTTCTTATTGATTGTGGGGTGATGCACTAAAATTTGGTAATTACCCATTATAGATGGGCACGGTTTCAAAAGATGTTTTTCTTCCTGTGTGTGAGTGAGACTGCTTTGCACTTGGAGAGCTAATGGATGGCCAGGTCCATTCAGGAACTGCTGAGTCCCTCCTTGTAACCATACTGCCAGGAATGAAGATATTCTAGAGAGATCCAAAACCCCTCTCTTTGGCTATTAGACCATTGAAATAATGGACTCCGAGGACTTGGCATTTTCCCGTGAGTCTTACACTGGCAGAAGGTGAAAGCTGAAGCCTGCTGCCAGGCAGAGGGACAACTGGTCTCCAGGAAAGAGAGTTAACACAATTCTGACTAGTTGTCAGACCACCTTTCGGGACAGACTGGAGCCCAGACAAGGACCGGTCAGTGATGGGAGGACAAGACCACACCTTGATAAGGAGTGCTTAGCCATGCATACCTCTTGCTTTCTAGTTAGATCTAAACCTCTGGGGCTGCGGGGATATTCACAGTTAAGAGCACCTGTTGTTCTTGCGGGGAGGGCCTGGGTGCAGTTCCCAGCATGTATACAGCGGTTCACAACCATCTGTAGCGGCAGTGCCAGGAGGTCTGATGTTGTCTTCTGACTTCTGTTGGCACTGGGCATGCATGTGGTACACTACATACAAGCAGGCAAATAATGCTACACATAAAAACAAGTAACTACAAACCTAGACCTCCCATCAATATCCGTAAGATAGACTAGCGGACGTAGCCACTGTCCCTTTCTATTTGTTTCTCGTCCCAGTGTGGCCACATTGAAAACATCTCCTTCCTCTATGTTTTACTATCACTCATCTCCTTAGTTGGCCAGTTAAGGATGAGTGAGCAAGCCTGGGATGTTAGGACTGTCATAAGACCCAAAGTTAACCTGTAATTCCCCACCTGACCAAAGACCATGTAACTTTCTAGAATGCTGGGAGTTGTAGATCTTGGGACATACCAAAGCCACATAGGAAAATATGGTGGCCATATGGTTTTGTCCTTAAAAGCCCCTATGACATATGTCTTGTTGCCACTCTCTGGGAAGTATAGAGAGTGGTCCTGCCCAAAGCCCACTCTGGTCAGTATTTTATAAAGCTTGCTTCAAATTTGGCTCAAAATTGTGGAAATGATTTTTCTCTCATGTGAATCTCAGGATTGACACTGACAAGGCCCAGGATATGACCCCAACAAGTTAGTAACATTCTGTTACTGCTATTGCTGTGTTCCATGTTCCTCGTGGTTTGGTCTGGACCTTTGGACGGCGCCCAGGGACTATCGGTGCATGAGCTGCTGAGAAAGCATAGGGTGTGCTAGAGAAACACGTTTGCTCTGATAGACAATAGTCACGTTTACCCTGTTTTGAACAAAACATTTCTGGTGAACACCCTGTCTCTGCATAGAGATGAGTCCAGTGTGACTCAAAGGTTAAGGCAACAGAATAGACAGGCATGATATGAGGAGAGAGGTGCCTTATCCCATCTTAGTCAGTACATTGGTAGAGGAAGGAGGGGTGTGTGTGTGTGTGTGTGTGTTTGTGTGTGAAGGGTGACCGCTTTTTGCCGAGGTGGCCCACAAGTTTCTACAAAGTAACCTGGGCAACTGTCACCCTAACCAACACATCGGAACTATCATCTCTAGGAAAACCAGTGAGAACGCAACAAAGTAACTGGGCTAGCCAGGCAGCAGGGTCCCCAGTCTAAGCAGTCTGGCCTTACAGACTTATGTCATGTTTTACAATACAGCAGCTAAGCATGGGCCAATGGAAGACGAGAAAGATATGTTGTGCTTTCCGTGAGTCACGGGCTAAGGGCCCAGCACTATTTTTGTCACCTTGCACTGGTCCTTGCCTCTTCCATCTTTACCTACAGACATCTTTGTTCTGCAGGCGTGCTCTTCCATATCAGTATTATCAGAAAGGGTGGTATTGTGACCTCTACTGACTGGGCTCTGTTTCTCAGTTGAATTCAGACTCAGGTGAGAAAAAGGAGCCCCAGTCATTGCTGTCCTGAGTCCCTCATGCGTGAGTCCTGCAGCAATTTGTCTGCTCGGATCAGGATTGGTTTCCAGAATTGACTGAGTCATATCTGGATTGATGTACGTATCCTACTTACTGTCATATGAGGCCAGCCAGTTGAAATGCCTGTCCCTCTTGCTGGCTGGACTTCCCTAGCCTGTTTCACATTGCGTAAATCTGAGCTTGGACACAGGGTTCCTTTCCTTTAGGCCTGTCCCACACGGGCTCCAGTAGTTGTTTCTTATTGTGTGTCTGAATACCTTCAAGTGGCCACACCAACAGCCCCAGGGCCAGCAAGATGGCTCAGGTGGCACTTACCACCAAACCCAACAATCTAAGTTTGATTAGCAGAATCCACACAGGGAGAAGAACTGGCTTCTACATATTGTCTTCTAACCTCTACACCACACACACACACACACACACAGACACACACACACACACACACACACACACACATGCACACACTCAAACACTCATACACACAGAGGCACACTCACCAAATAAATACAAAAATCCTTATTTAAAAAATTGCTACAAGCTCCCATCTTTGTGACATAGGAAAGAGAGGGACCACACAATGCTGTGAGTTCTACCAGCCCTACTGTGTGGTTTTTGCTTGTTTTGTTTTGTTTGTTTTGTTTTGTTTTGTCAAGGCATGGTTTCTCTATGTAGCCCAGATTGTCTGGAACTCACTCTCTAGACCAGGCTGGCCTAGAACTCAGAGATCTACCTGCCTCTGTCTCCTGAGTGCTGGGATTAAAGGTCCTAGAAACCTACAAGAAGAACATTATAATGGGCAGATCTGGGCACAGGGGTTCTGCTCAAACTATGGCACCAACCAAGGACAATACATACAGTAAACATCAACCCAAATCTAGCCAATGGACAGGACATTCTCCACAGTTGAGTGGAGAGTGGGGTCTGACTTTCACACGAACTCTGGTGCCCCATATTTGACCATGTCCCCTTGGTGGGGAGGCCTGGTGGCACTCAGAGGAAGGATAGCAGGCTACCAAGAAGAGACTTGATACCCTATGATCATATACAGGGGGAAGAGGTCCCCCTCAGTCACAGTCATAGGGGAGGGGAATAGGGTGAAAGCAGGAGGGAGGGAGGAATAGGAGGATACAAGGGATGAGACAACAATTGAGATGTAATATGAATGAATTAATAAAAATAAAAAGTAAAATAAAGATAAAAAAATAAAGGCATGCGCCACCACTGCCTGGATCTTATTGTGCGTTCTATGACCAGTTTCTGAATCTTCCTGGGCCTTGGTTGCGTTGTGCATAAATGAAGACAGCGATCATAGCATCTACCTAAAATCTCAGTGAGAATGGGAGTAAGATCTGGGCTAAGCATGGTTGTACACCCTGGAATCCCAGCACTCAGGAGGCCAAGGCAGGAGGATCATGAGTTCAAGGCCAGCCTGGACTAAAGAGTGAGCTCAGGTTCAGACTAGGCTATGTAGGAAGGGACCAACACAAAAATAATTTAAAAAATAAAAAATAAAAAAGCAAAACAAGACAACTCCAGAAATCAGAGCTGTCAGTGTGCCACACTGTGCCTGGCATACAAAAATTCCAGAGGGGCTGGAGGTAATCTAGTGTGTAAAACACTTGCCTTGTAAGCGTTACGGTGTGAGTTTAAGCACCCCCCCTCAAACCCACAATGGCTTTTGTTATTGTTGTTGTTGTTGTTGTTGTTGTTGTTGTTTAATTTAGATGTGGAGAGATGGCTTGGAAGTTAAGAGTACTTATTGCTCTTGCAGAGGACCTGGGTTCAGTTCCCAGCACCCACAAGAGTCAGTTTACAAACACTTGTAATTCTAGTTCCAGGGAACCCAACACCATCTTCTCAACTCCATTGGTGTCTGAGCATCCACAGAAGATATAAGACACAGAAATAAATCGATTTTAAAACCAGGAGTAATAAGCTGTGTATGTAACCCCAGAGCTGGGGAGGTGGGGCAAGTAGATTTGCAGAGCTCCCTGGTGGGCAGCCCAGCCTACCTGGCAAGCTCCAGGCCAATAAAAGACCCTGTCTCTGAAAGAAAGAAAGAAAGAAAGAAAGAAGATGAAAGAAAGAAAAAAAAGAAGTAAAAAAGAAAGAAAAGAAAGAAGAAAGAAAGAAAGAAAGAAAGAAAGAAAGAAAGAAAAGAAAGAAAGAAAGAAAGAAAGAGAGAGAGACAGAAACAGACAGAGAGACAGAGAGAGAGAGAGAGAGAGAGAGAGAGAGAGAGAGAGAGAGAGAGAGAGAGAGAGAAAAGAAGGAAGGAAGGAAGGAAGGGGGGAAAAGTAGACAGCTCCTAAAGAACAAATCAGTCCCCTGCCTGTGCCTCAGTTTCCTCTACTTAAAACCCATAATATACCAGGTCCTTGTCCTAGTGATGATGTGAGGAGTCTAAAAGGGGAGCAGGGGCCTCAACAGTCTCTCCCCGGGATGCAACCTGGAGGTTACGGTTAAGCTTGCACACTGTCTCTTCCTATGAACTATCACTGTCCTGCTCAGCCCGGGCTCCTCAAGCACTGGTCCTGGCAGAGTGTTCTGCACACAAGACGTTGCACACTCGCAGCTCCTGAAGATACAAGATCTCTCTTCACAGAGAACCTCAGACTAGGTATGAGGGTGGGCCACCTACTGTCCCAGAACTCAGGAAGTGGAGGGCAGAAGTTATTTGGCTAGACAGAGAGTTTGAAGCCGGGAAACTCTTCCATGTTAAGGCATGGAAATTCTCAAGCCCTTGATAGATAGCATGTCTACATAGTTCCCTAATCTGAAACAGAAAGAGAAGCTCTCCTGGTGTAGAATTGTAAGGTGCTTTGTTCTTCTAAATATTCTGTAAGTTGTATTTAACATAGTGAAGGGAAAATTCACAAGATTACCTCAGGGGCAGCTGTCCACGTTCACATATGTGCCCAAGCAGAATTTTCACTTATCCTCCTTGTCCCCCAAAGTCTGTCTCTTTGCAATTTCTCCGTTTTCTGGGAGACTCTGACAGAGAGAGTGTGGCACAGAGGCTTGCACGGTGAGGACAGTGGGACGTGGTGGGGGTATTCAGCAGCATGAATGTGGAAGGCTCTGGGATCCCTCCAGCATACGCAAGGCCTGAGGGGGCTGTCTGCCTTCACAGCCACATTGCAGTGGAACCAGAGCACAGGGGGGAGGGGGGACAAGCAGAAAGGGGGAGGGGCAGGGGCAAGCAGAAAGAGGGAGGGGCAGGGGCGAGCAGAAAGGCCCTCTCCACCACACAACAGCGAGAACTGGATTCTGCAGAGGGTTGGACATGGCTTTGTGAGACAAAACATATTTTTAAATCTCCGAGCCCCACATATTTGTAAATGAGAGTAATGGGATCATTAAGTATGTTAGCAAAGTTAGGAAACCGAGAACCTTAAGACCTTCTGGGTGGCAGTTATTCGCCCAGACTAAAGCCTATGGAAGTGGGTAGGAATGTGGCTGAGACAGTAGGTCTCTTGCCTGGCATATGTGGAGTTGATGCTTGGATCTCCAGCACTGCAAAACCAAGCATGGAGGTGCACACCTATAGTCGAGCACTGGAGGAATAGAGGCAAGATCCAAGGTCATCATCAACTTTGTATCAAGTTTGAAGTTGGCCTGGGCTACCTGGAAGGAAGGAAGGAGGGAGGGTGAGATGAAGGAAGAGAGAGGAAAGAGGGGGGGGACCATAAAACACATAGGGATATATTAAATGAATTAAAATCAAGAGCCTCCTGGGGGGAGCGATGGGTAAAGTGCTTGCCTGGCAGGCTTGAGAGTCCTAGGTCATCTCCTCAGAACCCAGTGTGAGGCATGCTGCTGGAATCCCAGGGATGGATGGTAAGATGGGCGCTAGAGACTAGCAGATCCCTAGTGGCTCACTGCCAGCTGGCCTGCTACATGGCAAAAAGGCCAGGCCAAGGAGAGACTCTGTCTTTAACAAAAAAGTGTGGAAGATATCTGCGAAATGACACTAGAGGTTGTCTTCGGACCTCCATATGTTCATGCATACAGGTACATATGAGGACCTGTGCTCTTATACACACACACACACACACACACACATGCACACACACACTCGTCTCCTATGAACTCTTAAAAAAAAAAAAACAGACCTTGGTTTTAGAGACACTTTAGCTTCCCCAAAAGATTGAGCTGAAGTGCAGAGACTCATATTCCTCACAGCTTCGCTGGAGTCAACGTGCCGCCCCCCTCAGCCTGCCCCCGAGGCGCAGAAGATTGCTACTTGAATTCTAGAACTGTGTACGTATCTGTTACACATGTACACATGCCACATACATACACACGTACACATATATACATACACACCCATACACACGTACACATATATACATACATAGTTACACCTATATACATACATATCCATATATACACACATATGCACACACACACATACATACACAATCCATATACACGTGTACACGTACATACACACACATATATACATATTCACATCCATGTGCATGTACACACATACATACTCACATGCACGCACACATGCATCTCTGCCTTTGGGGACTCTGGTCACAATCAGGAGCTGAGGCTTGGAAGGGTGGCATGTGAGCCCGCTGTGCTATTGTGTCCTTAAGAGTAGCCCTAGACTTATCTTCACCTGCCTGTGCTTAGGTCGGACCTTGAGGTTCTGATGTGTATGAGGAAAATCATTGTTCTCCCTTCCAGACGGAAGAGTGTTTCATTCACTCACATTCCATGTGGTGGTCTTGATCCAAGCAAAAACTCAAAAACTTAAAATGCAGCCACTTGGCCGGCTCATACTAGTTTATACTGCTTTGCATATTTTTTTAGAGATTTTTAATTTTTTTGGCTTTTTGTTTGTTTGTTTGTTTGTTTGTTTTTCGAGACAGGGTTTCTCTGTGTAGCCTTGGCTGTCCTGGACTCACTCTGTAGACCAGGCTGGCCTCGAACTCACAGCGATCCACCTGCCTCTGCCTCCCGAGTCCTGGAATTAAAGGCATGTACCACCACACCCGGCGAGATTTTTAATTTTTTTTATGCATGTGTCTGTGTGTGTGTCTGTATGTGTGTGTCTGTACATGCATGCATGTCTGTGTGTGAGTGCATGCCTGTGTGTGCATGTGCGTGTGCGTGTGCGTGTGTGTGTGTGTGTGCCATGTGAGGCTGGAGCCTCCAAGTCCATGCTTCCACTCTGAAGGCTGCTGTCTAAACTAGTGGACACACTGACCGGCCCCAGCTCACGTGCCACCCTTTCCTGAGTGAGCCCTTCCTGGTTTCCATGCAAGAGCCTCCCCCCCCCCCCCCCCCCCGGGGCACTGGAGCCACTGACACCCTGGTTCCAGGATAGACAGAATCTGAAGATGTTCAACTTATTATTTCATTCTCAGCTTACACTGATGAATGTGCTCCCTGCACAACAGCAAGAGAAAGGCTAATTTGTGGCTGAGGTGACTCAGCGGTGTTATCAGCTTCCTGCAGAGAGACCGCTAACAAGTTCCTCAGGCATTATGCAATTGATGGCTGCATGGCTCTCTTTCATTCAGAAATTTGTACTGGGTTTTTACACAGCTGTGTGAGGGAGCTTCAGTGTGTCTGGGGCCTCAGAATAAGTAGGGCTGAGGTCTTAAGTACCAGGAAAAGACCGATAGTCACGTCATTTCAAAGGATACATCAGGGCACTAAGATGGCTCAGTGGGTAAAGGCACTCAGGACTTGAGTTCAATGCCCAGGACTCACATGGTGCATGGCGGAAGGAGAAAGAGACTCTCAGAGGTTACCTTCTGACTGCGCGCATACACACACACATACACACAGAGAGGCCCACATTCAGGCACACACAGGTCCACATACAGACACACATAGACACAGGCACACACACATGTGCACACACATATGTACATACAGGCAGACACACATAGGCACACAGACACACATAGACATACAGACATACACAGGCACACACACATACATAAACACCCAGAGAGACACAAAAACACACACATGCACACAGACACACACGCGCACACACAGAGGCACACATACAGATACACATAGACACACCACACCTAGGCAAATGCAAGCACACACAACAAACATATATAGACATGCATAATCACATAGATGCAGAGACACAAACACACACACACAGGTTTTCATGCACACACGTACACACACACACACACACACACACACATACATGTTTTCTATGCCCTAAAGTCTGTTATTTGTAGAATTTGAGGAGACTATCTGATTTAGCTGCTAAAAGAGGGCTGGATGGATTTCACTAAGAAGTTGGGAAGTGTGTCAGTTCTTCTGGGCCAGATGTGCCGTTCATCCCTCGCTGGCCCGTTCTTCCTCTTTGCTCCCAGAGCCTTCAGAGGTGGATGCTTTTAACTCCTCCTGCTGCTCTCTGTAGCCTGAAAAGCACATCTGCATCTGTAACTTCCTGGAAATCTGGAGATTAACACTGTCTGCTTCCATCTCTACTTTCTGGTCCCTTCAGCCAATCTTCCTTACAGTGGGCGAGGCTACAAGCTGAGCGTGAGTAAAAGATACTGGTGATCTGCAGGGTGAGGAGGAAAAGCTGAAGGTAAGCAAAGATGTCATTTATGAATGCAGGATGGGAAAGCTGTCCCTGTGCCCATCACCACCACCCTCTCCACCCTGTCTCTGTCTCTCTATCTCCTCTCTTTCACACACACACACACACACACACACACACACACACACACACACACACTTTTTATACCACAAACAACAGCATAAACAGTTAAATAATATTTAAAAACAAATCAGCCTTGCCATGTTGTGCAAAGCCCAGGGCAGCCACTCGTGGAGGTCACCGATTCTCACAGGCTTCATGTGTCAATGACAATTGTAGTGATGTCATTGTTTCCTCACCAAAACACAATGTTCTAGCATCACCATTGGCAGATGTAACATTTGTTTTTTAAAAAGCCAGTGCCATCTGGTTTGGGTTTTTTTTGTTTTGTTTTTTTATCAAATATTCAGGTTGACCAAAACTGACAATATGTTTTGAAGGCACTGTTAAATTTTAAATTATGCATTGTGTGGGGTATGTGGCTAGGGCTGGAGTTACAGCCTGTGTTGGCCCTAGGATCTGAACTCGAGTCCTCTGGAGAGGCAAAGCATGCTTTTCACCACTGACTCAGCTCTGCAGTCCCTGTTTGCTGTTTGGACAGGGTCCTCAACAACCCAGGCTGGCTTTGAACTCACTGTGTAGCTGAGACCTTGAATCCCTGATCCTCTTGCCTTCACCTCCCTAGTGAAGGAATTATAAGGAGTTCACAGCTTGCTGCTGGGCTGCAACAGGTTTTAAAACTCCCTTTCCTCTCCAAGTCCTATCTTCAATTTAATTTTTTTTTTAATTAGAGTTATAATAAAGTGTATTAGGTTTTCCCACTAAGCATTAGCCCACAGGGTGGCAGGCTGGAGCAGATGGGCCAAATCCATCCCACTTACTGTTCTTGGACATCGTGCAAGTTTAAGATCTTTTTCAGATTTTTTAAATGTCTGGGGAGAGGAGTGCATTGAAAGAAGATTTTGTGACATGTGCAAATTATATAAAATTCAAATCTGATACCTATAAATAAATCTGTTTTGGGCCACAGCCATGCAGCATGCCTGTTCTAGCATCCGTGGCTGCTTCCACATGTCCTCTGCATGGCATGCTCAAAATGAAGTACTTGTAACAGAGACCATGTGTCCCACAAAGCTGCAAATACTACTCATTGCTTCTTTCTAGGAAAAGTTTGCTGGCTCCCATGGTAGCCTATTAAAATTAGCAACAACAGAAATCAAAACGTTGCTTGTATATTAATAGATCTGTCTGAGCCAAGTGACACGGTTTCATGGCGCACAGGCAAACTTCAAGCAAGAAGAATGGGAGGAATAATTACCCCGTCTTGATTTTTTCTCACTCCCAAAGAAGCTCAGAAACATGTGGCAGAAGTGACCTAGTTGCAACTTTCTCAGGAAGTCAGGAGAAGTCACACACGGCGGTAATGATTTGGAAACCGTGTCAAGTATACTCAGAGATGCCTGAGAAGTAACTCAGCCTTGATCTCTTATGTGGACACCTAAAGAACAAGGCATGCCCAATGAGACGCGCTGTGAACATCGCCACAGTCATCGCAAGTGACAAACAGCCCCACCTCATCGATGACATAGGCTTCTTGCTAAACCAGAAGCAGCCACAACAACTGGACTGGCTCTCCAAGCCAGAACATTGGCTTGATTACTGTAATTAGGGAACTAGATAAAAATCAGTATATTCTACATATGAATTTCTGTGGGGATTTTTTTTGTTGTTTTTGTTTTGTTTTGTTTTGTTGGTTTTTCAAGACAGGGTTTCTCTGTGTCGCCTTGGCTGTCCTAGACTCACTTTGTAGACCAGGCTGGTCTGAAACTCACAGTGAGGCCTGCCTCTGCCTCCCGAGTGCTGGGATTAAAGGCGTGCGCCACCATGCCCAGCGATTTTCTGTGTTATCACACTCTTAAAATGACAAAAACATACACAGAGAAAACAAGGGCTGGGGTTGTAGCTCAACAGAAAGTTTGCATAGCATGCACACAGCTATAGGTCCAATACCCAGCACCACATAAACCATGCATAGTGGCACATGGCTGTGATCTCAGCATTTGGGAGCTAGTAACAGAAAGATCAGGAGTTTGAGATTGATTACTAGCTCTCTAAGGTTGACGGTGACTGTGGCGTGTGACCCTAAAAGACTAAAAGGAAGCTTAGCGTCTCCTGAGAATGGAGCCTCCACTGAAGGATTGCTCAGATCAGACTGGCTTGTCGCCATGTCTGAAGAGGATCGTCTTGATTTTTTTTTTTAATTAATGTAGAAGGACCCAGCCCACTATAGGCAGCACCATTCCCTAGGCAGGGGGTCCTGAGGTATAAAAGAAAGCTAGCTAAACCTGTGAGTGAGCCAACAAGCAGTGTTTCTCCGTAGTGTCTACATCGGGTGCCTACTCGAGTTCCTGCCTTGACTTCTGCCAATGATGAAATAAGATGAAATAAATCCTGCCTCAGGTTACTACTGCTGTGAGAAAACACCATTTTTTAAAAAACAAGTTGGGGAGGAAAGGGTTTATTTGGCTTACACTTCCACCTCATAGTTCATTACCAAAGAAGTCAGGGCAGGAACCCAGAGGCAAAAACCAATGCAGAGGTCATGGAGGAGTGCTGTTTTGTTTATTTCCTTTTTGAGACAGGGTTTCTCTGTGTAGCCTTGGCTGTCCTGAACTCACTCTGTAGACCAGGCTGGCCTCAAACTCACAGCGATCCGTCTGCCTTTCCCTTCTAAGCCTGCTTTCTATAGAACCCAGAATCACCAGCCCAGGATGGCACTACCCACAGTGGGCTGGGCTCTTCTCTATAGCTCACCAATTAAGAAAATGGCTTACAGGCTTTCATACAGCCAGATCCAATGAAGGCGTTTGCTCAACTCTTCCTCCTCTCCAATGACTCTAGCTTGTGTCATGTTGATGCAAAACCAGCCAGCCAAACCCTTTTCCCTCTGTATTAGTCATTTTCACCTGTGGTGACAAAATACCATGACCAAGGCAACCTATAAAAGAACATGTTTAATTGGGCTTACAGTGTCAGAGGTCAGAGTCCATGATGGTAGAGCAAAGGTACGGAGGCTAGAACCGCTGAGAGCCCACATCTTGATTCAAAAGCACAAATCAGAGAGTACACTAGGAAAGGCAGGAGTTATGAAACTTCAAATCCTGGCCCCAGTGACACACCTCCTCAACAAGGATACACCTCCTGACCCTTCCCAAACAGTTCCACCCGAAGAGCATTCAAATCTATGACGCTATGGGAGTGATTTTCATTCGAACCATCACATACCACTCCCTGCCTGCTCCAGCTCATAGCCACATCATAACACAAAATGCCTCCAGATCAACCTCAAAAATCTAACTTCAAAAGTCTTCACAGTCCTTTACTCCCAAGACTGTTTGAAAGTCCAAAGTCTCATAACTGTAACCCCCTGTTTAAGCCAGAAAACAAATTATGTCCTTCCAGCATTCCATGGTACAGAATATGCATTACCATTCCAAAAGGGAGGAATGAGGGTGCAGTGAGGGAATATTGGATAAAGGCAAGACCAAAATGCAGCAGGCCAGATTCCAATTCCTGTAGCTCCATGTCTGATGTCTAAGGGCTTGGCTGGCTCCACTCTTCCAGTTTTCTGACTACAATACATTTTCCTCTTGGGCTGTTTTCATTCCCTGTGCACAGCTCTCCTTGGCATGTACCCCAGAGGCCCAGCGTCTCTAACATCTTGGGGTCTCCAAGACAATCCAGGCTTCGCTTTCACTGCTTCATGCGATGGCCTTTCAGGGCCTCCATGCTGGGACTTCTTGTCAGATGCCTGGCCTCTATAGCTTTCCGTAGCCATGAAGGAAGATTGTGCAACCCCTTGATTTCTGCATCTCTCGTGACTCCAAAGCTAGAACAAAGTGGGGAACATTGCCGAGTCTGCTGCACACACAGAATGGGCCCTGGCCCCATGAATCACATTAGTGGCAGCTTTCATTTCTTGTGGCTTGGTAGCAACAAAAAATTCCTTAGGCCTTTTCTTTTTACAGGTGAGAAGATTATGGGGGAGGGGAGATCTTCCTCTTCCCACCCCTCCCCTCCCCTCCTCACCCCTCTCCTCCCCTCCCTGCCCCAGGCTTTTCTCCCTTTGTTTCAATACAGATCTGGCCTTCTTAACCTCTTATCTCTTTCAGCACAAGCCTGGCCTTCAACACTAAACTTCCCGGGGCCCTTTTTCTCCTCAAACTGTACATCTTTGTATATCTTTTGTCCTACTTGCTCTTTTTCACTGTAGACCTGAGTCAATATTTGGCTGTCTTAAAATCTTCTCCACCAAAGAACTCAGTCTATTATTTTAAAATTTAGCATCAGACAATTTCTAAGGGCAAGGACAGAAAGCAGCCACGTTCTTTTTTGAAAATATCGCAAGGATGGTCTCTGGCCCGGTTGCTAATAAACCCCTCTGAAACTTCTCCATCTGGGCCTCCATAGTCTACACACTGTTGTCCCCAACACTTTCCTATTCTACAATTCCAAAGTCTTCCACATTCCTCAGTGTAGTCAGGTCTGTCATAGCAAGACCCACTTCCTGGTACCATTTTCTATCGTAATTATTTTTCTATTATTGCTGTGAAGAGACATCGTGGTCAAGGTAACTTATAAAACAAAGTTTATTGGGGGGGCTTACAGTTTCAGAGGATGAGTTCGTGATCATCACAGTGGGGAGCATGGCAGCAGACAAGCAAGCATAGCCCCGTAGCAGTAGTTGACGGCTTAGATTTTGAGACAACAACGACAAGGCAGAGAGAAAGAGAGAATGCCAGTTTAGAATGGCATGGCCTCAAGGCCCGCCCCTAGTGACACACTTCCTCCAACAAGGCCACACCTCCTAATCCTTCCCGAACAGTTCTACCACCTGGAGGCCAAGGATTCAAATATATGAGCCTGGGGGGAGGGGGGCAGGGCATTGTCATTTAAACCACCACACTACTGAGCATCCTAGCTTGGCCTAACATAATAGCTCCATAGCAACTGCATATCAGAAGGGAGAAGGGAAGTGAGGAAAAGAAGAAAGAAGGAAGAAAAAGTGGGTAACCAACATTAAAAAGAGCTTTGCCTTGTCTCGTGGTCTCAGCGGTTTGGGCCTATGTTGTTTGGTTCTGTTGTTTTGGCCCTGTGGTAAGAACACACATCAGGGAACTATCCATCACATCGCACCTAGGAAGCAACGACACAGAAAGAGCTTGGGTCCCCATATCCTCATCAAGACCCTGACTCCATTGGGCCCCACCTACCAGTCAATTTATTGCCTACCAGTAATGCCACAGGTTAGGCACCAAGCCTTCATCACAGTCTTTAAGAAGCCATTCTTGGGGCTGGAGAGATGGCTCAGAGGTTAAGAGCACTGACTGATCTTCCAGAGGTCATGAGTTCAATTCCCAGCAACCACATGGTAACTCACAACCATCTATAACATGATCTGATGCCCTCTTCTGGCCTGCAAGTGTACATGCAGACAGACCATTGTATACATAATAATAAATAAATCTTTAAAAAAAAAAACCATTCTCAGAAAGCTAACAGTGGCCTTCAGACAAGCCACAAGAGCCAAGTCCTTTCACACAAAGCCCCATTTCTAATAAAAAGTTGACAATCTGACATAACTTATCGAACATTCTACAGGAATAGAAAAGAAAATGGTTCCATGACAAAGCCCTTCACACCACTGTAAAGCAAGAAATGGTGTTTGGTTTCAGCAATCAAATTGGAGCTCCTTTTTTGTTTGTTTTGTTTGTCAAGAGAGGGTTTCTCTATGTAGCCTTGACTGTCCTGGAACTTGATCTGTAGACAAGGCTGGCCTCGAACTCACAAAGATCCACCTCCTTTGCCTCCTGAGTGCTGGGATTAAAGGCGTGCGCCACCACCACCTGGCAAATTGGAGCTCATTTAAGGGCTTGTGGCATTACACACTCTCATGAAAGACTCTGAGGCCCAGGAAGCTGGAATAATAAAGAGGCGAGTGGCTAGAAAACAATATATGTAACACTTCCTGCCTTTTATGCAGAAAAAAAAATCAATATTTGAGTGTTTCCCAACCAGATACATTTCAGCAGGAAACAAGAAGATAAACACAGTGTGGCTCCAGATTCCCATCTGTGAAAGGCAGGGACCTTGTGCTGGACTCCATTATTTCACTGAATGCTGAAAACACAGCTTCAGGGCCTAGCTGTTCTGTCTGACACAGAGCACTTGCCAAGCCTTTGCAAAGCACAAGGACCAGTGGGAGCACTGCAACGGTGAGCCTGGAGTCCTCACGAGGAGAGAGTGCTCAGTAGGGGCATAGTAGAAAACCGTTTCAATTTGTGAATGTGTGTGTGTGTGTGTGTGTGTGTGTGTGTGTGTGTGTGTGTGTGTGTATACACACATTGTGTGGCTGTCTGGCTTTAATGTTGAGGCTAGAAAGGCTAGCGAGATACCACAGTGGTTAAGGGCACATATTGCTCTTGTAGAGGACCCAAGTTCAATTTTCAACACTCACATGGCAGGTCACAACAGCCTTAATTCCAGCTCCAGAGGGCGTTCTCTCTCTCTCTCTCTCTCTCTCTCTCTCTCTCTCTCTCTCTCTCTCTCTCTCTCACACCTTTTAAAAGAAAAATAAATATATATATAAAAAAAAAAAGAAGATCCGCTCTCAATATTTTATAATGCCTGCACCCATTGTAAACCAGGAGTAGTAGTAACAGCAGTGCCCAACATTGAGGACAGAAAAAGAAAGACTCGCTGACTAGCTGTATTTCCCAGACCACAATAGGCAAAGAGTAACCAAAAATCAACAGAGACAGTAGTTTGAAGGTTTACTGCTTGAGGAATGTGGACTGACCACATAGGCTTCCAAAGACAAGGCAGGATTTGGAGGATTTCATTTCCAGAGATACTCCCCCTCACCCCGAGGACTGGTTGTCCTCAGTCCTACCATACCCTTTCTGTAATAAATATTTAGTAAGATGCCTAAAGTTAAGTCAAAATGCTACCTATATATACTTGTTAGAATAAGAATATAAAATATACACAATAATGTATGCTGGGATGCGTGAATGTTTGGACACAGTTATATTACAAAACACCCTGTGTCAGATTCAAGCAGCCACATTGCTTGAGACGGATGCAGTTGTATTTTACAATGACTCAAACAGCGGGAGTGGGGCTATCTGTGGTCTTGGCAACTTTCCCATAAGCTGTCAACAAAACAAAGACCAAACACTGTCTGCTTCCACTCACCTGAAATACCTACAACATACAAGCTCACAGAGACAGGAAGGAGATCAGAGGAAACCCTGGCTAGAGCAGGCAGGATGGGAGTTCTCCATTACCGGCTACACTGTCTTGTTTGGAGCCGTGGAAAAGATTTAGAAATTGCCAGTGACCATGGTTGTGTAACATTCTGAATGCAGGTAAAGCCACTGATGTTGTTCACTTAGATGGCTAAAAAGGATGCCTGAAATATTGTATAGATTGTATTACAATAAAAACTACATCTGGCAGGGCATGGTGGCCCACCCCTGTAATCCTAGGACGCTGGTAGGCAGAGGCAAGCAGATCTTTGTGAGTTCAAGGCCAGCCTGGTCCACAGGACAGTCAAGGCTACACAGTAAAACCCTGTCTCAAAAACAAAAACAAACAGAACAAACAAACAAACAAACAAAAAAACACATAGCAAGAGCCTAAGAGAGGGAGGGAGGGAAGGAAGGACAGACCTTGAGGAAAAACTCGTTTGTAAATAAAATGGAAAATTGGAGCTGGTCTTAGCTCTGGACTACAAAAGAAGAGTCTGTCGCAGAAAAAAAAAAAGGGGGGCGCGGGGGAACGGTGGAAAGAAATGAGGAAAGGAGGGTGGGAGAGAGAGAAAGGAGGGGGCTTGCAGAAAATTCCTTTATGTTTATAAAAAGAATAGTGCTAGCTGGTCCTAGATCTGAGAGTTAATGCATGGCTTTCACCTACGTGAATGTCCAGCGGGACATCCGAAAGCCTCCTTTGTGGTCTGTGGTTTGGTTCTATCCTACAGGATGTCTAGCACGGCGGGCCAGCGCCATTAAGTGCCGGTAAGTCTCCCTTTATAGTGATAAGAACTCCCAGGTTCCAATTCAAGAAAGCAGCTCCGCCTCTCTTGAGAGTCAAGGAGGCAGGAAGTGAAGAGAGAGCCTAGGAGGCGCCTGGGTTGCGGCCAAGGGCGTGCCTGAAGTCCTGGGGGAGCGTGAGGGCGGAGGGCTCCGTAAAGGAATCAGCAGAAATCCAGATCTCGGGGAAACGGCTCCAGCTGGAGGATGGGGAGTTCAGGGCCAAGGGACGCGTAGATTATACCGAGAGGTTTCGTCCAGTTTTGATCCCTAACACACCGTCTCCCAGTTTCACGACCGCAAAGCTCATTGCACTTCCCTGCCAGAGGGTGGAGCCAGAGAGCCTCGTACAGATTCCAGGACTCAGGTTCAGGTTTGAGGCAGGGTTGACTCAGCTATCCACGGATGAGACAGCAGGGCCGCCGACTGCGACCTGCTAACAACGGCTGCGATTATTGAGTAATTAGCTAATTCTTTACTTTTTTTTTTTTCTTTTCCTCTCATTTAACTTTAACGACCTATTCCAGGTAGGGCGGAGGCAATGGAAGGTTCAGACAGCTGCAAACTCAGCCAGAAATCATTAAGATAAATCGAGACCCTGACACAGACTCCTAACAAAAGATTAAAATCTCTTGCAATCTTGTAAGTGTCCCTAGGCAGACCGCCCAGTAGGGTTGCCGCAGTCCCCTCCTCCTTCCTGCAGTCAGCTGGGACTTCTACTGGGAGCCGGTCGCAAGCAGTCACACAGCGGCTCCGCCCACTTCCTGGCCAACCTCTGCTCTCTCCCTCCTTCCTGGCTGCAAGCACCGATCGATTCCGACGAATTTAGCCTGCCATCTCAAGGGTTTAAGGACTTGGGAAGCAGTGACTTATGCAGGATGCTGGAAGATCCTAGTTTCGGTGCTTGTGATTCTAAAGTTGGCACTATTAGAGGAAAAAAAGGGGTTGGCTTCTTTACCTCCCGAGGCTCTGTGCTCACATCACAGGCACGAAAACAGGACTGAAAGCCTCTATAGCCACCGTTTTTACCTCTCTGGAGATGGCAAAAGTCCACCTCACGTCAGTGTCCGTTTGATGATCTGCTCAACCATTTTCCGGCTACCTCCACTCCTCCCAGCACTTCCGAGACTACTTTCTAGAGCCCTGGGAACTGCCAGGCATCTTTGTGCCATGTATTAGATTCTGACCTGCAACAGCCAAGTCTAAGCAGCCCCAGCAACCTGAGTCCTGTGTGTACTGTAATTAATGCACTGTCGAATTGTCAGGGCAACTGCCCCTCCCCCTCCCACCCACCCACTAACACTTTCACAGCATCTCGCTGGGTACAGACCACACCTGGCCAGGCAGGTGCCCTTGTTATCCCCGTTCTGCAGATAAGGAAATAGGAGGCACCTGCTTGGAATGCAGCAGAGCCGCTCCGAGCAAATCCCTTACATAGGCAGCATAAGGGAGCGAGGGCTTATTTTGTCTCACAGTTTAAGGGGAGGTCAAGCAAGGTAGTGGAAGGCACAGCAGCCAAGAAGGTGAGGCAGATGGTCACGTCCTGTGCACGGTTATTTTGTTCTCCAATCGCCATCTCCAGTAGTATTGGCTATCAGGCTTGGAGAACTGCGGGGTGGTGGCGTGGGGCTTGGGGGCGGGGAGGAGCGGGGGAGGGGCAGGGGGCAGCTTCTGATATAGGACAGGGGAGCAAAGACCTTGGTACTGAGAGGGAAGAGTAAAAGTTTGGAGGCTTCCAAAGGGCTGGAAACAAGGCCTTGGAAGACTGGCTTTATAATCGAATTGTGTCCCCCTAAAAAAGATGAGTGGATTTTTTTTTTTAACAAAAGATGTATTTATAATTCATGTGTGTGTGTTGCCTGCATGAATGTGAACCATGTGTATGCAGTGCCTGCACAGGCCAGAAGAGGGCATCAGATCCCCTGGAACTAGAATTAGAAGGTTGTGCGTTGCCATTTGTGTGGTGGGATCTGAATCCAGGCCCAGAGACCAGAGCGACAAGTGACCTCAGCTAGTCTGGCTGCTCAGCTCGCTCTGGGGAGTCTCCACCTCTGCCTGCCACAGGTGATAAGACTGTGGGGCAATCACTTTATCCAATGAGCCATCTCCCCAGCCCTACACTTCTACTATTTTAAGCCACCAAATTTAGATGCCTTTTTTTTTTTTTTTTTTTTTGTAGTAGCCAAGAAGACAGTGCCCAGCAGTGTTGGTATGTCTGGGATGATACCATGAGGCTGGGTCTGGGAGTATAAGAATAGCCCCTGTCCAATGTCAGGTAGATGGAATGTTACTGTTTGCACAAACCTCACTATGACAGTGAGGAAAAACAAATTGTTCATGTCCTAGTTAGAGTTATTACTGCTGTGATGAAACACCACAACCAAAAACAATGTGAGGAGGAAAGGGTTTTTTAGCTTAGCTTAAGCCTCCATGCCACGCCAACTGTTGAAGGAAGTCAGGGCAGGAAATCAAACAGGGCAGGGACCTGGAGGCAGGCAGGAGTGGATGCAGAGGCCACGGAGGAATGCTGCTTACTGGCTTGCTCCCCCATGGCTTGCTCAACCTGCTTCCTGATAGAACTGAGGACCACCAGCCCAGGCATGGCACCACCAATATTGGTCCGGGCCTTCCCCCATCAATCACTAATTAAGAAAATGCCTCCGAGTCTTGCCTACGGCCCCATCTAATGGAGGCAATTTTCTCAGCTGAGGTTCCCTCCTCTCACAAGACTTTAGCTTGCTGTCAAGTTGACCTAAAACTAGCCAGCACTGCTCCTCTCTCTCCCTTGTCTATTTTGTGGCCAGTGTCTGCATAGGAGAGGGGGTGTCTATGAGGAAAGGTGAGTAGAGTGCTGACCAAAGATGACAGAGTTCAGCCACAGGTGGGTGGGGAGCTGACGGGGCAAGGAGCAAGCAACAAAGAGTGTGGAGTTGAATGGAAAAAAAAAAAAAAAAAAGAGGCATCTTCATCTCCACTTGCCTCTCTCAACCCCAGCATCTTCTCTTGGGTGTATAGGCAGAAATAGAAACAAACTAATCCCAGCAGCCTTAGCAGTCCCATGACAATGTTCCTGAAGCACTTAGAGTTGCTGCGGATGTCCAAACTTGCGTGCGCACCATCATTACTTTAATCATAGCATGCTTTACACTGCCTGTGACATCTGGTTATTTAATGGGCTGATAACGAAGTAACTGGATGATAAGTGTGATTCATGCTTTAACCACCTTTTGTGTACGGCTTTCCTTTGTGATTCTGTTATTGTTCGCGCATTTAAAAGTCTCATTTGGGAAGGAGGTCAATGATTTTGCTAAAGCAACAAAGGGGTTCCCTTAAGGAAGCTGTGAACTAGCCCTTGTAAAGGGGTTTAAACAGGGCCTGTTACACACTTGTACCTTGGTAGCAATGGGGGATTGGTCCCATGATCCCTAAAGATACCAAACTATAGGTGTTCAAGTCCTTTTCCCTCCTTACTTTATAATTTCTTTTTAAAGATATCATTTTATTTGTGTATGTATATTGCTTTGTGTGTGTGTGTGTGTGTGTATGTGTGTGTGTGTGTGTGTGTGTGTGTGTGTGTGTGTGTGTGTCCTATGTAGTACAGGTGCCTGTGTGGACCAGAACAGGGCACTGGAGTTACAGGTGGTTGTGAGCTACCAACATGGGTGTTAGGAACCAAATTGAAACCTTTCAGGAAATGCTCATAAGCGATGAGACAATTCTCCAGCCCCAGATGCTCTAGCCTTTATGTAAAAAAAAAAAAAAAAAAAAAAGTAGCAACCTCCTACAAACACCCTCCTGCATATTTTATTAATAAGTCATGCCTAAGTGACTAATAAAATCCAATACAATGTAAACATTATATGGGAATAGCTGTTAGCCTGGATTACTTAGGAAATTATGACAAAAGAAATATCTGTACCTACCAGTTGGCTGGGATCTCCTGCTGCCCTGTGTCTCTTTATGGCCTTCCTTGATTTCTTTTATTTTGCTATTTTTGAAATTCAACTTATCTAGAAGCTTGACACACATGTTAGATAAAAGGAAAGGCTCTGGACTTAAGTTGTCAGCTGACTACCCACCAATCTTCTCACTTTCCGTTGCTGCTGCAGATACACTCCATTTCAGGCACAATTTAATGTCAAAAACGTTTTCCAATCCACTGTTTACTGAATTCACAGACATGGAACGCACAGAACAGAGGATCAACTGGCCAAACGTGAGGACAGGCCTTTTGGTCCCCCAGAAACCATCAGATACCCCACCAGTGACAGAGAGTAAAACGGTGGCATCCCTGGAGCAACTTGGCTAGACTTTGTCTCCATGGATAAGGTACAGAGTGGTCAAGGAAAATGCCTGCAATCAACCTCAGTCCTAGACACAAACACACACACACACATACAAGAAAAAATACTTTACTTTGATGCTTAAAACCCCAAACTATTGATTCTATACCTTTAAAATGCAGTGTTTAGGGGCTGGAGAGATGGCTCCGCTCTTAAGAGCACTGACTGCTCTTCCAGAGGACCTGGGTTCAATCCCCAGCACCCACATGGCAGCTCATAGCTGTCTGTAACTCCAAGATCTGACACCCTCACATAGACATACATGCAGGCAAAACACAAGTGCACATAAAATTAAAAACAACAACAAAACACAGTGTTTAAATTGTGCTGCTTGAATCCTCAGGGGCTATAAGGGGTGCATCTCCTGCAGCTACGGAAAATGAGGATGTTAGTGGGTGGTCAGTACTTTATACCTCCTACAACTCAAGAACGTTGTCTTTTATTTAATGTGCATGTTCAGTTTCTAGATAAGGTTACATTAAAATACAAGCACCACCAGAATAATAAAATAAGAAGAAACCAAGCAAGGCCGAAAAGAGACACAGGGCATCTGGAGATCCCAACCAACTGAAGGTCACTGTGGTTTGCACTACGTGTCAGGAAGGAAGTGAGCAGTGCCCACTGAAGGGGGCTACTGGACTGTTAGTCAAGAAGTGCAGTGCTAACAACAGTAGGAGCCAAGGTACCCACAGAAGGGTAGTACTGTACAGTGGGTCCTTATTGCCCATAGACCAGAAAAATGTAACAGAGAGGCCATCTGACATCCAAGGAAGAAGGATGCTAGACAGGGTACCCGGCAGCCTCTGTGGAAGCCTTGGAGATGGATGCAGTCCATCTGCAGGAATGTGGCAGGGAGAAGAAGGGAAAACACATGCCCTGACCTCATTCTCCAGTCGTTCTTCAAACCACATATGTGCCTCCAGTGACCAAGTGCAAACAGAACACGGGGCAGGGAATCCAGTGAGCAAATATTTAACAATAATCTCTGAAGCTTGTGGGAGGGTTGGGCAGGGTGCTTACTTCGCATTTGCCTGTTTCTGTTGTATAAATGTTCTTATGGTGGTCCCCAAACACAAGGTTAAAGAGAGGGTGGCATAATCAGCTCATGCAGGCTCCAACATGCCAATGAGGCAGACTCTATGGTAGTCAGCCTGTCCAGGACACAAAGCAGGGTGGAGAAGGAAGGAGAGAGGGACCAGGAAGAGGACATAAATGCCCTGGGCTGGTGTTACTGCCCACATTGCGCCTGCCAATATTTCAAGAATCTGATATCTGGACTGAAGGCATCAGTGCCTCGGCCTTCACCCAGTGTGGAATTGCAACTGGCCAGGAAAATATAGACTAGTTAGGGAAGGAAGTCAGCACATTGGCCATATAGAAGTGAAAGAGGAGTGGGGGGAGGGAGGAAGAGAGAGGTTGAGATTTCATTCTAGGCTAAGGGTGAGAAAGTCTGCCTTCACCCCTACCCATACCAAGTCTCCAATCAAAACCACGGCCAGAAAGAAGCAAGCTACTCAGGTCTGGGAAGTGTAGGAACTGTGCATCTACACCCTCACTGAGCTACTCAGTAGCTCAACAGCCTCTTGCAACCAATTGGATCCCACGGAGTCAGGAAGAGTGACACATCACAAAAAGTATCCAAGGGTGGGGTCACTGTATAATATACCATCTGTCACTGAGCTCAAAGTCCTGTTCTGAGAAGTCACAGTGCCCTCCTGCTACACCTGCCTGCTGGTGAAGGAGAGGCCACAGAGCCAGTAAACTATTCATGACCTGTGTGGTGGTCCATCCTGACTGAGCTCCTAGCATCCATTCACTGAAGAGACTGAGAGATGCTGTGAGGTTTTGAACCGACTCCCTAAACTTGGCTGCAGAAGCTTAAACCCTGCTTCTCTGTGTAACAAACAGTATAAAATAGCCCTTCCCAGATCTCTAGCAATTAGCCTGCTGTTGTCTCTGTTCCCCGTGACAGTGTGTCATTTCTCCTTCCAAGATGGGAGAGAAACAGGCTCTGCATGTTTTATTAGTATTGACAGCCTTAGGTACGAAACTTCATGGGGGAGAGGGGGGCATAAGACAGTCCCAGTGAGAAGCCCTGTGCCAAACTCCACATCCCCTACCCTTGCCGGTCCACACACCCAAGCTCCAGGCAGCTATCAAAATAAGTAACACATGAAGAGGGTGGCGGGCACTTGGTTCGATGAGCCAGGCATAGCATCATGACCCAGACAAATACAACAGCGTGTACAGAGGCTGGTCAGAGGGGGCACCTTGCAGCCAAATAAAAGGCATAAAAAGAAAGTTACCTTTCCCCTTTCCTCCCGACCCATTCCCACTCTAATTTTTTTTTAATCTTTCCTTAGAAAAACACTTCAGTAAGAACACAATTTCTTTTGATATCCTCCTCCTTAAGGTTTGAGGAACTGTTTAGCAATGTCCATGGCGGCTTCTCATGGGAAACAAAGGATGCTGGCCAGATCTATGGGGGCCATTAAAGACATTTAGAGCATCTTGGGGCCTCTGAGCATGTCTTGAGAGACAGATATCAGAGAGCAGGGTGAGCAAACATGCTAAGCAGCATCCTGAGTAGCAGCTAATATAGAGCAGAAGGAAATACTACAAAGAAGAGGATGCTGCAAACAGGGTTTGGATAAAAATGAGAGACCAAAATGCCGGCAGATCTGGCCAGACAGCAAAGACCTAATAAAGGAAATGGAGAGGGGGCTCAAGCCATGGCTTGGTGGACAGGAGTGCGTGCTGACCTTGGGGAGGGCCAGAGTTGGTGGATAGGAGTGCATGCTGATCTTGGGGAGGGCCAGAGTTGGTGGACAGGAGTGCATGCTGATCTTGGGGAGGACCAGAGTTGGATTCCCAGTACCCATATCAGGCTGCTCACAGCTACTCACAACTTTACTTTCAGGGGACTCAATGCCCTTTTCTGACCTCTGCAGGTACCTGCACATACATATATACATGAACACTGCACATACACACACACACACACACACACACACACACACACACACACACACAAATATATCTGCAGAAAACAGAAACTAAATATAAAGAATAGATTGGCCGGTCTTTGCAATAACTCAAAAGAAACTGATGGCAAGGTAAAGAGAAGTAGATACAAAGACCAGGAAAGCCTTTGCACGCACGGGTTTATCTTTCCTCTGATCTGAGGGGCAGTCCAGAAACAAGGAGACAAAAGCAGAACCCTAACTCTCACACATGATGAGTCAGGTCCCTTGGGTTTTTCCACCAAAACTGCATAAGATAGCTGACCACATCTTAAACCATACAATGAAAGAAGCAAGTTCAAATTCCACTTTGCTGTTTATGTCCTACAGATGTAAGCTTGTATTCAGTCAAATCTTATTTTGTTTTGTGTTTTTGTTTTTGTTTTTGTTGTTGTTGAGACAGTGTTTCTCTGTGTAGCCCTGGCTGTCCTAGAATTCGCTCTGTAGACCAGGCTGGCCTCACACTCAAAGATCTTCCTGCCTCTGCCTTCTGAGTGCTGGGATTAAAGGCTTGTAAAACCATGCCAAATCACTCAGTCGTTTTAACACTCTCTCTCTGTCTCTGTCTCTGTCTCTGTCTCTGTCTCTCTCTCTCTCTGTCTCTGTCTCTCTCTCTCTCTCTCTCTCTCTCTCTCTCTCTCTCTCTCTCTCCCCCCCCCTCCCTCTTCCACCCCCACCCCTGCACCGCAGTGAGATGGCTCTATGAGTCAAAGCCCTTTCCACACAAGCACAGTGATGTGAGTTCGATCCCCAGAACCCACACAGTGGAAGAAGAGAACCAAGTCCTGAAAGTTGCCCTCTGACCTCCTGGCAGCATTTTCACAGGCATGAGAAAGAGGGGGGGGGGGGGAGATACAGAGACAGAGAGAAGCCAAAAATCATTGCAAGTGAGAAAAAAAAAAATCACAATCCTTAAATAAATAATTGTGGGAAAAAAAGACATTAAAAGACATGTAATTACCTTAAAGGTAAACATTCTAACAAAATAACTGAGAGACTTAAGGTGACATGCAAGTATGCTTAAAGGATTAAGTATGCTAATGCCAGCATCCTTTTTGAGGATAAAACAGACTGCTAAAGCTAGAATATTTTATTATTACTTGAGATTCTCATTAATGAAGTCAGAAAAAGTAGTAGGAAACAAAAGAAGCAGCCTTCGTTACTGGGGGAGCGGTAAGTACCCCTTTTACATGATTTATTTGTGTATTGAAAAAAACTCAATTCAATCACTAAAAATATCCAGAAATAACCAAGCTATTGGGTTCCTTTCCAGCTCACAGGGTGAGAGCACAGCCCATTCTGGTGGAGAAAGCATTACAACAGTAGTGACCTAGCTGTGACACAGGAGCTTGAGGCCACATTGTTAAACATGCATTCATGGTTGCAAAAAGAGAGACTGCCACAGGACTTGAAGTGTGTGGACAAGGCAGACTTTAACTCTTGGTCTAGAGGTGTCTTTGGAAGAGCGAACACGCTGAAACAGGAAGTGCATTTCATTTTTATCCCAACTCAAATGGTGGCTGTGGCCCCCACCCCCAATTTGGCTAGTGTCTAACCTCATAATCTTACTCAATAAGCTAGTCTGAAAATAATTGTCCAAACAGGAAATGAAGGAGGAAGAGGAAAAGGGTCACTCACTGCTCCAGGCCACCATAATCCTAGACAAGAGCAGGGGGCGCCTTTGTGTAAACAAAGGTTTTACTGGGTGGAAGGGACTCAAACTTTGCTATTTCTTACAACACGGCACACTGTCATTAAGCAGAAAGAGGAGCAGCCATGTTCCTCTGTCTTTCACTCCATCTGAAGCCAGCCCATGGAGTTGTTGCTGCACACTTTCAGGGTGGATCTTCCCTCATCCATTAAGCCTCTTGGACCCACCCTAATAGTCACGCCAAGAAATGTGACTCTAGATGACTCTAAACCCAGCCAAGTTGAACAATTGACATTAATCATCACCATAGTCGTGACATAAAATACGTGCAATTAACCTGCGGAACTCTTTGATATCATTGCTCATTAGGGAAATGCAAATTCAGACTATAATGCACGCTCATTAGCATGTCTAAAAATGCCTTGACCACGCTGGGTACTGGCAGAGGATATGGAAGGCTTAGAATTTCTTACTGCTGGTGGCAGGAATGTAAAATTAGACCAGCACTTTGAACAGTTGGGCAGTCTGCTAAAAAGTCAAACACTTAACTCCCTTGTGATCCGGACATTCCACTTGCAGATATTTATTCGAGAGGCAGAAGACCATTTGCCCACATAAAGATTAGAAGAAGAATGGCCAGAGAAGCTTTATCTGCAATGACCAGACCCTGGAAACAACAGGCAGGGAAATGGGCATGGTATCCTATCCATACAATACCAAACAACAGCAGGCTGGGGCGATGGCTCAGAGGATAAAAGTGCTTGCTGCACAAGTGTGAGGATCTGAGTTCAAATCCCCCAGAAGGCACACAAAAAAGTCAGCTAGGCAATGCCCTCACCATGGAGAGGGGAGAAGTGAAGGGGACATGAGAAGGCCCAGGGATGAAGAATGACACCCAAGGCTGTCTCTCTGATCTCCATATTGGAACTGTGGTACAGGTTCTTCCTCACCCAAGAGAAATGACAGCGATGACTCTCAATCCCACAAAGAGAGCAGACCCAAAGATGGCAGATACTGTAAGGTTCCTTTGATTCTGAAATTCCTAGAAGATCCAGGCTGCTCTTCTGGGCCGCAGATGAACCAGGGGCTGGTGCAGGAAGAGAGGGTGTCAAAAACACAGGAGGAAGCTCTGGAGGTCATGGAAATGTTTAGTAATTTGATTGTGTTGATGTGCTTACAAATAATGTGCATCAAAACTCACTTAACTGAAGCCAGGTATGGTGGCACACACCTTTCACCCAGCACTTGGGAGGCAGAGGCAGCAGAGTGCTGTTATTCCAAGGCCAGCCTGGTCTGCAGGGTGACTTCCAGGACAGCCAGGGCTGCATAGTGAGACCCTGCCTCAAAACAAAACAAAAGAGAAACAAAAACAGAAGAAAACTCATTTAAATATATGCAGCTTACTATATCAATTATATAGGGCTGGAGAAATGTAACTAAACAATCAAATAAATGTAGTAGCTGACATGTTTTATTTATTTCTTTATTTTGCAAGTATGAGTGTTTTTCCCCCTGGGTGCACATATGTGCACCATGCACATGCACTGTCCAAGGAGGCCAGAAGAAGGCATCTGATCCCCTGGGACTAGAGTTACCACGGTTGTGATCTACCATGTAAGTGCTGGGACCCAAACCTGGATCTTCTGTGAGACAAGAGCAAGCAAGTGCCTTTAACCACGGAAATATCTCTCTAGTCCTACATAGAATTTTTACATACTAGGAAGAGCCAGTTTAGAAAACACAATGGGAAAATGTCTTGTTCACCATACCAACAACAAAAAAGGACAATATAACCTATATAAAAGTAATGGTAAGTTAAGTATTGTATGCTTTTTCAAGACAGGGTTTCTCTGTGTAGCCTTGACCATCTTGACTATCCAGGACTCGCTTTTGTACACCAGGCTGGCCTTGAACTCACAGCGATCCGCCTGCCTCTGCCTCCCAAGTGCTGGCATTAAAGGCGTGCACCACTACTACTCAGCTTGAAACTATCTTTCTAACAGTTCAAATGTTTGACAATATTGGGGAATAATAAACCTGAATAAACAAGAGGGCAAAATACACTGGGCACGCAGGATGTTTGGTGGGCAAAGATGACCACCGGAGCCCAGTCACCAGGGCCTGCAGAGTGGAAGGGGAGAACGAGATTCCCACCAGCTGTTCTCTGACCTCCACTCTCACATGTGGCAAATAGATAAAATACTTAAAAAGTAAAAACATACATCCACAAGGAAAGATCCGAATTAGCGCCATAGAGCCACAGTGCATCAAAGTGAGCTGCCGCTCTCAAGATGAGGACCACCATATCTGTAGCTGCTGAGAGTGTTTGCTGCCAGGGGCTCTCAGGTAACCTCTTCTTCAGGAAAGCTTAACCCTTCCAGAGTTCTGTTCCTAGTGACTAATCAAAGGTAAGAAGGGACCCGCAAAGCCCTGGTGTCAGGGTTTCAATTGGCAATGTCCCTCACAGGCTCCTGTGTTTGGGCACTTGGTCCCCAGGTAGTAACCCTGTTATGGGCCTCTGGCCCAGCTGTCAGATACAGGCCACTAGGGGCAGGCCCCTTGAAGGGTCTATCTCAGCTCTGGCTCTGTTCCCTTGCTTCGATCTGTCAGCAGGTGACAAACCAGGCGTCAAGCTCCTGTTGCCATGGACTCTGACCATCATGCCTTCACCACCATGGTGGACTGGATCAAGATAAACCTTTCCTCCTGTAAATTGTTGCTGTGAGGAATCTGGTCACATAATGAGAGCCATGCCTGGTCCTTTTGCCTCAGAGCGGAGCAGTTATTACGACCCATGACAGCTGCAGAACCTCCGTGGGATCTACGCCCTTGTGAACTCCACCTCATTCAGCTGCACACGCCTCTGTCTCCATCCCCAGCGTGCCTGTGGCTGGTAATCCCAAGGCTCTCTGTAATAAACCTATTTATGCAAATCTCCCGGAGTCTGCCTTCCCAGGGAACCTGACCTACAACAGAGGATAAAGGTGTCAATTATTCCTCAATTAAAGTATACGCTCACTGCAAGTTCTCATCGGAAGAGCAGCAGAATCATTTTTGCTAAGTGGAAATAGCCAAGAAATGAGGGGAGACGGAAGCGCACGGTAAGAATAACGAAGTTCAACTTGAAACACAGGAAATAAAATTTTATTAGAAAGCTATAATAATTTAAACAGTGTATTAATGGTGTCATCGTTGGAAAGGTCACAGAGACAAACCCTGTCTGCATCACAAGATACACAATTACAATTACAATTGTTTATTCAATGGTGTGTGTGATGTGTTGGAGGGGTATCTTGCTCACATGTGTGGGGGGGTCAGATGACAATTTGTGGGTGTCAGCTCCCTCCTTCCTCAGCGTCGGATCTAGGCACTGAACCCCTGTTGTCAGGCTTAGAAGTGAGTGTCTTCACCCACTAGGCCATCTTGAGGACCCCAAAATGAACCTACCTTTCTGAAATGTGCTTCCTTGACTTTTATAGCATGCTGTTCTGTCATAAGGACACCAATTCCTTAGGCCCCTTTCTCATAGAAACAGTACATTCTGTCATATGGACACTAGTAGGGGTGCTGACATTCCTCTAGCCCCCTAATAACGTTAACAAAGCCTATCTCATCATCATCATCATCTCCATTGATTTTTAGGATAAGGCTGTCTTGTCACTCTTCTCTGCTGTACTTCTCACTAACATTCCACTCAAGAAAGTCCCCTCCCTCTCCACGCACTGAGTCCTTTACGGCCCAGCTGGGTCTTCCTGTCCACTTTAAGTGCTGCTACCACCTAAATCAACTTCATCTCCACCAGGACAGCGCGTCCTACACTCCAGCTTCTCAGCCCCTTAGCCTCAGAGACAGTAAGAGGCAGTTCCCCTGCCTCTGTAATCTCTGCCCTGGGCCATAGAGGCCCTTGTCCTTTTGGGGAACAGTCCTGCCTGCCAAACTGTTGACTGTGACACTTCAATCCATGACCGCAGAAGCCTCTTTCCTGCTTTCAGCTGTCATCTTCCAGGTCTACTCTCACTCCACAGAATGCCCCAACATATATTTAGCACTTCTCAATGCCACCTGAAATGTCTTCCGTCTTTAAACACGGACCATGTGGCTTACAAATACGGTGGTGCCCCTTTGTCTCAGTACGGGGAGAATTTCCAGCTTCCGTCCCCACCTCTCTTAGATTTACAGACTCACTCCCAGGTCCTCCCTACAGCTATTAAGTGGCCAAGGAGCCTAGAAGACAAATGTCATCAAGAGTTTCCCTAGGAAGGATTTTCCTTGGCTCTGTCAACGTGAAGCTGAAAGTACCCAAAATCTACTGTGACTCCGCCTCGCCTCTTCCTCTGGCCACGCCCACCCTTGCCTCTCTGGTTCCAATCAGAACGCCTTGCACACTGATGCCTCCTGCCCTCAGAAATCTGCATGTGACAACCCCTTGGTCCACAAGTCCTCCTAGTCACCTTCTTCCCCAGGTGGCACTGAAAATCTTCACGGTCCCTCTACACACCCCAGTCGCTCGGGGCCTCTGCATAGAAACTCTTTCAAAGGCAGAGTCTGCTCCCAGCTAGGGGATCACCTTTGTCCTCAGGGAGTTGAGAAGGGTGTCTTCGTAATTGCATCATCATCCCATCACACAGCACAGGGAGCAAGCAGATGCAAAACCAGCTTGGTTAACCGAGAAGAGGAACAACGCAGGGGGACGAGGAAAGCTCCAGGCTTGGATTCCAACATCCTGCACTCCAGCCACTGCTCCACTGTGACTTGGACAAGTGACGCCAGGCAGTTTTTTGAAGTTTTCTGATTCATCTTTACTTTCCCCCTAAAATAAATACAGAGAACAAGTGACGACACGCACAACCAGCTCCTCCTGATGTGTGGCGAAGTCTGGCTTCTCACTTGCCTCTCTCTTCATCTTCCTCCCCTCCTCTCCCCATGTGCAACCCTTCTCCTCCTCAGAACGTAGGGAGAAGCAACAAGAAACAAAGCGATTTACTTAAAACCCTCGCTGACTTCAAAGTGTTCCACTCCCTGCCCATGACTCAGTTGGGGCTAACCACACTGTAGCCCCACCTTATAAATAGTTGACCTTTTAACTTGTCTGACAAGGTAAGGTTGCTAGGAATAAAAGGAGCATTCACCTGGGTGTGTCCTAGAACCTTCCTAATGAGGAGCTGTGAGGTGTCTAAGCTCTTCACTGAACAAGCCTGAGAAAACTGGGGCTTTGGGATGTCTGTAGCCACCCAACCGGATCCTTCACAGCACACTCAAGCCCGATGTGACCGTTGAGGTCCAGACTTGATTTGCACCAATGGAACATACAAGAAGTTTCAAATTAATACAGCGATTCAGAACAGAGGATACACAGCAAAGAGAAGACACTAAGTTACCGTCGTCAGCCTTGGGCCCATCCTGCCTAGGAACGTGACGTCAGCACACGTGTCCCATAGGTTATATTCTTTTGTTTGTTTGTTTTGTTTTTGTTTTTTTTTTTTTATTTTTTCGAGACAGGGTTTCTCTGTGTAGCCTTGGCCATCCTGGACTCACTTTGTAGACCAGGCTGGCCTCGAACTCACAGCGATCCGCCTGCCTCTGCCTCACGAGTGCTGGGATTAAAGGCGTGCGCCACCACGCCCAGCTCCATAGGTTATATTCTTACAAAGAGAAGTAGAGTGCTGAGGGCTGAATGGAGAATAGGAAGGGGGGAATTCCATAAGACAGTTACTGTTGGAACTGAATAGTAAGGCAGAAAGGAAACGCACAGAAACAGAAGAGGCTCCTCACCCTGCCAGCCAGTTCCCTTCTGTTCTCTACAGCGGGCGCACGCTGACGGAAGTAATTATAGCCATTCTATAAGGAGCATAATCCAATTTACATGTCAGGAAACTGGGGCTCAGGGAGATGGAGCAGCACACAAGCAGATATCAGTCATGCCGAAATGCCCAACCTAGTCTGTCCAGTCTGTAGAGCGCGTCACTTCTAGTCTACTAGGCAGACTCTACTATAGTCTGCATGAATATGGAATCAGTCCTCCAAGTGGGCTTAACTGGCTTTATGGAATATATAGCTTCACCCATGGTCACCTGGCAAAGAAATGTTTTAGAAACTCAGTTTTTCCATCCATCACATAGAAAGTTTGTGTTTTGGTTGGTTGGTTGGTTGGTTGGTTGGTTGGTTTTTTGAGACAGGGTTTCTCTGTGTAGCCTTGGCTGTCCTGGAACTCTCTTTATAAACCAGGCTGGCCTTGAACTGACAGAGATCAGCCTGCCTCTGCCTCCTGAGTGCTGGGATTAAAGGCATGAGCCGCCACTGCCTGGCTTATGTAGACAGTTTTGAGATCATCACTGTACCTGAAAAGTAGAAGCCTGAAGACACTCTGTCGAAACTGAACAAAGCTAAGAGTTAAAAACTCTAAGAGGAAAACCAGTCTCAGAGGAGTACACCCCAGTGTTTGGGGGAATCCCATTACACTTCCAGTAGAGAGAGGGAAAAATCATTTAAAACCCAGTCACAGAGAAGGAGGCCGTAAATGCACTAGCCATAGAAGTCTGATGGCCAGAATGCAGTCTTCAGAACTAGGGTAAAAGAAAAAAAAAATGAGGAGACATGCATCTGTAATCTTATACTGCGAGATGGGAGGTGGACACAGAAGAATCTCTCAGAAGCTCATGAGCCAACTAGCCTGAAGCATGTGGCACGGCAGCAGAAAGAAGGAAACCTTGCCTCGCCATGGAGGAAGGAGAGAAGCAACTCCCCAAAGTTGTCCTTCAACCTCACAAGTGCACTGTGACAGGTGCATAACAGCTCGCACATGCGAGCGCACACACATACACACACACACACACACACACACACACACCATGATAAGCAAATAGCAAAAGTAAAAAATAAGACACAAGTATAGCCACGGGAGTAGAGAGAGCCATTAGGGGGACATACTGCTCTTGCAGAGCAAGAGGACCCAAGTTCACTTCCCAGCACCTGTGTCAGTTAACAGCCACCTATAACTCCAGTTTGGGGGATCTGATGACCTCTTCTGGCCTCCAAGAGTCACACACACACACACACACACACACACACACACACACACACACACACACACACACAATTTTAAAAGTTAAATAAAATCTTTAAACCCCAGCCTCCACTCCATATCTCTCAGCAAATAACAAATATTTGGATGCTCAAACCCCTTGTAGAAGAAGGCATGGTACACAAATACTCTCATATGCTGTAAATTGCCTTAGATTTTATTTGTAGAACCTGACACAATATAAATGCTGTGTACATCGTTATGCTGTTTGGGGAGTAAGGATGAGAAGAAAGTCTGTATTTGAGCAGCATAGCATCTTTCTGAACATTTTCCATGCATCTTACAGATAGGATAACCTGGACATCCTTATGTGTGCCTGGGCGTAAGTGTGTACAAGTGTGTGTGTGTGTGTGTGTGTGTGTGTGTGTGTGTGTGTGTAGCTGTTTTGTCTGCTTGTGTGTCTGTGTACCATGATGCATGCCTGGTACTGAAGGAAGCTAGAAGAAGGTATCTGTCTTAGTTAGGGTTTCTATTCCTGTGACAAAACACCGTGACCAAAAAGCGATATGAAGGAGGGAAGGGTGTGTCTGGCTTATACTTCCGTATTGCTATTCATCATTAAAGGAAGTCAGGACAGAAACTCAAATAGGGCACGAACCTGGAGGCAGGAGCTGATGCAGAGGCCATGGAGGGTGCTGCTTACTGGCTTGCTCCCTATGCTGTGCTCAGCCTGCTTTCTTATAGAACCCAGGACCACCAGCCCAGGGGTGGAACAACCCATAATGGGCTGGGCCCTCCCCCATCAGTCACTAATTAAGAAAATACCTTACAGCCAGATGTTGTGGAGTCATTTTCTCAATTAAGGTTCCCTCCTCTCAAAGGACTCTAGATTGTGTGTTGAGGTGACATAAGATTAGCTGGATCAGAGTTAGAGATACTTGTGAGCTGCCATGTGGAAGCTAGGAATTGAACCTGGGTCCTCTGGAAGAGCAGCCAGTACTATTTTTTTTTTTTTTTTTTTTTTTTGAGACATGGATTCTTTATGTAGCCCTGGATGTCATGGAACTAGCACTGTAGACCAGGCTGGCCTTGAACTCACAGAGATCTGCCTGCCTCTGCCTCATGAGTGCTTGGATTAAAGACATGCACCACCACTGGCTAGCAGCCAGTATTCTTAACCACTAAGCCATTTGTTCAGCCTCTTGAACACTATTCTTAGCAAGGTCTGCCTTCAGAGAAAGTCATTTAACTACAACCGATTTGCTAAGGTGAACTCAGAGATGGGCCAGCCTATAGGGAAGGAAATAATTAATTCTAGTGCGGTTAGCCATTTTATCCCAACAGAAGGAAACATATTCACTACTTTTGTTGTTGCTGTGAACAAACGCCTGACAGGAAAACTTAAGCGAATGAAGGTTTCTTTTGGGTCAGCTTTTTAGATGGTACAATCCATCGTGGTGGGAAAAGCCTAGAGTAGCGACTCTATGGAGGTGAGACTGTGTGATACAGTTCTCACTGAAACTGGACCAGGAAGCAGAGGAGAGTATAGAAAGCAAGACTAAACTCTAACCCCCAAAGGCCCCCCACCCAGTGGCCCACCTCAACCAGCCAGGGCCCATGGTCAAAGGTTCCACAACCCCCAAAACATAAAGACCAGCTAAGGCTCAAAGGCTCAAACACGGGACTCTGAGCTGTTGGTGTCACCTTCAAACCATCCAGAGCAAGGAAACAGGATTGTGTGCTCAGTTCAGAGCCTGAAACCTAGCTGAGGGACACAGAGTCTCCTGTGTGTCTCACCACCCTACCACCCTGTTATTAAAGGCCTATTCAGAGCCAGCAAGATGGCTCCATCTGTAAAGGCCTTTGCTGCCAAGCCTCACAACTTAAGTTCAACCCCTGTGGGCTACACGGTGGAAGAAGAGATCCAACTGCTACAAGCTGTCCTCTGATCTCCTCACACTCCCGCTTGTGCCCCACTGCACACATACATGAAGACTCCTTGACTAGCAGCTAGCCACCTCTCCCCTGTTTCTTCCCATGATCCTGTGTGTGTGTGTGTGTGTGTGTCTAAACTTGGTACAGTGAGAAACTAGAATCCTCCACAGTCTCAAGCTTTGAGCCTTTGGCCCTCAGTGTAGGGCCTCAGTTTGAAGACTGTGGAGCCACTCCCAGGTGGCACTTGGCTGGTAGAAGCAGGTCATCATGGAGAGGGCGGGGCTTTTGAAGGTTATACCCATCCCTGGTCCCTGACTTGCTCTGTCAGCTTCCTGGAACCCCGCCACCATCTGATCTATGCTTCTGCCATGGATTGAGCTGCTCTATCTTGCCTTCTTTGCCATCATGGACTAAAAGCTCTGAAACCATGCTCCAAAATAAATCCTCCCTTACGTTGCTTCTGTAAGTATATTCTGTCACAGCGATACACAGAGTAGCCGATACATCACATCCCCGGGTGGTTCTTCCTGTAAGAACACCAGTCACATTGTATTGAGGACAACCCCAACAGCCTCACTTCAATACAATCGCCTCTTTCAGCACCAAGGCTTTGTTGTTGTTGTTGGTGGTGGTGGTGGTGATTTGGCTTTCTGTTTGTTTGTTTTGCTTTCTTCGAGACAGGGTTTCTCTGTGTAGCTTTGGCTACCCTGGATGCATTTTGTAGCCCAGGCTGGCCTGGAATTCACAGGGATCCACCTGCCTCTGCCTCCCTGAGTGCTGAGATGACAGGTGTGCACCACCACGTCCGGCTTAAACACCAAGACTTTAATCACCGTAAACATCAGCATGTGAGTTTGGGAGCAGGGTAGGGACAACCCTATGGGACAACAGCCATGATGATTATCAAAAATACAATGAGGAGGCTAGAAAGAAGGCTCAGTGACTTAGAGCACCTGTTTTTACAGCAGACGAAAGTTTGGTTCCCAGTACATATGATGGCTCCTGACCTTCTGTAACGCCAGTTCCAGGAGATCAATTCCCTCTGCTGACCTCCATGTAGTGTACATACATACATTCGGGCAAAACATTCATACACGTAAAATAAAATAATAAGCCTTAAAATCTTGTGAAGTATACACAAAGGGATGGAGCTAGAGCGATGGTTCCGTGTTCAGAGCACTGGCTGGTTTGATTCCTAGCACTCCATTGCAGCTCACAGCCATCTATAACTCCAGTGCCAAGGACTCCTACAACTTTTCTGGACCCTATGGGCACCATGAGCACATGTAGTGCACAGACATACACGTAGGCAAATATAATAGATAAATCTCTAAATGGATGGATGGATGGATGGATCTGGGTATGTATGTATGTGGGTATGTGTGTACGTGAGTACTAAACGTTATTGTGTATATATGTATACGTGATATGTGTTTGTATGTATGCATGCGGGTATGGATGGGTGGATGTAGATATGTGGCGCCAATCTATTCTCAAATAATCCAGAAATAAAAGTTATTTGTACAGCATTTCCAACTGTTACGTAAACGTGCTCTTGTTTAAAACTAAAAGCACGAGAATGAAGGTGGTTCTTGTATTCTTCCGAAAATATTCTGGGGGAAAGCTGAAGAGATGGCTCAGCAGCCAAGGGCACTCGCAGTTCTCATAAAGGATTTGAGTTCAGTTCCTAACACTGACTCGGGGCGGCTTACCTCTCACTCCAGCTCCAGAGGATCTGACACCCTCTTCTGGCTTCTGTGGGCACAAGCATAGACACACAATTTAAATTAAAAAATATTTAATATTCTGGGATAAGTGAAGACCAGGGAATATTTTTTATAAAGAGAAAAATGGAAAGGAGTTAATTATAAGCCTGATATTTAATTCCAACTCTTTAAAAAATGTGCTTTGGCGAATACTTAGTAGTGTGGGGATCCTGGCACAAAGGCAGGTGATAGAGCAAGCGCTTTAATGATGAGTAGCTCCATCACAATGGACTCACAGATGTCAGGCCTCTGCCTTGGTCCCCTCACACAGTCAAGCAAAGGCTTTTCAGTGCTGATGTTTTTTATTCTAAAGTGGCATCTTCCATCATCTTAGGATTCTCTTAACAACCTACCAGCTATAGGAGGCTCCCACACTACCACAAAGTAAATTAACTAGCGACAGAAGAAAGTGTCTGGGACAGGAAGAACAAAGGAGGGTTCAGTTTCTGCCAAATTATGACACAGCACCGTTTGTGTGCATGCAGTGGGTGCTACATACAAAAGAGCAGGTGGGGTTTAATTAAGTGGGAAGTTGATAAAAACCAAAGAAGGCACATCGATAAAGGAGCGCAGGAGAATGAGTCTCACCAGAGAGCGTCGAGACTGGACGAAGAGGGTTTGGAGATATGTAGCTTAGTTGGTAGAGTGTCCTCTGAGCATGCGCAAAGCCCTGGGCCTGAGTTCAAGCACCACACAAATTGGGTGTGATAGCACACACCTGTAATTCCAGCACCTTGGAGCAGGAGGATCAGAAGACTGAGATGCATGAGACACTGGAAAAAAAAAAAAAAAGACAAATCAAAAACCATGAAAAATCATCAGTCCCCTCAGACTGTCAGCAGCCTCCCTTCCCCTCACTCAAACATACATCAAAGGCAGACTTCTTGGTGAACATTTACCCACTAAAGTTACTGCCTCATTCTAGGGCCAAATATGTGTTCTTTGTAGGAAATGGGTCCCGGCTGTGAAATTCCACTGTATGGGAGTTGGGGCAGACCATATATTTTATCTGTTGCCTCCACAATCTCTGTCTTGCAGTCTCTCCTTTTGAAAAAAAATCCACAATACTATTACATATAATGTAGTATATGATATATTACATACAATATATCCATTATATATTTACATATATTTTGCAGAGAGCTAAGATTTCTGTGTCATATCATCTTAGCAGGAATAATTTACTAAGAAAAATTTCGGTAGGGCAATGAGGGGTAGGAAATAGCACTTAGTAAGAGCCAGGGCTAGGGGTTTGGCCAAGATGGCTCAGTAGATAAGACCATACACTGCTCTTGTAGAGGATCCAGGTTCAATTCCCAGCACCCACATCAGGTGACTCAAAACAGCCTGTTACTCCAGTTCCAGGATTCTGATGCCCTCTTCCAGCTTCTTTGGGTACATGATGCATCTAAACTCACATAGACACATACACATAAATTTAAGTGTGTGTGTGCATGCGTGTGTGTTGTTGTTGTTGTTGTTTAGAGAAAAGCAAGTTGGAATGTTGTCTCTTTTCTGTTATTTCAGTGACTAGATGCCCATATGCAGAAGCATGCACATGTATACATATGCACTTACATTACTACACACACACACACACACACACACACACACACACACACACCCCAAAAGTCAGAGAGACTGATTAGCCTCACATTTGGCCTCTCCCTTCCTCATTTTCCAGGACTGAATTCATTCCTTTTCTTCTAGATGGCCCACTGCATTCTAATTCCTAACTCAATTAAGATTTTATCTCGTCTTTTAAGATTTAATAAAACACCACTTATTCTAGCAAGTTCTCTCCCACGGTAGCTCCTACTCCCTGTCTCTTTTGCCTGTCAGCCCCTTATTACACCACGTGTACTTGGCCATTACGTTGTCAAGGTGCAGGTTACTCTAGGGCACCCGAGCTTTCTTGTACCTCTTCCGCCCACCTCTCTCTGTGCCACCTCCAACACACAAGTGCTTAATAAAGGCTCTCTCAGTTTAAGAGGCTCAGAGTTAATGAGACCTGATTTCTCCAAGGCTTTATTTACACATGCTTTTCCCACTATAGACTTGGAAGGCATTGGACCAAAAATGCATGGGAACAAGCCTCTTCCTGCAGTAAAGCAAGTTTCAAAAAAAAAAACATTAATTAGAAAGAGCCTTTGCTATTAAAAAGAGAACAGCTTGGAAGGTGGCAACGCCTTTCTCACACACCTCGCTGGTTAAAATGCATATGGGTTTGTGCCATGGATTAAAAGCCGTGAACTTGAAGGCCAGTTCCCCTCGGCTTTGTGAGGCTTACGTTTCCTTTCCCGTTTGCCTCTCATCAATGACGTCCAAAACAATGCAGGGAAAAGATTCTGGAGTTGCCCCTGATTTTATCAGGGCCTACAGGCAACCAACCTGGAAGCCTGGGCAGGGATCTGGGCCAGAAAAGAAAGCGCATTTCAAAGGAGGTATGAGTTTATCACACCCACTTGTTATCTGAACCTGGTTCCGAAGACACGAGTTACTCTGCCGACACTGATATTTCCCACAGTCCCTTTACAGGCTCTCCTTGTGGGTGCCTGATTTGACTTATCTGGGATCTTGTTTTTGTTTTTTGAGATAGGTTTTTTTTTATTGTTTTTCAATTATGTGTAGGCGTGTTTGTCTGCGTATGGGTATGTGCTGGGAACTGAGGAACTGAACTCGGGTCCTCTTCAAGAGCAGTAATTGCTCTTCACCATCCCGCCAGCCTCTGAGACTTACATTGGAATGCCACCTCCAGTTGAGTAGTCCCCCCCCCCCCCGCCCCATTCACTTTATCCAACAAGCATCACTTCTGAAATGAAAGAGCCAGGACCTCTGGGGACAGTGAGAGAAGATATGTCCTTGACATTGAATTAACTCTACGGCCGCAGTCACTCTGGAACACACATCTGCACATCCAACACTGCGCCAACACTGTTAGGGACAGTACCCACCCAGAGAGCCTGATTCCTGTGTGTTTAAGGCAGGTTCCTGCGCTTCCTAACACTGTGGCTGTTTAGTACACGTCCTCATCTTGTGGTGACCCCCAACCATGAAGTTATTTTTATTGCTAATTCATCTCTGTAATTTTGTTATTGTTATGAATCGTAATGTAGATATCCGCGTTTTTCCGATGATCTTAAGCGACCCACTTAAGGAAGGGGTCGCGACCCACAGGTTGAGACCACTGCTCTAGAAAGTCTAAGTTGTAGACGCCCTAGGTGAGTGAAGCAAACGATAAGAGTCATGTGACCTGCGGTCCTGGTTCGTGTCTGTATCCCAGTTGCCAGGAGGCTGAGAAAGGAGAATTCAAACACACATACACACACATACACGTGCACACACACGCACACGCACATGCACACACACACACACATGCACACACACATCCACACACGTGCATATACACACACACAGGCACAAACAGATGCATAGGCACAAACGGATGCATGCGCACATGCATGCACGTGCACGAGCGAGCGCACACGGACAAAGGATAGCAACGAAGCCTGCACAAAGCTCAGTCCTCTAGTTTGCTTTTCCACTGTGATAAACACCATGACCCCAAACCAACTTGGGGATAGAAGGGTTTTATCTGGCTTCCAGTCCCTTGTAGAGGGAAGCCTCTGTAAGAACTCAGGGCAGGAGCTGAAGGGGAGGCCACAGAAGAACATTGCTAAGTGGCTTCTCCTGCTGGTTTTCAGGCAGCTCTCATGCACATCACAAGACCATCTGCCCAGAGTGGCACCGCCCACACTGCCTCATCCCAATCTTTAGTCAAGAAAACATTCCTCAGGCAGGCTCACGTGACAGAGGCAGCTCCTCAGCTGAGCTTCCCTCTTTCCAGGCAACTCTAGTCTGTGTCAAGTTAACAAAAGACTAACCATCACAACCCGGATTCGGTCATAAGCACCACACAGAGCAGGCATGGTGACTTGTGTCTGCAATCCCAGAAGCTCAAGGTCATTCCTCAGCATGGATGGGGTGGCACACTCCATTAGTCTCAGAACTTGGAAGGCAGAGGCAGGGGAGAATCTCTGTAAATTTGAGGCCAGCCTGGTCTACCTAGGGAGCTCTAGGCATGCCAAGACAACATAGTGAGACTCTGTCTCAAAAACAAAATAAATAAATAAATTACATATGTGTACCTGAGAGTCTAAAAACAATTTTTCTTTTTTGTCTTTGTTTTTCACTTTATTCATTACATATGTGTATGGGTGTGTAGAGGTCAAAGGATAACTTATAAGAGTCACTTCTATTTGTCTGTCTTCTAGGAGTTTGGGATAATTTAGGTTGAGCAGAGAATGTCCCAGTGTTAAAGCAAATTAGTGGTCATAGTCCCACAATTTACCCTCTTCTAGAAAGTTCATGCTTCCACCCCCCCAATCCCCCACCCCCACCCCACCCCAGCCATGGTTAGCTCTCTTCTGGTAAGTTCCTTGGGCTCCTCCATTCTTCTCTGCATGCTCTGTGGGACGCTCTTGGGTCCTGTGGAATTGCCCAAAAGTTGAGAGACAAAAACTCATGTTTCCTCTCTCTCTCTCTCTCTCTCTCTCTCTCTCTCTCTCTCTCTCTCCTCTCTCTCTCTCTCTCTCTCTCTCTCTCTCTCCTTTCCCTCCTCCTCCCTCCCCTCTTCTCTCTCTCCCTCCTCCCTATATCTGGTATGTTACCATTAATATGTAATGAGGAAATCCATAATAAATGAATGACTCTAGCACAGACGATCAACCACACAGATGTGATGAGAGGAGAAACTAAGCAGCCATCATCATCCACCCCCTGATGGAAGAAGGCACCACCCTTGTGTGCTCACTCTGCCTGCCAGCAAAAAGAAACACAAACCAAATCCCATCTGGTTAAATCTCTAGGTCTAATTACCAATTTCTTTGAAATACAGGGGAATCTGCCAGGTAACACACAAGTGCCACAGAAAAACCTACCCTGGGCACCCTTTGGAACAAAGGCCTGGATTCCTGTCGCCAAAAAAAACAAAAAATAAATAAACAAACAAACAAACAAAAAAACCCAAAATTGTGTGGGAGTGTCCAAAGGAAACCACAAATATGAAAAAAGCAGAAAACATCAGTCAACTCATAATGTATAGCCATGTTTAGGCCTTTATCAAAACACCCAAAATGTTTAAATGTATGCTATTTAAAAAAACAACTGGAAATTTTTGTAATAAATTGATATTTGCTATAAGGAAATTGTTCATTGTGTATCTAGTGTGATGGCTCTGGTGGTTTGGGTTTGAGGTTTTTGTTTTGTTTTGTTTTGTTTTGTTTTAAAGATTTTATTTATTTATTTATTACTTATATAGTATTCTGCCCTGCCCTCATGTGCGCCTGCATGCCAGAAGAGGGCACCGAATCTCATTATAGATGGTTGTGAGGTACCATGTGGTTACTGGGAATTGAACCCAGGACCTTTTGGAAGAACAGACAGTGCTCTTAACCTCTGAGCTATTTCTCCAGCTGCGGGTTTGAGTTTTTGAGACAGGAACTTGTGTATCCCTGAGGGTCTACACCCCCCAAAAAACCCAAACAAAACAAAAACCCAGACTACACAGGCACACACACCACGCATACATACACCTACAACCCACACCCACACCCCACAACATACACACAGCGAGGAGAGGAAAGACAGCACAGAAAGAAATATAGTGAAATATGATTGAAGAAATGGAACTGTAGGGCTGGAGAGACAGTTCAGAGGTTGAGAGCACTGATTGCTCTTCCAGAGGTCATAAGTTCAATTCCCAGCAACCACATGGTGGCTCACAACCATCTGTAATATGATATGATGCCCTCTTCTGGCCTGCAGGTGTACATGTAGGCAGAACACTGTATACACAATAAATAAATAAATCATTAAAAAAATTAAGAAATGGAACTGTAGATCAGTAGTGGAACATTTACTCACCCAGCATGTATTAGACTAGGAACTGGATTAATTCCCCATCACCATATAAGAAGCAAAGAGGAGAAATGAGGAAGAGGAAAGGAGAGAAGTCCTTATTGCCGGAGACGATGCACTTGAAGCCCAGAGGACCAGAGCCGAATCTGACCTGAACGCCTCTTCCCTTGAGGATTAATTATCATGATACCAGCTGCCTCCATGCAAGCTTCCAAAGGAGAGAGGTAACCAACAGTCCCACCCAGCTGTGCTGCCTTGTTTTATGTCATTTTGACACAGGCAAGAGTCGTCTGAGAGGAATTAATCCCAATTGAGAAAATGCTCCTATAAGACTGGGCTGGAGGGGGCTGGAGAGATGGCTCAGTGGTTAAGAGCACTGGCTGTTCTTCCAGAGGTCCTGAGTTCAATTCCCAGCAACCACATGGTGGCTCATAACCATCTATAATATGATCTGATTGATGCCCTCTTCTGGCATGTAGGTGTACATACAAATAGAGCACTCATACATAAAATAAATAAATAAACCCTTAAAAAAAAAAAAAAAAAAAAAGACTGGGCTGCAGGCAAACCTGAAGAGCATTTTCTTAATTACTGATTGATGTGAGAAAGCCCATCCCACTGTGGGTGGGGTTAGCCCTGGGCTGGTGGTCCTGGCTTTCAAAAGAAAGTAGGCTCAATAAACCAGGAAGCAGCACCCCTCCATGGCCTCTGCATCAGCTCCTGCCTACAGAATCCTGCCCTGTTTGAGTTCCTGTCCCAGCATGCTTTGAGGATGAACAGTGATAAGGAAGTGTAAGACAAATAAAGCCCTTCCTCCTCAAGTTTTATTGGTCATGATCTTTCATCACAGCAATGGTAACTCTAAATAAAACACCAGCTCTGATGACTAAGGGTGCAGTAGTGGCATGCATCCTTGGCAGTGATTAGTAGCTCTCTGGTTGGGCTTAAGACCACTTGGTGGAAGGGAAACCATGCTTGGTAGTAGAAACCTAGCTAAATACTCAGGACTAGTGACATCATGGATATTGGAGGAAAATCTACAACCTCTAATTTACTAAACCGCCGTAATCCTTAACAATAATCTACAAACATTTGTCCTTATACCCACAGATAGGTGTAGCCTTCACTCTCCATCAAGGAACAGAGGCCATTACAGAAAACTGTAGCCAATAAAAATCTGGAATCATGGAATTTGGTCTCAGTGGATACATCTATAAAACATTCCTACACCTAAGGCTCAGGGAACATGGTGGAAGAGGGGTGGAAAGACTGTAAATACCTGAAGATCGAAATCAGAGAGGTTGTTACGAGATTGTGTCTCCTAGGAATGTCAGGCGCTGCACCTATAAAACCTCCAAAGCATGACTCCCAAAATGCTAACTGAACAGGGATGACTTCAGTGAATATTCCTAACTGCACGGGGAAAAAAAACAACCCATGAGGCCTTAACTCTACATAAAGAATAGGCAAGCGAGGACAGCTAAGATTGGGAATGGTAGCCTTCCCCAGGGAAGAGCACATCAATTGGTTGTCCATTGCTGAACAGTCAGCCCTGAAATTCTGCACACAGGTAGCATTATATGGGTTATAGTCAGGAATATAGATTTGTATGCATATATGCTCATATGCATGCCATAACAATTATTAAAAACACTATGAATTTTAAGAGTAGGAAGAGGTATATGAGATGGTTTAGAGAGAGGAAAAGGAAAGAAGAAATGTTGCAGTCAAATTATAAGCTTAAAAAAAGTAGAGCAAAGAGATGAGGAAGGGAAGGAAGGAAAGGAGGGGAGGATGTGTTACTAAGATTTTAATCAAATAATAGGAAGATGGGATTGGGCAAAGAAAAGTGGGCCCTAGTGGGCAAGTGGGTGACATACAGATGTTTATTCTGCTATAGGGACTAACTCTAATATTAAAAATACTCCATAATCAAAGATGCCTTTGACTGTATCATCTGCCCATCCACTTGATTAGTGAGCCAACTCAATAACGTGTCTTTACGCAGCAGAGAAATGGTCCAGTGGCAGCAAGGCCTTGGGAGCCAAGCAAGTTTACTAAGAGTCAGGGATGCTTTGAGGTCTTAAGATGAAAGCCAGCCATAAAACCACGAGGTGTCATTACCATATTACAATTAAATAGCACTAAATTGGAGGTCCAGGCGTGAGTACCACTTACGTTAAAATTTGGAACCTGTGGGAATGACCTGGCTGAGCAACGTCCACACAGGGTCAATGAGCGAGGATTGAGTCAATGACATTCTTCCCTGTATAAGATGCTCTCTTGGAGACATTAAGATTCTCATCTGAGTCCCGTCTACCATCTTCTTCTACCTCTTGTGCTCCATCCTGCAGGCTGCAAATAAGTCCATGGTAGACCAAATTGCACACAGTGACCCTTCCACTCAAGATGTCATGCATCTACTCAGCCATGTGACTCTACAAAATAGGTGTCTACTCTGTGCAAGTAATGCAGCTATGAAGAAAGCTCTTGCTGGGGCAGCTTGCAGACCACTGGCAGTAAGTTACCTAAAGATCCAGAGGTGTAGCTTAGTTGGTAAAATGCTTGCCTTGCATGCAAAAGGTCCTCAATCGAAGTACCAGCAGCCCCCAACACTGGGCATGGTGGTGCATACTTGTAATACCAGCGCTTGGAAGGGAGAGATAAGATGATCTGAAGTTCAAGGTCATCTTCAGCTACATACTGAGTTAGAGACCATAAAACCATGTCTCAAGGGGCTGGAGAGATGGCTCAGTGGTTAAGAGCACTGGTTGCTCTTCCAGGGGTCCTGAGTTCAATTCCCTGCACCCATATGGCAGCTCACAACTGTCTGTAACTCGAGTTTCAGAGGATCTGATGTCCTCTCTCACAGACAGGCAGTCATGCAGGCAAAACACCAATACAAATAAAATAAATTATGTAAAACAAAAAAACAAAAACAAAAACCAATGCTGTCTCAAAACAATAGCAACAAAAGAAAGAAGCAACTTCCCTATGAAGTCCTCTTGGTCACCATGATGCTGGCTCCTGGTTGGAGCTTACAGCACATTAAAGTCAGCTCCAAGCCAGCTGGGTAAGTGGCACTTCTTAGTTACATGTGGAGGCCAGAGGACGACCTCAGATGACAGATGGCATCTACCGTGTGTGTGAGTGTGTGTGTGTGTGTGTGTGTGTGTGTGTACAAGTGTTGGAGAGAGAGGTGGATGAGGGTGAGGGTGTCCCTCATTGGCATGGAACTTGTCAAGTAGGCAAGGCTGGCCAGCCAGCAAGTCCCAAATATACATCTGTCTCTCCTCCTTAGCATTAGGATTACAAGCTCTACAACCTTTTCCACATAGGTTGGGGGGGAGGGAAGGGAGGAAGGTCGAAGAAACACAAGGCTTTACCACCTCCCACTCCAGACCCGCAGAGTAGTACCCAGAAGTCTCCACTCGTTGGCTGTGGTGCTTAATTGTGACTGTCAGTTTGATTGGATCTATAATCAATTGAGAGACTTGCCTTTGGATGGGTCTGTTAATCATTTCTAGGAAGGATTAGCTGAAGGAGGAAGGCCTTCCAGAAAGTAGGCAACCCCTTCCAGTTGTGACCCAGATACAAAGAGATCCAAGGAAATCAGAAAGCTACACCTGCCTCACCCCGCCCCTTCGATGACATCAGAGCCCAAGTTCTTCCATTTTCCTACATGGACTAAGGACCAGTTGGCTCTCCCAGAACCCTCCAGGCTGTCAATGCCAGACCAGGGCTGCAGAGGCAGCAAGCTTGATGCACTAAGCAGCTACTGGGTTCTCAGACTCACTATTAATAGAAATGGCTGTTGTTAAACTCCCAAGGCTTCATTGGCTTCTGTGTAAGCCAATGTAACAACAATCCTTTCTCATAATCTATGCTAATCAATACTATTCCTCTAGGGAACCCAGACTAACACATTGCCCTATACCTGAAGGACCACACTGGCCACTCTGACTGGTCAATCTCTGAATCATTCTAACAACGGTTCTCATAGATCAACATTTTATGACAAAAGGTAGAAGTAACCTCACCCCGCCTTACAGCAGCAGCAGCAACAGCAGCTTCTTCATCATCTGGGAGGCCCTGGCAGACCTGTTGCCAAATAATGACCAGCCAGACCACAGCTTGACCAAGATTGCCTGCTTGACTGGCTGTGCAAACCCCAAGCCACTCTCTGTCTATAAAACCTCAATGATCTTATCAGCTTCCCAAAGACAGGTCTTGGGACTTTTCTGCTCCTCCTGAGTTGGAGTGCTGAATAAAACCCTCCTGCCCTCAGCACTGTGTATCTTTCTTCCACTGGCTTTCTGAAACACTTGCCTAAACATGGTCCATTGTACCCCAGAGGTCAGGTTTTCATTCTAAAACTGGTAACACAGCAACCGACAGAGGAGAGGCATGGCGACTCAGTCATTCCAGCCCAGCTGAGCAAAGTTTACGAACATCATTTTACCCCCAGATGGGTTCATGGCACTCCCCAAGATGAGAGGACCTGCCACCTTTCCCTTGCTACCATCTTGAGGTATGGCAGGAAAAAAAATATGAAAATGAAGAGGTCGTGAAAAGGAAAAAAATTCCTCCCCCATGGGATCTAGTTTTCTCTTTCAGCTGATTGAGAGTCAAGAAACTTCAACACAACTGATAGAATCAAAGCTGCCTACAGAGCTGATATATGTCTTCTTAAAGGCATCTCAAACATGGATGTCTAAAACGATGAATGAACTGTGTTTACTTATAGCCAGATGCAGGTAACTTTGAGTTTCAGTATATTAACACTCTCCTCTTATCCATAATTCTGAATCATACACCTCACAGAACTACCTGTTATGAAGTATGCTACGTCAGGAACACAAACGGATGCGGGTATGTCTTTCCACATATAGTCAGTAATAATTTCTCTCTCTCTCTCTCTCTCTCTCTCTCTCTCTCTCTCTCTCTCTCTCTCTCTCTCTGTGTGTGTGTGTGTGTGTGTGTGTGTGTGTGTGTTACAGAATGGCTGCCGAAGGCTGCAGCAGAGTTCATGGAATTCCAAGAGGTTTTCTAGAGGAAGGAGGAAGAGGTGGTGGCGGTGGCTGACACAGGTGTACGAAGTCACTATGGTGGTTAGACACCAGTGCCAACTGTAGGGCTGCTGGAGACACCCAGATACACTGGGGCATAGTTTTGACCTGGATCCCCGGTTTCAGTAGAACCAAAGACTTGAAATGAGAACTGCAGACCATTGGGACCAGGTCCAGAGCCAGGTCCAGATGAAGGAACTAATGGACAACAGATAGATGACAGTCCAAGTAACCATGGGAACCAAGCTTAGCTGAAGAACCTGGGATGGTCCAGGGTTCTCTTTCTACTGGTTTCCTGAAGAGCACACCGAGCTGTCAGATGTCAGGTAACTGGGGGCTATGGCCATCATCACAGAAGGCATCCTCCTCTTTACAGAGTCTAAGTGAAGGCCTGGTTTTGCTGCTCAGGTTTTAACATACCCTTGTGCTTATATGATCCCAATCTACCTTGCTAAGCTTATAGGTGGGACCTTTTCACTTCTAGGGGTAGGTTATCTATCAGTCTGTGACTCCAGGGTAGTGAGGGACAGGTGGTGGTACTCACAGGCACAGCGGGATGCAGAACCATCCTGCCTGTGTATTGGCATGCAAAACATAGCTGAGAATTGCTTGCAAAATGGAATCACCCAGGAGAAGACACAGCCAGAGAGCAGATGCTTACACTAAACGGACTAACTTAGAGCAGGGCTCTATCTGATCTCAACACCACCTCACGATTTTCATCTACAAGAGAAAAATCTTTATGACAAGAAAAACAAATAAACCAGCCCATATTTTGAAACTCTGCCTTATCTGTAAACCATACTGTAAACTGCACCCTCTGAGAAACGTAACAGAGAAGAAAGTCACGGACACCTAAGCATGGCTCTTTCTTGAGACGCTTGCCCCAGGCCTGGAGCAGGAAGGTGGTGCAGTGTCCCTTCCTGTTTGCCTCTGTCTAAAACCTTAACAAATTCACAGACTTCACTTCACTCTGGCTCCTGATCAGTGATGGGGATGGACCACCTCAAGCTGCTGGTGGCTGTGCTGAGCTGTCCCTGTGCCACCGCTGACATTCTGAATGTCTATGCTCCCCTAGAAGTCAGAGTAACATCATAACCCACCAAGAGATGGTTTTCAGAGATCTGACCGTTAAAGAATGGCAAGGTCACAAGGACAAAGCCACTCGCTGTGTTTGGAATTAGTGATCTTGTGGGGAACCTCACAGAGCTGGCTGACATGGGGTGAGGTGCCATCTGTTGACAAGGGCAGATGCCTCCTTACCAGATGCCAACCCTGGACCACAGCACCCAGAACTGTGAGGCATACATTTCTGCTCTTTTACACGACACTCTGTTCATGTATTTTGTTGTACTCTGACAGACCAAAACATGCCTTTTCCCCTCGCCTTCTTCTAGAGTTTTCCTATCGTCAAAAGTCTGTTCACTTCTTCTGCACAGCCAGCTAACTGTGGCTGACTCACACTTTGCCTCTGGCCACATGGGCCTGCAGTGCTATTTTTTCACATTCAAGTGAGCCCGGCAAGGTGTTTGTTAAATAGACCGTTCTCTCCCCTAGGAATTCCGAGCTGAAGTGTTGAAGCAACGATTTTTTTTTTTCCTTCCCCACTTAAGGAGTATAAAGGGACCTAGGACCTGTGTCTCTGCTTGCCTCAACCCTCGCTCCCCTGTCCCTCCCACGCCAGCCTCATTCTTTTAGTCTTGGCTCCTGGTTGCACCTCACCCTGTTTTCTCTCTACGTGTCTCGATCTCCCAGCATCTGATACTGCTCCGGCCTCCAGCTTCTCTCTGCCCTGCCTTCTTCCTCATGTCTCCACATTAAGACTGACTTCCCTGACTGCCCTTCCTCCTTGTGGACTCACCTTTCTCCTGGCTACGAAAGCCCATCCCCCACTTGGCTTAAAGATGATTTTCATGGCTGCAGCATCTTGCAGGAAGAATTCTTCCTCTTGGGCAGGTTTGCGGCATGGCAAGCCTAAGAGACCCATCTCAGACTGTGAGGGGGTAGTGTGCATTTTACACCCCACTCTGTGGATGAAGCTGTAATCTGTACACCAGCCAACCACTGCTACCTGCCTCTGTTCACAACCCTACAGAGACAGAACAGACTTAGGGACCCAGCACTCCCTAAGAGTATTTGTCTAGGGGGTTAAACATTGTTGCGTAAGATTTGTTTGTCTGGAGATATAACTCTGTTGTTCGAGGGCTTGCCTACTCAGCACTGTCTAAACAGGGTATGGTGGCATATGCCTGCAAATCCCAACACTCTGGAGGTGAAAGCAAGAGACTCAAAAGCTCAAGGTCATTCTTGACCATACAGAGAGTTCAGGGCCAGCCTGAGCTTCATGGGACTGTCATGAGTGTGTCAGAAATATTGACCCATTTGTGAAGTTCCACAAGCTTATACTTCATTGACTATCAATCAGTTACCAAGGTCCAGGGGTCTCCGTGACAGCAATTTGTCGTATAATCCCATCTACCTTAGTAACCCGGGCAAGACAAATGCAAGTTCTTTTATCCCAATCTTAATTACTAATATTAACATTTTTAGCACTCAGGGAGGCAGAGGCAGGTGGATCGCTGTGAGTCCATCCTGGTCTACAGAGCGAGTTCAGAACACTCAAGGCCTGTCTCAAAAAAGAAAAACCTCTCAGACCATGCATTACACAGATCACAGTAAATTATATATGTATATATATATATATGGTTTGCAGAGTGAAAACAAAGAGGCTATGGCGGAGTGCAAGAGGTTGTAGAAGAATGTTGAGATTGTCTGTATTAATAAGAAAGTGACCAGATCAGCACAAGGAGAAAACTGCTAGAGGTGCAGTTAGGATTTAGGATTGATGCTCCTGAGTTCAGCTGAAAGGTGAAAGCCCATAGCGGGTCCTAAACAGGAACTAGGGCAAGAACAGAAACTACAGATCTGGTCCAAACGGCCAAACAGGTGAACGTCCATGCAGTTGAGGAAGACACGTCAAAGCAGAAAACCCAACCAAACCAAGCCAAAGTCCCAGGGATAGTTGGGGTCTTCTGCTTGTTGGTCCTTGAGACACACACCCAGGTATCTGATGGGAGGTTGGTGTGGGGCCCTCTGTCATAATGCTAGGTGTCTGCCACTTTGTGGGATCCAGGTAAGGAAGAAAGTTTTTTCTTTTTGTTGCTCTCACACATCTAGGGCTGGTTTCCTTGCTATGGTTTCAGCGCATCCAAGCACCTCCATAGTTTTAATTCACTCAATAAGCTTGAAAGGTAGCTCTCTTTCTACTACTAGAAATAAGTCATTTATCAGTCAATGTTAAATATATTTTTATTGAATCACCCAAGAGCTGCTGTGACCCTCCCTCAAAATGGACTAAAAAGCTACTTGTAAAACGCAGTCTCCTAGTTGGGCATAGTGGCACATGCCTTTTATCCCATCACTCCGTAGGCAGAGGCAGGTGGATCTCTGAGTTTGGAACCAGCCTGGTCTACACATTGAGTTCTAGGCCAGCCAAGACTACATAGTGAGACTTTGTCTCAAAAAAAAAAAAAAAACCTAAAATAAAATGGAGTCTTCCAGAGTTACGCACACCTGTGAAAACTACTGTTTTATACAGTATCGAGTGACTTAAAGCACATCCTGATCTCAGCAGGGATCCTGTTAGAAAAAGGGGGGGGTGTTAATTTTAGATCAAATCTTTACTGCAGGCACTCTTTTGCTCTCTCCTTTTAAATGGCTGAAACTGTCAGGGCGGCAGTTTGCAACTGGAGTGTGCCACTGAGAACCATTAGACCGTTCTCTTTGCTCAGGCCAGAGGCGGCTGTCCAGGGATAAACTTGGGGATGTTCTCAAGCCTGGAAGAGACAGAAGCCAAGCTGAAGCTGGTGCTTCTGTTCCCAAGTCTGACAGGGATCAAATGATAGCATTGCCAATCCTGTAGGTTCACAGCAATAATGACGTCAGCCTTGCCATTTCCAAGAAGACTGTGGGAGCTGTCAATCGTGCAGCCTCTTTTCTTGTGACTCCTGGAGCTATTATCATGACAGCTAGACTACTCTAAACAACTTGTGCCTACTTGAGAAGACTCTGCTCTAGCTGCCAAGACCCGGAAGAGACTTCCAACCAGCTGCCAAGGCCTGAAAGAGACCCCATTCCAGTCAGAGGAAACACTGCTCCTGATAAGACTAGGGTTTCAAACCTGGCTTTGCCTTAGGGAGGCATCAATGAGGCCATGACCCCTTCAGATGACCTTTATATGACTTTACCCATAACAGGCCCAAGCAAGACTTCTCACAGCTGGTCTGGACAATTTACTTCCTAGCAGTCTCCAATATAGTCCGAGAAAGGACTTTCTCTGCTCTTCTTGTTTCATATCTGTAACTGTGATTTAAAAAAAAAAAACAAAACAAAACACTCTGACCAAAAGCAACTTGGAGGAAATTAGTCTTATGCTTCCAAGTCAAGTCCATTGCTGAGGGTGGTCAAGGCAAGAACTCAAGGCAGGAAACTGAATGAAAGCAAGTCTGCTTGCTATTCCATGCAATGTTACCTTTAAACAGGAAACTCGCTCATAGCCAAAGAAATGCAGCAGACATCATGACGTCATCTGGTTTGTAGCTCTCGGTCTGAATTATACTCAGATAACTTTTTAATATGTTCTGGCTCACCTGCCTAGGGAATGGTCCCACCCACAGTGGCACCCTCCTGGGCCCTTCTATATTAAGTAGCAATCAAAATAATCCCTCATACACCAATCTGATCTAGGAAGTTCCCCAGTTAAGACTCCTTCCTCAGGTGACTCTAGGCAGTTAAAGCTCATTAGGACATCTACCCATCATCACTGGGACTCATGCATGACAAACTTTATTAGCAGGCTCCTCCCAAGAGCAGAACAGAGAACCTCCCTACTTTGCATTAGCCCCCTGCCCCTACTCCTGAGCTAAGGATATGGAAAGAACTCCACCAAATGTTTTAATGCCCTCTTGTAGTCCTTATAGTGGGTAGAGTGGGCTGAACTGGTTAACAAAAAAGAGTAGTCAATGCCCAGGGCTGCAGGCACACCCACTCATAGCAGCTAGGAGTAAGCCAAGAGGTTCCAGAGAGCGTAGGGGAGCAGAGAGTGGAGAAAGCTGAGACTGCAAGGGGCTGTGCAGCTGCTGAGAAGGTAAGAGAAGGTGGGGATCTGGGGCTGTGGAGGTGAGCAATTATAAATAACCAAGATTGGGAAAGAGATGCTAGGCCTCTGGAGGAGGTCCACACAGTCGCCAAGAGTTACTAGCTCTAGGTACCAAAGAATCGTAGCATCAGGATCTGCATGTCCCAAACTCAGAGTATACACAGCAGCTTCTGGATGCTGGACTAAGACACTGAATACAGCAAAAGAGCCCTCAGCCAATTAGTGACATCAGACTCGGGCAGGATTGCTTTTGTCAGTCTCTCTACCCACTTTGGACTCTTGCTGCGTGGACTGTAGAGAGCTAAGCTGGACTCTCCTTCACTGAATGCCTGCCTAGTTTTAAAGAGGGGTACAAATTTGATACAATCTAGAAACAGTTGGGAAGAGAGTCTCTGTGAGGGATTGTCTAGATCAGGTTATTCCGTGGGTGTTGTCTAGGGGGGATTGTCATCAGTGTGGAGAAAGTTAAGTTGAGTAACCGAGTAGGCATATATTCATTCTCTCCCTTCTCCTGAATGTGGACGTCCAACCACCCTGACTTCCCCTGCTAAGATGGGCTGTAACCTGGATTTGAGAGGTAGGGAGATGGGGAAAGCTGAGATTAGTGGCATACACAGGCAGATCTCTCTGAGTTCAAGGCCAGCCTGGTCTTCAGAGCAAGTTCCAGGACAGCCAGGGCTACACAGACAAACCGTGTCTGGAAAGCCCCTTAAAACGAACAAACAATAATGAAACTAGGACAAGGGGGTGCTTTCTGTGTCCCCGATGGCAGTGTCCTCTGGAACCTAAGCTTCCAATAGCCATCTTGTGCCCATATACATCACTTACGGCTGTCCAGGGCGTATGTCTTCAGGCTCGACTGCTTATCCATGTCTGGACCCCAAAGTGCCTCCCACAGAAAGAATCTCAAGTTAAGACTGTTTTCTCCCCTCATGCACTGTTGGTAGAAATGCAAATGAACAGAACCGCTGTAGAAAAGGGTTATAGAGGCTCCTTAAAATTTTAAAGCTAAAGCCAATGAGACTGGCTCAGAGAGCAAAGGTACTACTTCCTGCCAAGAGTTCTGCATGGTGAAAGAAAAAGTTGACTACTGTGAGTTTTCCTCTCTCCACATGTGCACCAGGACACATATGCAGGACCCTTTCCCTTCCCTGACACAAATAAATAAGTAAATGAAAAAATTAAATAGAAAAGAAACTGTGTGTTTATTGCAACATTAGTCACAGCAGCTAATGTACAGAAAGCAGCTTAAGTGTTCATAATGACTGGATGAAAAAAGAAAATGTCATAATATACAGGATAGAATCCTGTTTTGCTTCTGAGATTTGTTAAATTCTATTTCGTGTGTATGGGTGTTTGCTTCTGTGTATGGCTGTGCACCGCATGTGTGCCTGGTGTCCATGGAGGCTAGGATAGGGCATTGGACCCCACTAAAACTGGAGTAACAGATGGTTTTAGCAGTTGCAGGTACTGGGAACTGAACCTCGGCCCTCCGCAAGAACAGCCAGTACTCTTAACCACTGAGCAATCTTTCCATACTCCCTATGCAGCTTTGATGAAGGGGGAGCCTTGCTATTTTCATCCATGTAATTGAATCTAGAAGACAGTGAGCTATGAGAAATAATCCAGACAAATATTTCATGTTCTTACATACAAGTGGAGTCTTTAAAAAATAAGGTGAGCTCATAGAAGCAGGAAATAGAATGGGAATGCCAAGGCTGGTGGGAGGGGCAAACGAGGAGAGGCTGGTCCAAAGGATGAAATTTCCGTTATATATAGAAAATGACCAATGTCCAGTGTGCAGGAGACCACCGTTAATAACACTGTCCTGTGAACTTGGAATTTACTAATGGATTAGCTCTTAAGCATCCTTGCCACACACACGCAAAGGAAAACGAGTTAGTGTGCTGTTTTGCATGCTCATCAGCTTTCTGTGATTATTTCAATGTCTATATGCACATCAAGACTCACACTCCATACCTTCAACTATGCGTACGTTTTTATTTGCCAATGATACCTCATAAAGCTGGCTGGAGAGGAGACTGTTTCCTCTGCCTAAATTGACTTCCTCCCCTCTACGCCCACCTGCCTCTCTCTCCTTGACTGTTCCCACCCACAAAAGTCTCGCCTTCTCCTTCTCCTTTCATGCTTAAAAACAGAACCACAATTTATAACACATAATTATATCCTTCCCTTATTTACTTACAGCCCTGTGTATATGTCACCAACTAATTTGTGCTCATTAAGTGCAGAGACTGTCTACACAGTGCTGTGTGCGTATTAGGCTGACTCAGTCATTAATTCATCAGGTAGCCTGGTGACTATTCTATCTAGGCATCGCTCCAGATATTGAGACAGAGGTGTGAAGGCAGCAAAAATAAACAGGATCCCTGTTTGTACAGCGTGGGAAGACAATCGAATTGCTATATAAATCGATGCACACTTAATTTTACCAGAAGCCTCGAAATGCAGTAAGACGGTTCCTCAAAAATTAAGTGTAGGGCTGAGGAGACGGTTTAGTCCATAAAGTGCTTGTCTCATATCCATGGAGACTGAGCTCTGATCAACATAGCTTTTGTAAAAGGAAGGTGTTGGTGGCATGGGCCTGTAATCTGAGAAATGGTGAGACTGGAAGTAGAAGCAGACAGATCCTTGGAAGCTCAGGGGATAGAGGAAGGCATCTAGCCTGGTCTGTGTGGCAAAATTTCTGGGCCAATGAAGACCCTGCATCAAACACAAAAGGCCATCTCTGGCCTCCACATACCTCCATGCATCCACACACCTATATCCACATGTGCACTTATACCCACAAAACTGCGCGTGCGCGCGCACACACACACACACACACACACACACCACTTGAGAAAACCACTACTATATGATTCAACAATCCCCCTGGGGTTATACATCTAAGGAAATGGATCAGAACACCTTAGGGAGTCTTGCACTCCCATGTTCACAAAAGCCAAATGTGGACCGAATCCAGTGTCCATTGATAGATGGATGAACGAATAAGCCAAATGTGGCATGTGTCTTCTTCAATGGGGTATTAGTCTACTTTACTGTTGTGTGTGTTGGGTGGGGGCGGGGGGTTGTTGCTGTTTTGTTTTATTTTGTTTTCAAACAGGGTCTCACTTTGTAGCCCTAGCCGACCAGGCACTCACCATGTAGACCAGGCTGGCCTCAAACTCTCTGAGATCTGCCTGCCTCTGCCTCCTGAGTACTGGGATTAAAGGCGTGCGCCACCACACCTAACTAGTTCTCAACAACCAAAAGGGAGAAAATCCTGGTCTCAGATGCAGCTTGGATCAAGCTGGAGGACAGTGTGCCAAATGAAATAAGCAAATGTAAAAAGACAACTTCTGAGCCACTAAGGAGACTCAGTGGCTAACAGTGCTTGCTGCCAAGGCCTGAGGTCCTGAATTTGAGCCTCAGGATGTACATGATGGGGAGAGAGTTGGCTACCACAAAATGTCTCCCTTGGCTTCCACAGAGTCACACACATGTGGATAGATAGGCAGATAGACAGATAACTACTATATGACTCCACTCCCATGAGGTTCCCTCTACCAAAAAAAAAAAAAAAAAGGCTATTTATAGAGCTTGACATAGAAGAGAGGCCTTTCAGGCATGGAAGAGAGGAAGGCAAAGTACAGTTTGACATTGGACAATGATGAACTTGGGACACTGAAGGCGGGGGAGGGGTATAGCTACACAATCATGTGAATGAACTCAACGGCAGCAAATGTCACTGTTGTAGAGGAGTTTTAATTCAGATCTGGCAAGAGATCACATCCAAAGACCTTCTAGGTCTGTGGGATCCAGCTGGGATACAGACATGCCTTTAAACCCAGGGGACAGAGGCAAGTAGTTCAAGACCCGCCTGGTATAGAGCAAGTTTCAGGTAAAGAAAAGCTTAGGTCCAGGTTTGGTGGTGCATGCGTTTAATCCCAGCACTCAGGAGACAGAGGCTTGTAGTTCTCTGAGTTCTAGTCAGTGCTGTTCTGGCAGGTCAGTAGGGTCAGTGAGTTGAGAGGCAGTGAAGTGGAGTTGAGTTTGTGGCAGTTCTGTTCATGGAATTCGGAGGCAGTTTTTACTGGAAGAGTTTGACAGAGAGAGGTTGAAGAGAGAACAGGCTAGACACGGGTGAAGACAGAATGAGCCAGAGAATGAGAAGGAGCCAGAAGATTAGAACAGATTGCTAGAGTTAGTTTGAGGCCAGGCAGAGCAATTCAGTCAGAGGCTAAGAGAGAAGTCGCATTGAATCAGTCAGCTTGGAGACAAGTTTGAGCCAGAAGAGCTAAGTCAAAGCAGCCAGTAAGAGTTCAGAAAGAACTAGAAAGGGTGAGCTTATTCAGCAGTAAGTCTTAGTGACTGAAAACATTGTAGGCCTACATTAGATTGTACAGAGGTTAGAAGCCTCCAGAACTAGGCCTAGGTTACTAAGCCTCTGAGATGACAATTACAGAGATGAATGAAAGATATATTTGCACACTGTGGTATACTTTTTTTTTTTAAAGTGTACGTGTGCCAGCTTACGTATGTGCACAGGTTCCATTCAGGACAGGAGAGGGTGTGGGAAAGTCTGGAACTGGAGTTACAGGTGGCTGTGAACTGCATGATGTGCATGCTGAGAACCAAACTCAGGTCCTCTGTAAAAGCAGCAAGCACTTTTTATTGCTGAGACATCACTCTCCATCCTGTGTTGGCATAATGGTCTTGTGCACTGTGTACAATTTACCCTTGTTCATTCAAATGCTGGTTTCTCTACCCAACTATCTGGCTTCAATCCGAACATTGCACAGTGATGTTTATATTTTAAGTATCTCCTGTCTCAAGTCTGTGTAAACATGTCACCATTTGTCCTTTGTTATTGCCAATAAAAAACTAACTAGCCAATGCTGAGCAATAACAAAGAATAGGGTGGAACATCCTGGTCCAGTGAGGGAGGAGAAAGAGGAGAAAGGAAAAGGGGGGATCACGTGGAGAAGACAGGGAAACACCAGGAGAAATGAGCCAGACCCAGGATATGAGTAAAAAGCAAGCATAATGTGGGAAATCTGAATGGGAGGAAGCTATGCTAGCTTGGAGGTTTAGGATGGAATCATTATTGCTCAGTATTGTGTTCTAAGCTAATTAAATAGATCCCAGTCTCTCTGTGTGGTTATTAAGGAGTAACCACTGATTATACTAAAATTATAAATCAATATCAAATATTAATAATCATTTAAACAACCCCATGATGATAAATTTGAGTTCAAGTATATTTTACCATGATTAAAATTAATTTCTCACCACCACCACCCACCAAAACCAGTATTTAAAAATAATAGTAATAATTTTTCATGCTGGGCAGATAAATGGTGAAGTGCTTGCTTTGAAAGCCAAGGACCTGAGTTTAATCCCCAAAACCCACCTTAAAAAAACAAAACAAAACAGGACAGTGGTGGCATACACCTTTAATCTGGAACTCAGGAGGCAGAGGCAGTTAAATCTCTGAGTTCAAGACTATCCTGTTCTACAGAGAAATTCCAGGAGAGTCAGACTACATAGAGAAACCTTGTCTTGAAAAACCCCAAAATAAAAAATAAAAATAAAAGCTGGGCATGGTGGTATATGCTGGTAGCGCCACTGGTGAGGAGAGAGAGACAAGCAGCTCTCCTTGCCAGCTATTCTAGCTCCTCAGCCAGCTCCAGGCCAGTGAGAGATTCTAGTCTTCACACACATATGCGCACATGTGCACACACAACCATGTTCATGAGTGCACACACTCACATACTTTTTCAGTGACAAGAGCAAAATCATGCAGACCTACAGGGGTAACAGTTGCCTACCATCCCCGCACTCTGGGGGTAGAGACAGGAGGCTCAGAAGTTCAAGGCGATCAGATATATGAATCGGTTTTTATACAGCCTGGAATGATATATGAAAACTGTACTTTCAGTTTCAATTGAGTGTGTTTCAATATTATGAAGCCAGAGAGACTGGGTTAGGCTTTTTCAACCCATCCGTAGCCAGCCTTCCTATCCCACACATCCTCTTTCAGCTTTTGTGACAGCCACTCCTTTGAAACAGAAATGGCATCCCAGAGCCTGCTGACTACACCAGCTGTTCTCTGTATGGTCTGGAGAATGATCCATAATCGCTGTGCTCTCGGTTTGGAATGAGCGAGCTTGGGAAGTGTACGGCAAGCAAAAGCAAAAGAATGAAGATCAAGTAGCAGACAGAGCAGCGGCAGCGAGATGGCCAAAGCACCATCCAATCAGCGATTTCCACCATACAGCAGAGTTGGGGAGCTTGATTGAGAGTAAGCAAAAGCAGCATCACCCAGCCAGGGCCTTATAGTCCTCCACAAGAAGTCCACTGGGGGAAGCTGTGAGAGTCAGCTGGAGTTCTTGATTGGCCCACAGCGCTATGCTGGAACCCAGCTCTGGCTGGGTATCTCCTATCATGTGACGTCTAGTGATGTGTGAATGGCTCTTTAAGCTTCATGCTATTTGGTTTTCCAAGGACCAAACCAGAGACTTTAAAAACATGAGCATGCTCAAGATTCATCAGCAGAGATCTCAAGTCTCCATATGCCCCTAAAACACACACACACACACACTTATTCAATAGATCTGGCTTGAGATCACACATGCAATTGAGTGTGTGTGTGTGTGTGTGTGTGTGTGTGTGTGTGTGTGTATTTGTATGTTGGGTATATGTGTGCATGGTTGTACACATCCTGCAGAATGCACAGGGCGGTCAGAAGACAACCCGAGGGAAGAGTCAGTTTTCTTTGTTCAGCGTGTGTGTTCCAGGTATCAAAAAGAAGTCATCAAGTCGGAGGGGAGCAAGTGCTTTTTCGTAACCTGCATAGCCATCTTTAAAGATCTGTCTTCTCCAAGGCATTCAACAGACTATGGGAGTAGACACTTCCATGAGATTCTCTTTGTTGCTGATGTTGTTGACTTCCAACTTAGCATTACTATTAATTTGTTGTTCATTTATGGAGTTAGAAACCAAAGTAATGTATTTCAGCAGGAGAGGTTCACCACCTGTACTAGCTAGTTTGATGTCAACTTGACACAAGGTGGAGTCATGGAGAGAAAGGAGCCTCAGTTGAGAAAAATACTTCCATAACATCTAGCTGTAGGCCAGCCTGGAGGGCATTTTCTTAATTCTTGATCAATGTGGGAAGGCCCAATCTATGGTGGGTGATGCCATCCCTGGGCTGCTGGTCCTGGCTTCTATAAGAAAGCAGGCAAAGCAAGCCACCCCCCACCATGGCCTCTGCATCAGCTCCTGCCTCCAGCTTCCTGCCCTGATTAAATTCCTGTCCCAACATTCTTCAATGAGAAACCACAATGTGAAAGTATGAGCCAAGTAAACTATTTATTCCCCAAAACTGCTTTTGGTAATGGTGTTTCATAACAGCAATAATAAATCTAACTAGGACACTACCTAAGGAAAATAAGTGACACAGGCAAAGACCCACACTGATATAATATGTGCATTTCATATTGTACTGCATAGACAAGTGACCCTCTAGAAATTCCCAACAAGTCCGAAATCATACTGTGGTTCCTCTTTCTCTGGATAGATACATGAAAATAGACATAGGCCAATAAAAGGAATTCTTGGAAAGACAAGAACTTATCATGAACCATGGCTTGTTTGTATGGCTAGTTTTACTTGTTTGTTTGTTTGTTTTTAAAAAGGATCCATTTTGTGTGTGTGTGTGTGTGTGTGTGTGTGTGAGAGAGAGAGAGAGAGAGAGAGAGAGAGAGAGAGAGAGAGAGAGAGAGAGAGAGAGAGCTACAAATTGCTATGAGTCACCATCTGCATGCTGGGAACCAAAGCCAGAAATCTCTGCAAGAGAATTCAGTGATTTTAACCTTGGAAGCCGTCTCTCCAGCCCAGGTTTGCTTGCTTGTTTGTTTTGTTTCGTTTTTTTAAACCAGAGTCTCATGTAACCTATAGTCATCTCAAAATCACTGTGCAGCCAATAATGATTGAATTTCTGATACTTCACCTCCCAAATCCTGGGGTTATAGGTATGTTCCACCACACCTAGTTTTGAATTTCTCCTCTTGAACCCCACCTTTCTGTACCCTGAAATTACTGAAGCCCACAAACTTTGCAGGGTTTTCCTTCTATACAGTTCAGGCTGCCTAAGGCACTCCTAAGAAGCATGTGAGAACACTATGCATGCTCACTAGCTCAAGCTATTAAAAGGTGTTCCCAGGGGCAGTCAGGAGGTTCACTGCTCTTGTGCTTGGGTGATGGGTCTCTTGGTATCTCGTAAAGTCCCTGGAGCTGATTTGCCTGTGGAAGGACTGTGCAGCCACACACAGCCAGACATTCTCCAAGGCAGAGGTGGAGCAGGCAGTCTACACAGCCAGCCCTGCCCAGGTTAAGGAAACAGGTCTCTACCCAGAAGCCCTTCCTTCTGCGTCCACTGCCTTCTCTTGCTAGCCTGTGGTTAGCTGGGAGATGCTGGGAGACTTGTTTGCAGTCCAGATGCTGGGGAGAAAAGCACCCAGTGCTGAGTGTCTGTGCTCAGAAGGCAAGCTTGTTTTTGCCTGCTGATTCTCAGCCTTGGGTTGGAGGGAAAGGATAAAAGAAACCCTTTGTAGTGTAACAGTCTCCTTGGAGATTGAAACATTCTGTTCTTCAGGGAAAGTTCTGTAAGCAGAAAAGTAAACAATCCAAAACAGGTTTAGGAAGTCCCTGAAACAGACCAGACTCACCAGGCCTCTCTCCCTGCCAGAGTAAACAATAAAATCTGAAAAGTCACTCTCAGGTCGCACTGCAAAGAAGACCCTGAGGCCAGACCACCTGCCTGGAAGAGGTTTAGACCAACTGAGGCACCTGAAAAGGACACTCAGAACAACCTGAGGGCTCTGCTGTGTGCTGCAGGTTCCCAGCTTTGTGAGCTGTCAACCATGCCTGTGTGGGCTTTGAGTCATTTCTGCTCCTCTAAGTAGTGCCCCCCTACAGTAACCCCAATAAAGCTGTTCATCGGGGATGAACAGACATGTGTGTTGTGTCTCCCCAGAAGTTTTGTCACACAATACCCAGTCTACCTAGGGAGAGTTTCTGAACATAAAGCCAGGCCGAATGCCACTTAGCTTAATAGGAGTTGCCACCAAGAAAAGGTTTGCTCACCTGAACAGGCAAGTGTCAGACTTACTTAGCGATAGACAGCCACAGGAAAGCATGAGGGATGAACCCCTGATTCTCAAAAGGTGGTGATTTCTCAGGTGGAAAGCATCTAGCCTAGAGCATAGCGAATTTAGCCGATAGTCCTGAGAGCAGGGCTCGGGATGTAGTTCAGTCAGCGTGTTTGCCTAACTCTTCAGAGCCCTGGGTCCCATCCCTGGTATGACAGGAATTAGTCTGGTGGCATACACCTATATCAGCAGTAGGGACGTGGGGCCTGGAGGATTGGAAGTTCAGAGTCATCCTTGGATACATAAAGAGTTCCAAGCCAGGCTGGAATGTATGAATAATAGCCTGTTTTGGGGTGGGGAGGGGGAGGTCAGATCTCCTCTATTTTTTTGAGTCACTGCCCTTTCGTCTACAGAATAGCCGCCATGCCTTTAAGCCCAGCACTCAGAGGCAGAAGCAAGTGAACGTCTGTGAGTATAAAGCCAACCTGGTCTGCAGGACAGCGAGGAGTTACGTGGTGCGGGCTCGTCTCAAACACACAAACCAACAAAACAAAATAGCCACACTATACCTTACCTTAAAGGTACATCAAACCGTTGTCCATGCCATTTAGGGGCTGAGACAAAGGATATTTTGGTGTTTTTCTAATCATTTTTCTGTATTATTATTATTATCATCATCATCATCATCATTAGGGCCTCACTATGTTAGGTAGCCCTGGCTATCCTAAAACTCATCTCATCAGGCTGGCCTCAAACTCACAGAGATCCCCCTGCCTCTGCCTCTGCCACCACACGCAGCTTCTCTGCATTCTTTTTTATTTGTGTGGATGGTGCATTGAAATATTATTTACATCTGTTATTGAGCTAAGGTGCTTGTGGGGCACCCCTTACATTTTGCACACTTCATTGCATTTTTATCCTGGTTCAAGGTCTTAATAATTTAATAAAATAAACCTAATGTGCCAAGGCCCCTCTAGCTGTTCCGCCGTGCTTGTGGAAGGAATTTAAGAGAGATGGCTGAAAGAGCATTGCTGCCCAGGCTGACGTGTTACTCCAGGTTTAAGTGACCTTCCCACTGTCCAGATAGATGGACAGACGTGTGCCACCGTGTAGCTTGCAGGGCACTCTTTCACACGAGCTCAATTTACTCCTCCACCCCCGGTCTTTCCTGGGGCAGTGCGGGAACTCCATTGCCTTCCAGCCTGCATCCAGCCTTCAGCTGAGTCATCTTCCTGCTAACTAGCCCCTCTGGGATACTCACATATGAAGCGGGAGACTGGAGTGCCACACTGTGGGGCCAAGAGACAGATGTTTCTGTGTGCAGAGCCCTGAAACAGACAGGAAAAGGAATCCTGTTTGGTCCTAGCCCAGGGGTGGGGGTGTGGGGTGGAGCTGAAAGAAAAAGTGTCAGCTCAGAACCCCCAAGACCGAGTTGTGAGCAGAAAGGAGATTTATTTGCCCCAGAGTGACAGAGGGCAGGGAAGAGACAAAGACCGGAGAGAGAGGATGAGAGAAAAGGGGAAAGGAACAAGGGAAAGGGAGTTGAGGTATCTGTCCCTCCCCTGGGGGAGGCTGGTGGGGATCTCTCTGGATAGAGAGGAGACACACATGGCCCATAGGAAGATGGCAGTTTATAAAGGTAAAACCCTGTGTTAGGATGAGCTGTTTAATTTTAATTGAGCATGTTAATTAGAAGAGCCAAAGGGGGCTTTTGATGGTTGGACTTCAATACTTTGATAGCTGGACCTTGGTAGTCAGCGTCAGGAAGAGGAAGTGACCAAAAAAGGGAACAGACCTTGGTGCTAGCTTTAGGAATGCAATCTAATGATTTTTTTAGCAAGGCAAGGGGGATGGGAGAGAAAAGCAAGGCCTGCCAGAGCCATGGTTGTCATGGTTGAGCTGGCCAGAATCCCTTCAGGGTAACTACACACGTTTTGGGGAACGGTCCCAGAGCTACCCTGGACTGTGGGGACACTGTCTCTGGTCTGGAGGATAGAAAGAGATAAAGGCTAAGAAAGAAGGGCAACACTCGCTGCTGTAAGGCTGCCACTGGAAGCCTTACCTTGCTTCTTCTTCTTCTTCTTCTTCTTCTTCTTCTTCTTCTTCTTCTTCTTCTTCTTCTTCTTCTTCTTCTTCTCCTCCTCCTCCTCCTCCTCCTCCTCCTCCTCCTCCTCCTCCTCCTCCTCCTCCTTCTTCTCCTTCTTCTTCTTTTTGGTTTTTTGAGACAGGGTTTCTCTGTGTTGGCTGTCCTGGACTCCCTTTGTAGACCAGGCTGGCCTTGAACTCACAGAGATCCACCTGCCTCTGCCTCCCAAGTGCTGGGATCACAGGCATGTACCACCACGCCCGGGACCTTGCTGCTTCTTAGAGATCTGTTTTCTCTTAAGTTATATGTGTGTGGGAGTCGGGGAGGTTGTGCACATGAGTGCAGGTGCCTTCAGAGGCCAGAAGAGGACATCAGATGCCCTTGGACTTGGAGTTACAGGGAGCTGTGAATGGCCTGATGAACCAGAGTTCAGCCCTCTGTGAAAGCTGCACATGCTCCTAAGGGCTGAGCCACTTCTCCAGCCCCTGCCTGTTTAGTTTTTGGTTTTGGTTTTGGTTTTGGTTTTGGTTTTGGTTTCTGGTACTTACGATGGTAGACAAGGGCTCTCTACCACTGAGCCACATGCCCCAGCCTTCCACTGAGTTTCCACACATGTCAGATGACTTCAGGTCAGTAACCCTGACCCCCCCCCCAAAAAAATAAATACATTAAATTAAAAAATAGTATTTAGAGTTCAGTGGTTTAAAAGTAACTTCTCCTTATGTGAGGGAGATCTGGGCCCTCTCTTTGGGTTCCTAGTCTCGTTAACAAAATATTTAAGAGTGGAATCAAATAGAAATTCAAGGACAATTTTACTAGAAAATTTCCCAAGGCGGGCGAGCTGTAACTCTCAACAGCTACGAAAGGAGGACAAAAGGGAAAAGCCATGGCACTTAGGCTGGCATGTCGGTGAACAAGCAGCCACAAGGCAAGAAGGAAGGCCTCAGAGGAAAAGTGAGGGAGCCCAGGTTGTTGGGGAAACCCACAGTGTTGTGGAAAACACGTGTAGAAAAGAGGCCAAGAGAATAAAAGGAAGGGGCTGGAGAGATGGCTCAGAGGTTAAGGGCACTGCCTGCTCTTCCAGAGGTCCTGAGTTCAATTCCCAGCCACCACAGAGCAATGTATACATAATAAATAAATAAACCTTTTTTTTTTTTAAAGAATAAAAGGAAAATTGATGCTTTTCTGAGTTACTCAGAAGCAAGCTGACTTAGGACCCTACATGGCTATGAACTAACTGTTCTGCCGATGGCTTTATCAAGCCTTACGGTGAACCTACCTGTGATGGGTGGCTCCTTGACCAAGTGATTGACCTGGCCTAGTGGCAATGTTAGGTCGCTACCCAAGCTGGAGAGTCTTCTTTTTCCTTTCAACCTTAAGGAGTTTTTTTTCCCCCTACAAATGAGCTGTTTGCTGAACAGAACTGGTATCGGAGCAGCACAGGATCAAGTGGAATGGATGACACGCTTGCTTCCTGCCAAGACTTTGAATGGAATTCAGCTACTGGGTTGGTATGAACCTATTTAAATCCACCTCCACTTTAGCTTCTCTGGCTGCTTTCCTCGGTCTAGTCCTTCCTTCCCCTTTGCTCTCCATTCCTCCCCTCTGGGAAGGATCCATCACCATTACTTGTCATGTGCCATGTCTTGCATAAGTGGCTTCTCTGCGCACAGGTCATAGATAGTGCTAAAATCGCACTATGCACTGATAAATATTCTCTGCCGACAAAATGAGCCAACTCAAGCCAAATTAAAGTATATATTCAGGCAAGTTCATGATGTCACAGGAGGGAGTCAGTAAAGTTGCTATGCAGGTGGAGATAGAAAAGTGTGCATGCGTGTGTGTGTGTGTGTGTGTGTGTGTGTGTGTGTGTGTGTGTGTAGAGAGAGAGAGAGAGAGAGAGAGAGAGAGAGAGAGAGAGAGAGAGAGAGAGAGAAGAGAAGAGCGCATCTGGGTTATATAGTGAAGAGCCTCTGGGGTAGAGGAAGTGCAGGTAGGGACTGATGGATGCTGGGAGAACCTGGAGGCCAGGTCTGCTTTGGTTAAACAGGAACTTCAGTCACTTGTCCCGAGCCTGAATCCCAACACACATGGTATCGTCATGGTCTCACAAAAGCTGGAAACATGCCCAGTCCCCTCCCCCACCAAAATCTAACACACCACTGAGGTTTGACCAGACCCTTGTATGCCACTGCCTTTCTCAAACCCCCCACCCTGCCTACAGCCTGAGGTCTCTCCTCAGTCCTATAACGAGGAGGTTGAGATGTGTTACAATGACACAAAGTGCCAAGACCTTGAATTTGCTACACCCACAAACTATCATCTTTTACACTTTTTGGATCAAAGGTCAGAAGTTTTATGTTCTGTGTGAAAAGTGACATTGATGCTCTGTGTTCCAATAACTCTGGGTCTCTGGAGACAAGAATGTTTATTCACTCTGTAATCATCAGCTAAATTAACACAGTCCAAATCCTGCTGAGACCCTTGTGTTAGCCCCTGGGCAGACCCCATACGTGGCGTTGGTCCCCTTTCCTTGGACTTGCTGGGAGGAAAAAAAGCTCTGGTTTCAGCCAGCAGTGACTCTGAAGAGAGACACACACAGGCTTGGTGGTCAGGTTAACAGCAGCTGTTTGTTCACAGTTCAGAGGGAAGCCCTGTGTGCTTGTGGGTAGGAAATGGGCATGGGGAAGGAGGATCGAAGAACAGATCATGGGACAGAAAAGTAACATGTAGAGGAAGGTGAAAGATGGAGTTTCTTCCTTCGTTTCAGTCGGGGACGGAAAAACACATGTTGTCACTAAGCCTCGCTTTGGGAAGACATTGACGGCAGTTTCTGCGTGGGGTTGGGAGAAACACAGAAGAGAAAGAGAAAAAAAGCTATATTCCTTCTCCAGAAGGAAGGCCACATGAGAGGCCGCAGTCTGCCTGCATTAACCACCCGGGTTTTAGCAGAGCAGGTTACTTTCCAACAGGGACTTGATTTTCCAGGTTTTCCCAGGTCAGCTTCCTTGCCCATAACATAAAGGGGCTAGGTGTCATGTTAATTGGAGGAGGCCCTGAGGCAGCGCCCCCCAGCTCTGCCACCATGCTGGACATCCCATCTCTAAAGTCCTTTGACTCTGTCAATGTGGCAGGGTGGGGTGTGCAGCAGTTTCCTCCCAGCTTAAAGCCTTCCATCTTGGAGGGAATGTGAAAGGAATGTGAAATAACAGGATGTTTTAGGACAAGGAGGTGAAACAGCAAGATATTCTCATAGGTGAAACACTATCTATCCTGAAGAAAAGCTCCTTAAGACAGGAAGGAAACAGCTCAAAACAGCTTTAGGAAGTCCCTGAAACTGACCAGAGTCATTAGGCCCCTCCCTTCCCAAGAGTTTATAAACAGTATGTGTGTGTGTGTATATATATATTATATATCTTTGATGAGTCAAGTTAGAAGGAAGATTCAAAGCCAGCCACCTGAAACAAGCAGGGACCATGCAAGCTGCCTGAAAGGAGCACAGACCAGGAGAACAGCTAGAAGAAGCAAAGCGCAGTTGCCTGGAAAGGACACTCTCTAACCTGCTGAGCTTTCTGTAAGCTGTGCAGTGTGCTCCAGGTTTCTAACTCTTGTGAGCTGTCACCCATGCTGGCTTTGGCAGCATAGGTGCCTTTGAGTCATTCCTGCTCCTAGTAAATAATCTCACCCATATTCTCGTAAATAACCCCAATAAAACTCATTCGCCCCAATATGTTGAACTTTGACGGTGCCCTTAGGTTAGTTTGTTACAGGTTTGCTGCCTAGAGTGAATCGATTGGTGTTTTTGTGTCTCCCCGCAGGAAAAGACTGTCACATGTCACATGACACACGACACATGGTACATGGCCCTCCAGGTGACCTAATGTTGTTGACACTCCACAGTGTCCTCTGGCAGTTTCTAGGCCAGGAGAGCACAGGAATGGGAGAGTCAGGGCATCTGTTAGAGCTGGTGTCCTCCATACTGCCCCCTCCCCACCCCCCACCCCCGAGTCTACTCAGTCCTCCCTCTATGTGGACCTAATTTTACTTCTTCTTCTTCTTCTTCTTTTTTTTTTTTTTTTTTTTTTCTTTTTCTTCTTTTTCAAATAATAGGTTTCCATAGCATATAGAAAAAGATACCAGGACGAAATCCAAGCCCTCGGTGATACAAAACGGAGCCTCCAGATTTTAGAGACAGATGGCTTCTCTTCCCACCCAGGGAAGGGGAACAAATTCACCCAGGTTGGCACGGTTCCAGAGAGAGGCTTGCAGGGTAGGTGACTATCGTGGGGAGTGGTTGTGTGGGGGGGGGGAGGGGGAGTGAGTCCTTCCTAGTTCTGTGCCAGACACCCAGTTAAAGGCTGCACAAAAGAGCACGTAACTCCACTTGCGAACTCCAGACTGAGCTGCTTTTTGTGAGTGAGAAACACAGAAGGGCTGAGGGGGCATGACTCTCTTAAGGCTAACGTCACTTGAAGACAGCTTGTTTCTACCCGTTTACTCTCTGAATCTTTTACCTACAACTTTAAAGATGAAAGCGGGTGCCCATGGCTTAGCTGCAACAGCCTCCTGTCATCCTTTTCTCTAACAACTCCTACTTGATCCAGGGCTTTAAGTCCTATCAGTCAGCTGGGGCGGCCACCCACGAGACTAGAAGGGGAGTGCCTTGGTAGATTTCAAGCCTGCTGACATCCTGAGCTTGGACTTCTGCTTCTGGGACCATAGGAAACTAAATACCTGTTGTTTAAGGCCCCCCCCACCCCCACCCCCACCCCGGCTGCCCCCGGGGATGGTAAACTGCGACTGCAGCCCTTAGCAAGCCCTCTCAGCCTTCTGCCCTTAGCAGCTCTCTCAAAGTGTTTACTCCTGTCCCATATTCCTTTAGGAATCTGCATACTGGCTTCGCTGTCATTTGAAAAGCAACCATATGCACTTTTGCCTGTTTTATGTGCATGCTCTAGAGGGGAACGTGCAGCCTTTGGCAGAAATGTTTGAACACCAGGGACAGGAGCCACTCAAGAAAAGGACAGGTGGAGCCAACCAGGCTATGGTAACACACATCCATCCGTTGGAAGGCAGAGGACAGTTGCTTGGATCTCTGAGCTCAATGCCAGCCTGCTCTATAAAGTGAGTTCCAGGACAGCCAGGACTACACAAAGCAGCCCTGTCTCTTTAAAAGGAAAAAAAAAAAAAAAAAAAGGCGGGGGGTGGGGGGGCGGAAGTGGAGTTAGAGCCATAGATCAGCAGTCAAGAGCACTGGCTGCTCTTCCAAGGGACTAGGGCATCCATATGGTAGCTTTTGTTTTATTTGTTTTAGTTTTTCCAGACAGGGTTTCTCTGTGTAGCCTTGGCTGTCCTGGACTCACTCTGTAGACCAGGCTGGCCTCGAACCCACAAAGATCCACTTGCCTCTGCCTCCCAAGTGCTAGGATTAAAGGCATGCACCACCACTCCCGCCTCCATATGGTGACTTATAATGGCTTGTAACTCCCTGCCCAGAGGATCCGACTCCCTCTTTCTTGCCCCCAGTGGGCACAGGCATGCCAAAATAAACCTCTTTCATTTGTTCCACCAGATATTTAGTCACGGCCACTATAAAAGTACCTACTACAGTTATGAAGTTATTATAATAGAGTCTATGAGAATAAATTATATCACTGGGGGGTTACTATGCGTTAAATCTACCGCTGAGCTACACCTTGGATACATTGTTGTTGTTTAACATTTATGGAGTATATTGCTCGCATATACATACGTGCGCCAGTGGTACAGAGTACTCTTAGAGTCCAGAAGAGAGCAATGGATCTCCTAGAACTAGAACGTCAAGCCCATTGCAAGATTTGGGTTCTGGAATTGAACCTGAGTCCTCTGTAAGAACAACCAGTGCTCTTAACCTGTGAGACAAGCCTTCAGCCCTCTAGATCTCTTTGTATATATAATTCTACTTAATTAGTTAGTTATCTAGTTAGTTCTTTAAAGATAAGGTTTCTTTGTGTGACAGTCCTGGCTGTCCTGGAACTCACTTTCTAGACCAGGCTGGCCTGGAACACACAGAGATCTGCCTGCCTCTGCTTCCTGAGTGCCCAGCCATCCTTTTTAATTTTAATTTTAGACGATCTCTTTTAAGTTACCCAAACAGGCTTTAAATTTGCCTCAGCTTCCTCAGTAGGTATGTGACAGGCCTGGTGGACCACCATTCCTGGTTATACATCTTATATTTAAAATTGAGATTCTGAAGATGCAAATCTTGCTCTTTATTTAAACTGGTTTGTGTTCTGACATCCATAAAAGCAAATCAGAGAGCCTCTCTTTACATAGCATGATGTGCAGAAAGACATTCATAATTTCAAGCCTTTATGTGTTAGTGCAAGATAATCTAACCTCACAGTTAACCTCTATCCTGCCAGGGGGCAATATCCAATGCTAATTTAATGTGGTGTCATTTGATCTCTGCGAACAGTCATGTTCACTTAAACATGAAGTTAACATTGCTGCCTTATTGAAATCTGTATCTAATAAGGATCTAATCCAATTATTACTGGAATTGGTTACAGAAAATTTCTTCACGGCACATTTACTTCTGTGCTCAGAGGCATTAGCTGTTGCCAAACCAGTGCACTGAGGTGACAGGCTCCACACAGAACATCTGACTTCCCTGCAAACACTGTGGGGCCTCTGTGTCTACGGATTCTATGTCCACAGATTGGAGCAACCACACACAGACTGAAAGCACTTCAGAAAAACCGTCTCTTAGAAAATATGTACAGACATCGCCTTGTGGTTCTCTAAACAGTACATGTGAGAACTGGTTGCGAGGCCTTTACCTTGTGTTGGAATGTGTAGGTCGTTGAGACATCTGAAGTACAAAGGAGATTGGGCACCGACTGCGTGATGCCTTCTATTCCTGACAGCAGCTATCGGGAAAACAGGTACTCTCGTTACCACTGTTAAAAATGAGATTAGCTGGGGCGAGAGAGACCACGCAGTAGTTAAGAGCACTAGCTGCTCTTCTGGAGAACCTGAGTTCAATTCCCATCATCCACATGGAAGCTTAACCGTCTATATCTCCAGTTCCAGGGAATCCAATACTTTCTTCTGGTGTCTGAGGGCCCTGAACACAGGTACACAGACATATATCCAGGCAAAACATCCATACACAGAAAAATCAATTTAAAAATCGGATTAGGCTGTGGGCATGGTGGTGCACGCCTTTATTCTCAGCACTCGGGAGGCAGAGGCAGGCGGATTGCTGTAAGTTCGAGGCCAGCCTAGTCTACAAAGCAAGTCTAGGACAGCCAAGACTACACAGAGAAACCTTGTCTTGAAAAGAAAGAAAGAAAGAAAGAAAGAAAGAAAGAAAGAAAGAAAGAAAGAAAAACAAAAATAAATAAATAATAAATAAATAAATAAAATTGGATTAGTTGGGCATGGTGACACACAACTATAATCCTTGTGCTTAGGAGGCAGAGGCAAGATTGCAGCAAGTTTGAGGCCAGCCTGGGACAAATAGTAAATTCAAGGCCAGTCTGGGCTATGGGCTGAAACCTTGTCTCTGAAAACCGAAACAAATAGACAAAGCTGGACGTAGTGATGCAGCCTATAATCCAACATCTGAGAGGTGGAGACAGGAGGTTCAGGCAATCAAGGTCATTCTTGACCATATAGAGAATTTGAGGTCAGTCCATCTTTCATGCTGCATGTAAGCAGCGACTGCATCTTATCCCATTGGTGGGAGCTCACCATCACAGTCTGATGCTACTGGCTCACCCAGAACTGAGAGGAGCTCACAAAACATGTTTTTTTTTAAATTTCTCACACTTAGGACATGTGATGATTTAGCCGTGCTTATAATGCCAGCACTTGGGAGACAGAAGCAGTAGGATCATGAGATCAAGACCATCCTGGGCTACATAGTGAGACCCCCTCATCATAGAGGTTGAGGGAGGAGAGGAGGAAAGAAAGGAAGGAGTGAAGGAAGAAGGGAGGAGAAAGTCTATTCCTAACAAGTACAGGCATTTCTATTTTGTTTAGGTGGTTTCATTTTTTGAGACTGGCTCTTACTATGTAGCTCTAGCTGGTCTGGAATTTGATATGTAGACCAAGCTGGCCTTGAACTTAGAAGAGATCTGCCTGCTTCTGCCTCTCAAGTGTGGTTTGAATAGGAATCCCCCGCCCCCATAGACTCGTGTGTTTGAATGGCCATAAGGAGTGGCACTATTAGGTGTGGCCTTCTTGGAGGAAGGTGGGCTTTGAGGTCTTACAAGCTCAAGTCTGGCCAGTGAGATACAGTCTCCTGATGCTGTCTGCAGATCTCTCAGCTCCATCTCCCAGCACCATGTCTGCCTGCACACTGCCATGCTGCCAGCCATGAGGATTATAGACTAAACCTCTGAACAGTAAGCAGCCCCAATTAAGTGTTTTCCTTTATGAGAGTTGCCGTGGTCATGGTGTATGTTCACAGCAATAGAAACCCCAATTAAGGCACGAGTGCCAGGATGCTCAATGAAGGACAGAGGAGGTGGTTTCGAAACAGTGCCTGGGCCATAGAAGATGCTCACCCGAAAGCTTGCTCCTGTTGCTTGAAGTTCCCTTGTCATGGATTCAGACAAGAACTGGCACCGCCCCAAAACTTTGCTCAGTGGGGTGGTATAATCCCACCCTGGGTGAAATGAGCCACTCTCCAGAGTCCTGCTGTGCTTTGCATAGTCTTCAGTCACGGGATATATGAGCAGGAATCCCATGGTGCATTGGTTCCCACCAGCCAGACCTCAGCTTCCTCCTATTAGGGGAAGAATTCTGGCCTGTCTGTACACAGTGGCTGGTACAACGTCCAGCCAATAATTTCCAATAACTTTGGAAAGGAATGGGGAAGAAGCCAGGAATGGCGGTGCATCCCTGTGACCACAGGCCTACATAAGCGCGGACAGGAGGATGGTGGGGTTGAGGCCTGGCCTGCACTACAGATAGATGGCTTTTGGGGTGGGGGAGGGAAGGTGAGGAAGGCAGGGAGGGAAGGAAGCAGGGAGGGATGGAGGCAGGCAGGAGGGAGGGAGGGAGGCAAGGGAACTTCTCTGTCCTGTCTTTCAGGGAGACTTATATTTTGAAGTAGCAGCAGCTCAGCAGTGATCTTAGCTAGGGCTTCATCCAGCAGCTGTACATGCAGGGACTCTTAGGGTGCTAGCTCCAAGCCTTGGAGCTCATCCAGCACTCTTCCCAGCTGCACACTTAGAACCTGGTGTTGGGTCTCGGCAGAGAATGGCCTTGGGGTGTGGGAGTGGGGTGGGGGGGCTGAACACTGACACAGGAAACTTTCCTGACACCACCTACTAAAACCTTCCCTGGCACCCCTGCGGCAACAAGGTTCTTGTGTGGTTAGTGAACTCCCAAATCTGGATGTGGTCTTGGAAGGCCGGCTGTGAGCCTAGAGAGGATCTGAAAGCCTAAGGAACACCAGTCCTGGGGGAAGGCAGCAGCTAGTGGGAGCTAGCCCAGCTGCACAGCCCAGCCTGGTCCAGGCCTCAGCTCGGGCCACTCCTTCAGCACCCCCCACAGAAGGCTGCTGGAAGCAGCCATAGAGACTGCCTGGTTACCGCCCATTGTTTCTAATCTCCTAAACACCACTAACGATAAAATGCCATAAGGCCAAACAATGGAACAGACTCTTTTGCTTAATATTTTTTAATGCGGGAGTGTGATCACGTGACCTTGCTGCTTGGTGCCAGTTACATTTCTATTTACTTGGAGACTGGGTACAATTAGAACATTTATCTCACTTCAACATTTATCACACTGGTCACTCTTGCCCCCCTAATGTCCCCCGCCCTCTTCCCAAAAGAGATGAAAAAACGTTTTCATTATGAACCCCCTATCAGTTGCTGAAAGCAGCTATTTTTAAAAAGTGATGTAATAGAGACTAAATTGCTACATTGTTCTGCTTTCAGAAAACGCTCAATGGACCCTTTAGTAGGCGCTGGCTGCTATTTGTTAAATGGATACAAGTAACCAGCTCCTCCTGCTCCCATCCGGCATCTCATGCTCATTTCAGAACTGCTGTCCGACCTCCAGGGAAATGTCTATGTATGTATTTTGTATAGATTTTAAGTGATATTATTTTGACATACTGTGTGTATTCATCCTCTCAAAGGATTCAAATGAGCTGTTACGTGTCGTTTTTCCCAATTCAGAAAAATATTCCTACCACGTAACTACTTACTCTACATACACAGTGCCTCAACTTCCAATAGCTGAACCTATGGTTTTTCAACTTTGTGATGGTGCAACAGCCATACTCCCCCAGCAGAAATCAGAAAACAGCACAGGCAAGATGGCTCAGCAGGTAAAGACACTTGCTGTGTAAACCTCTCCACCTGAACCCATGGTGGAAGGGGAGGACCAATTCCTGAAAGTTGTCTTCAGTCCACCATACGTGCTCTGTGTGTGCGGACACCTGTGCACACCCACACAAATAGTAAGTTTATAAAGTAACAAAATGAGGAACACATCTCCAAATATTTTACTTTTTCAGAAATTTTTTTTTTTTTATTTTACTTTATGTGAGTGGGTCCTCTGTCCAAATGTATGTCTGTGTACCATGTCTGTGCCTGGTGCCTACAGAAGCCAAAAGAGGCCTTTGGGTCCCCTGAGATTTTAACTACAGACAGTTGTGAGCCACCATGGGGATGCTTGCAGCTGAGCCTGGATCCTCTGCAAAAGCAGACAGCAAGATGACTCAGTGGGTAAGGTGCTTGTTGACAACCTGAAGCCAATCCCTGGGACCCACATGGTAGAAAGAAAGAGGGTACTGACTCTCAAAGTTGTCCTCTGACCTCCACACATGAAAGCGTGGCATGTACACAACACACACACACACTAAATAAATATAATTTAATTTCAGCGCTCGAAAGGCAGATCCTTGAGTTCGAGGCCAGTTGGTCTACAGAGTGAGTTCCAGGACAGCTGTGGCTACATAGAGAAACCCTGTCTTGAAAAGCCAAATAGAAGGAGGAGGAGGAGGAGGAGGAGGAGGAGGAGGAGGAGGAGGAGGAGGAGGGGGAGGGAGGGAGGGAGGGGAGGGAGGGAAGAAGGAAGGAAGGAAGGAAGGAAGGAGTCAGAAAGGAACCCAAACACTGGGTCCTCCTGTCCAAGTCGTCACTCCTGAGGTCCTGTGCAGCTCTCCTCTTTCTTAGTGCTTCAGCCTCAGATACTGACTTCTTCCCAAAATGTCTCCAGATGCTCAGCCTCTTCCACGTTAAAGAAAAAGCCTGTGCTCCACCCACGCCCTCCTCAGGTTAGCACCACATTCTCGTAAAAGGCTTGAAGCATAACAAAGAGGCTTTTGTTCACCATCCCATCCCCTGCTTCCTCTCACTTCTGGAACCCACTCAGCACTCCACTCAGAGGATTCCTGCGGATGCCAGGATGTCACCGCCACCGTGCTGAAGCCACTTCCTTCTCCCGTCCTCATCTTCAAGGCAGCATCCACGAGGCAGCATTGCACACCCCCCCCCAAGGGACTCCCCTCTCTAGATCTAACCCGCTTTTATTTTGCAGAGCCTCAAACTGTTTCAGGCTCCTTCTCCAGTGAGCTGTAACAATCCTCAGAGTCTCCACCCAGGGCCCTCTTTCCCTCTTCCTCTGCACAGCTCGCTCGCTCCGCGGCTTTAAATAGCACGGGGAAGCTGAACAATTGCAAGCCTACATTCCGGGCCCACATGTATTTCCCAAACTTCCGTCTTAACCTTCCCCCCCCCCCCTGCCTCCCTCCCCCGCTAACCCCAGATCGCTACTGCCTTGGAAATCCCACGGGGCTCTGGACGTTCAGCATGGAAGCAACAGAACAAAAGTGTTTGGTTTCCCCAGCCAACCATCTTTAATCCCAGCACTCCACAAAGGGATACAGAGTTCTGATCATTTTAGGCTTCATAGTGAGTTCTAGGTCATCCTGGGCTTTTTGAGACTTTGTCTGATTGAGTCTCGGTCTCAAAAAGGAGAATAATAACAGGGGCTGAAAGTGTGGCTATGATGGTGGGGTACTGCCTAGCAACACAGTTCTGGAACCTCATCACTGGGAGGTAGCGGTAGGAAGATCAGAAGTTTTAGGTCATCCTTGGAGTCACGACAAGTTTCAGGCAAGCCCGGGATATAAGAGATACTGTATCAAAAATAATAATGACGACAACAGCAGTGATGATGGTGATGATGATGTTTGGGTCCAGTGTTGACTGCCTGTCTGTGAGACTTTGATGGGTGACAATCTCTGTGAGTTTCCGTCACCTCCTCTATCTATATCATGAGGGGATAAGAAGAGAGCCTCCGGGGTGGATAGATCAGCACACTCAAAGTTCCTGGCACAGCACCTGGCAAATAGTGGATGGCCCGTTATTTTGAGAATAAAATGAGATGTCAAGTGGACAGCACAAGGCTCACAGAAAAGTGCTCACTCCCAGGACTCATGACCCTTGACCCTAGACTTGTCTCCTGGAGCCTCTCCGTGTCTACCTGACAAGCCTGTTCCCCTTCCGGCTTCCTCACTCAGCAAATGGAAACAGTGGGCCCCCTATTCCCACTCCCACATGCGAGCAATCAACAGGGTCTACCTACTTTATCTTGTTAGCGTTTCTGAAAACAATTCGCTTCTTTTTTGTCCTGGGATCCACCAGTAGGTGTTTCTTTAGAGACTGGACGTTTGTGCTTCTCGGAACTTTCCACTGATATCCTAATCTGCAATGTGATGGTACTAGAAGAGCCTCTAGAAGATGATTGGGGGTGGGGTGGGGCTGGGGTGGGATGGGGGGTGAGGGTGGGGGGGTGGGGTGGGGGTAGGCAGAGCCATTATGAAAGATGCCTCTAGGTAGAATGGGGCTGTAACTTGTAATCCCAATCCCAGCACCCAAGACGCTGAGACAGGAGGATCTCCTTGAAGCCAGTCTGGGCTACATAAGTGCCAGGCCCTCTGGGGAAGCAGAGCAAGCTCCTATTTCAAAAAAGAAGGGGTGGGGATGGGGGGAGCACCAAATGGTTCTGAAGCTCTCTTTCTGCCCTGTGACATAAATCAAGGCAGGTGCTGGGTTCTTTAGTTTTATTAATTTTATAAACTTTATTAGTTAAAAACTTTTGCAAAAAACAAAAAAACAAAAACAAAACAAAAAAAACAACCCAAACAAACAAAAAACACACCACACGTCAAAATTCGCCAAACTCAAAGTCAATACATCTCAATGGACTTTCTATACAGTTTGAAAGAGATTTTGGAGCCTGGAGCTACACATTGGGTTTTACATTTTCACTATGGAATGTTTTTATACACTTACCCACCAACAGAAGAAAACGTGACAGCTCTGGAACTAGAACACCAATTAGCTTCTTACCCTCTTTCCTCACATGTCCATCACGTGCACTCAGATGTAGGCACTTCACTAAGCGGCTTCTCACCAGCCATCCACCGCTCAGAGCAAGCACCCCTTCCCAAGATTAGCTCAGGCATGCTACCTGCTCTTTCGGCTCCGGCCTTGGCTTGCCCAATCCATTCTTCACACTGCCGCAAGAGTGATTGTTGAAGAAGCAAATCTAATGCTGTGATTTCCCTGAGGGTTTTGCATTGCCCTCTGGCTAAAGTCTAGGATCTAATTGGATTGCAAAGCCACAAACATTGCATGGCTGTAAACCTTGTTTTCCTCTTCAGTCAAATGCCCAGCCTCACACTACTTTTGGTTCCTAGAAATTGCTAGTTCTGAGGCTTCCAGTGTCTGGTACATTTCTCTAAACTTTTACACCTGGTTCACCATCTCCTGCTCATCTTTTAGTTCTCTGCTTGGGTGGGAAAAACAAAAACAAAAAACCTCCCTCAAGCTCATCTGGATGCCTCCTAAATTGGCATTCATTATCTGCCCCTATTTCAGTCTCTTAGGACCATGCACAGGACAAAGTTACAAAGGCCACGTGGTTCCTAATTGCCTGTCTGCCTTATTCCTTAGACTGGAAAGACCAAATAGTGGTAGACACATATTTGAGCAACAAGTGAACAACTGTCTACCATTCTGAGTGGCCTGTGACACTGTCAGTGACTCTTTATAGCAATGCGGGTGGCCTTCTCCAACCTCTTCCAAAAAACATATGTGCAATGTATTAGGAGTACAAATGGGGAGTTGGGGTGTGCATACACGCGTGAGCACGAACACACACACACACGCACACACAAAAAATACGTAAATGAAATTAATTCAATTAATGCCTATTAAAGTGTACTTATTACACTATTATTACTACTTGCACTATTAAAAGACAAAGTATCAACAAATCAAAGTTTTATGCCTTTTTAAAATTGCTTTTCCAGTGCTGGGGACAAAACTCAGGGCCCTACAATTGTTAGCCAAGTGCTTGACCACTGAGCTAAACCCCAACCTTCAGTTTTACACTTCAAAAGATTTGTCTGTCTGTCTGTCTGTCTGTCTGTCTGTCTGTCTGTCTCTCTCTCTCTCTCTCTCTCTCTCTCTCTCTGTGTGTGTTAGTTTATGTGGAAGCTTCTGGAACAAAAGTTACAAGTGAGATGCCTGCAGTGAGTCCTGGGAACCAAATCCAGATCCTCTGCATGAGCAGTAAGCATTTTTAACCACTTAGTCTTCTCCAGCCCCAATTTTCTACTTCTCAATTGCCTTTATTTACCATTCTAGAACCAAATAGTAGACCCGAAAGCTCAGAATGCACCACTCTACTAAATGAGCAGTCTACATTGATAGCCAGAGGAAAGGTGATTCACAAGAGAGAGAGTCAGCCATGTTGGTTGACTGTCTTATTTAAACAGGGCTTCAACTGGGCTGTGGTGGCACATGCCTTTAGTCCCAGTACTGAGGAGGTAGAGGCAGAGGGTTCTCTGAGTTTGAGGCCAGCCTAGTCTACAGAGTGAATTCCAGGGCATTCAGGGCTACACAGAGAAGCCCTGTCTCAAAAACAAAAACAGGGCTTGAGTAGTTGGCTATTGGTAAACGGCTGAGACTCGGGCATTTCCTACAGTAGGTTTCAGTCCACATACACATCAAGTCTGGTTGCAGTACACTCTGTATGGAGAAAGCTTTAGGCCAATATACAGATGACGTGTACGGCAGCAGTTTAAGGCCAATCTCCATTCAACTAACAGATGCAACTAACAGTATCAGCTCCAGTTCTTTCCTTTCTTAAGCTTGGTTTGTTTTCTTCCTAGCTCAAGCTCTCAAGATGTCTGAGCTCCTCAGCCGTTAGAATTAGGAGCCAGAAAAGCAAGTAGGCTTCTGCATAGCTTCACTTTGCCCTCTGCTCCTCCAAACGCAGTCATGCAGCCTCACTGGCCGCAGCCTCCCTTCACCTCCTGTGCCCATCTCTAGTGAATCATACGGGTCTACTCCACGCCCCCCCCCGCCAAGCCACTCCACTCAGATTACTGTACCCCCTGTGCCCATCTCTAGTGAATCACACGGGTCTACCCACCCCCCTCCAAGCCACTCCACTCAGATTACTGTACCCAGCAAAATTTTCGATCACAATAGATGGAAAAAAATAAGACTTTTCACAATAAAAACCAAATTTAAGCAGTATTTATATACAAACTGAAGGTGCTAGAAGGAAAGCTCCAACCTAAAGATGTTAACTATGCCCAAGAAAACAAAGGAAAGACGTAATCTCAGACCAGAAAATCAAAAGAAGGGGAGTGTGCACCCCGTACACACACACATACTCCACCACCACCACCAATAACAACAACAAAATAATCAGTGGACACTACTCATTGATGTCTCTCAACATCAGTAGACTCAATTCCCCGATAAAAAGACACAGACTGGCAGAATGGATGAGAAAGTAGGATCTGTCCTTCGGCTGATGGCAAGAAACATATCTCAATATCAAGGATAGATATCACCAAAAAAAAAAAAAATGGATTTAAGAGCAAGCTGGAGTCATCATTTTAATATCTGACAAAAATAAACTTCAAAGCAAAACTAGTCAGAAAAGATAGGGAAGGACATCACATTCTCTTCAAAGGAAAAATTAACTAAGAAGACACAGTGATTCTTATTTATTTATTTATTTATTCATTTATTCATTTATTTTTACAAGACAGGGTTTTTCTATAGCTCTACCTGTCCTGGTACTGGCTTTGTAGACCAGACTGGTCTTGAAATCAGAGGTACACCTGCCTCTACATCCTGAAGATTAAAGGTGTGTGTCACCATGCCTTACTGACATTGCAATTCTTAACATCTATGCACCAAACACAAAGGCACTCAAGCTCATAAAAGAAACACTACTGCAGCTTATTTCACATATTGTCTCACACACTGATAGCAGGAGGCTTCAACAGCCCATTCTCACCAGTAGACACGTCATCCAAACTAAACAGAGAAATGCTGGAGCTAATTGACATTATTAACCAAATGAACCTAACAGATAATTACAGAATATCTCACCCAAACACACAATAATATACCTTCTTCTCAGCACCTCCTGGAGATTTCTCTGAAACCTGCCACATTCTCAGACACAAAGCAAGTCTCTACAGATGCTAGAAAACTGAAATAACACCTTGTGTGCTATCTGACCACCAACGATTAAAGCGGACTATCAACAATGAAATAAAACACAGAAAGCTTAGAAAATTATGGACACTGAACAACTCACTACTGAATGGAAAATGGGCCAAGACAGAATTTCAGAAAGAAATCAAAGGCTTTCTAGAATTGAGTGAAAACGAATACACAACATATTCAAACTTTTGAGACATAACGAAGGTAGTTCTAAGAGACAAGTTCATAGTCTTGTCTAGAGACCAGATACCCCCAGAAGCTACAGTAAAACCAAATGCTACTATTCTAAAAACAAAGAAAACAAAATGTAGCGATAAAATGAGTCCTAATGACATTCTGCTGTGCTCATAGATCAATGCTTTGCTCAACCATCATCAGAGAAGCTTCCTCCTGCAGCAAATGAAGACAAATGCAGAGACTCACAGCCAGACACTATGCAGAGTGTGAGAGACCTTGGAATACTCAGCCCTAAATGAGATGTCCCCATCAAACCTCAGGGCTCAGGGAATGCCATGGAAGAGGACACAGAAAGAGTTTAAGAGCCAGAGGGGATGGAGGACACCAAAGCTCGTATGAACTCACAGAGACTGAGGCAGTATGCACAGGGTCTGCACAGGTCCTGTGCATATATACCATGGCTTCCAATGTAGTGTTTTTATGGAATTTCTGAGTGAGAGGCGTGGGTCTCCAATTCTTGTGCCTCTTCTTGGGTTCTTTTATTTCTATTTGTCTTGTCCAGCTCTGATGTGTTAGTTTTGGTTTTATCTTATTGTATTTTATCTTGCTACATTTTATTATCATTTCTAAACCTGTTTGTTTTCTAATGAGAGACTTAGGGGGAGTGGATCTGCATGGGAGGGGATGTGGGAGACACATAGAAGAGGAGAGGGAGGGGAAACCATAATCAGAATATGGTTTTATGTGTATAAATCAGTATATATTATTATATGAGAAAAAACTATTTTCAATAAAAGTAGAAGAAAATAAAAAGCATTGTGAACCAGATCCCTTTTCTTTATATACTAAACAGCCTAAAGCACATTATTATAATAACACAAAACAGGCTCTTGACGCTTGCTCATGAATTACATGGCAGATACATTATGAATTTCAGCTCCGTTCAAACTCTATATCCCAATCTTTGTGCAATAGAAAAAGTGATTAATTTGTTTTCTCTAAAGTTTCTCTTTCCCTACAATGCATGATGAAATTGTTTTCTTCCTTCTTTCATGACATGTCCTAAACCTGTGTCAATTGAGGAACATATCTAGGGGACTCATGCTTGCATGTATGTATATGCATCATATGAATGTATGGTGCCCATGGAGGTCAAAAGCATTTGGTCACCTGGAATTGAAGTTACCAACAGCTGTGAGCTATCATATGGCTGTTGGGAATTGAACCCAGGTCCACTGGGAGAGCACAAGTGCTCTTAACCACTGAGCTGTGTCTCCAGCCCTGCCCACTATTTTTTTTTTTTTCCTGAAGTTGCAGTGTAGCTGCTAAGAAGCAATCTGGTGACCAGTAGGACACTGGGATGGTTAGTGGCAATTGTCACCCACGTATTGACACACTGTAGAATCACCTGGAAGACAGCCCTGTGGGCATGTCTCTGGGGGGTTATCTTGATTGTGTTAGTTGAAGTTGGACAACTGCCTCATTGTAGGAGGCACCGTTCCCCCGACTGACCCTGGAATGTAAAAAGAAAAGACATGGTAGCAACAGAGTTCATCATTTCCTGCATCTAGTCTGTGGACACTGTGTGACCATCTCCCCCAAGCTCCTGCGGCTAGACCTTCCTCCACGTGACAGACAGAACCCTGGAACTGTGAGCCAACGTAAACCTTTTTTTCTTAAGTTGCTTTTGTCAGGGTATTTTATCGCAGCAGTGGGATGTTAACTAAGGCAGAGACGACGGGAGTAGAGAAGGACGGGGAAAAAAGGAAGTTCATCAGTGTGACTCAAGACTGGGATGGGGTCAGAGACGTGTTTGCTGCATGGCTCATGGGGTACTTGGGGTGCCAAATACATCATAAATACATCAGACATTCAGAAACGGGTAGTTACTATGAAATAGGACTTTGAGAAATCTCTGGTGGGAGAGATGGCTCAGCAGGTAAGAGTTCTTGCTGGCCTCTGGAGGACCCAAGTTCAGGTCCCAGAACCCACATAAGGTGCATACAACTGCCTGTAACTCCAGCTCCAGAGGATCTGATACCTTCATCAGGTTTCCAAGAGCACCTGCATACATGTCACATACACACACACACACACACACACACACACACACACACACCTAAAAAGAAATCCTTCAGCTGATCAAATGCTGTAATAAATTCTTGGATTTTTCAACCATCTCTTGAAGAGGCACCTTCGCATACTTTTGAGGCACCCCACTCACAGATGGAGCCCAGTCACCCTTTTTGAATATAGACTTACCACATGGACTCTTTCTTTTGTATTTCTTTGTATTGCTTTTTGCTTGTTGTCTAGCCCAGCCTGAACTCAGACTCAGAGTCCTCCGGCCATCACTTAGTGAGTGCTGCGATTACAGGCTTGCCCCACAATAACTGGCTTCACATGGCCTCCTTGTCTGAAAGAATGAACTGGGCATAGCCAGACACCAAGCCTGAGCTCCAAGAGACCCACTGTCTTGGGCCAGCCTGATGGTTCAGAGGGTAAAGGCCAGGATCCTACAGGTAGAAGAGCACTGACTCCCAAAGGCTGTCCTGTGACCTCCATATAAGCCCACATTCACCACCACCCCACACGCAATAATAAGAGATCCATTCTCTTGGAATTCTGTTGCCACCATTTAAGTAAGCTTAGGCTAGGCTGCTGGCTAATAAAACCCATAGCTAAATGGCCTCCATGAAGGCTTCATCCAGAACACACTGCCGCTGATGGAACATACATAGAAGTCTAATTATAGGACTATTGGTAAATAGCTCACTGGGTGCAGTGTCGCACACCTGTAATCCCAGCACTTAGGGAGGCAGAAGCAGGCGGAATTCTGTGAATTCAAGGCCAGCCTGGTCTACAAAACAAGTCCAAGGCTACACAGAGAAACCCTGTTGAGAGAGAGAGAGAGAGAGAGAGAGAGAGAGAGAGAGAGAAAAGAAGAAGAAGAAGAGGAGGAGGAGGAGGAGGAGACAGGAAAGAAAGAAAGAAGGAGAGAAGGAAAGACAGACAGAAAGAAAGAAAGAAAAAAAGAAAGAAAGAAAGAAAATAGCTCATTGGTAGAGCCTAGAGTATGAGAGACCTTTGGGTTTAAGCCCCAGCTTGGTGGGGTAGGGGAGGAAGAGAGTGAGAGAGAGTCCCATTAAGGACAGCAAACATCAGTAATAAGCTAATTATGAAGCTGGCCATGGCTGTGGTTTGATGCTTAGAACTTTTGGAAGCAGCAATAGCTAACAGGGATAAGTATTTCGGGCCTTCAGTGTGAATGAATCTTTGGTTCCTTCACCACTGAAAGCCGAGTCACAGTTTTTCTTACATGGACAAATGGAGCCATGAAGAAAACAGGTGAGTTCCGATAAGCATTGCAGCAGTAAAAAATAGAAAAGTCTGAAAAACAGGGCCAGTGCGATGGCTCGGCAGGTAAAGGTACTCACCTTCAACAACCTGAGTTCAAGTCCCAGGACTATATTGTGGATAGGGAGACCCGACTTCTATAAGTTCTCCTCTGACCTCCACACGCATGGTTACCCCTTTACAGGCACAAAATAAATAACGAACAAATAGATCTAAAATAAATAAATAAATGTGATACTTTAAAAAATTAAGCCTAGGGGCTGGGGATTTAGCTCAGTGGCAGAGCGCTTGCCTAGCAAGCGCAAGGCCCTGGCTTCAGTCCTCAGCTCTGGGGGTGAGGGGGTGGGGGAGAGAAAATAAAAATTAAGCCTGAAAATGAATTTTTTTCATTTGCCCACTCCACACTATCTTTCATCCTCCTGACCGCTCACGTAAATCTCACACAGCACTCCTGCTTCCAAGCTATCCTGCTGGGGCTGCGTTTGAAGCCGCTTCAACACCCCCAGTTACTAGAAGGAATCAGGTGCCAGGAGGAGTCTGCATAATTAAACGGCTCGAGTGTGTGAGCTCAAGCAAGTTTTAAGGATGACGGATTGATTTTCTTGCACTCTGAAAATAAATTCAAACCGATGAGACCTTAATGAATTCTGTCTCCCCAGCCAGGGGGCGGGGTCAGGTAATACTTTAATTGCACTGTGAGGCTTCCAGATACTGAAGGGCTCTGGCTTTCCCTGTCTGCCAGAACGGTGTGCTTCCTGGCTGAGAGTGTTCTCAGGGACTGACGGAGAGTATCTGTTTCCACTTTAGTTGTCAATGACTTCCCGTCCAAGTCTTTGAGGTTAATCAGTCAAAAACGGATTTAGTGAGGGACTGAAGAGATAGCACGGTGGGAAGCACGCGCATTGCTCTTGCAGAGGACCTGAGTCCTGTTCCGAGCACCCACAGTGGGCAGCTCACAACTGCCTGTAACTCCAGCTTCAAGGACGATGACATCTTCCTCTGGCCTGCAGGAGCACCCGCATGCACATGGTATATATTCCCATATGTGCATAATAAGAAATAATTTAGTGAGTCTGAAATATCAACATTGCTCTGGGTGCAGAGTGGAAAGTAAATATACCGTGTACACTCATTCATTCATTCAAAATTATTTATTGAATGCCTACCTATTTTGTTTGAAGCACTGTTTGATGTATGTCTTTTTTTTTTCTTTCTTTCTTTTTTCTTTGTTTATTTTTATATTTATTTATTTTGGGTTTTCAAAAACAGGGTCTCTCTGTGTATCCTTGGCTGTCCTGGACTCACTTTGTAGACCAGGCTGTCCTCGAACTCACAGAGATCCACCTCCCTCAGCCTCCTGAGTGCTGGGATTAAAGGCGTGCGCCACCAAACTTGGCTTGATGTAAGTCTTAGTTGAAGTTATATTGCTGTAAAGAGACCCAGTGACCAACGCAACTCTTATAAAACAAAACACTTAGCTGGGGCTGGCTTACAGTTTCAGAGGTTTAGTCCATTATCATCATGGCAGGAAGCATGGCACTGTGCAGGCAGACACGGTGCTGGAGGAGCTGAGAGTCCTACATCTTGATCAAAGGCAGCAGAAGGGAGCTGACTTCCACACTAGGTGGGCAGAGCTTGAGCATTTAAGACCTCAAAGCCCCACCTCCACAATGACACACTTCCTCTAGCAAAGCCACATCTCCTAATAGTGCCTCTCCCTGTGGCTGAGCACTCAAACACATGAATCTATGGATGCTAAATCTATTCAAACTACCACGGTGTATTTGGGGGTACATCATTAAACAGAACAGTGAGAAAAATGTCCCGGATTAAAGCAGAAGATGTGGCTTAGCCATTAAAAACACTTGATATTCTTTTTTTATAAAAGATTTATTTATTTATAATTATATATACAGTGCTCTGACTGCATGTACACCTGCAGGCCAGAAGAGGGCATCAGACAGCATTATAGATGGTTGTTAAGTCGCCATGTGGTTGCTAGGAATTGAACTCAGGACCTCTGGAGGAGCAGTCAGTGCCCTTAACCTCTGAGCCATCTCTCCAACCCAATTACACCTGATACTCTTGCAGAGGACTTGGTTTGGGTTCCTGGAGCCCACATAGAGGCCCACAAGCATCTGTAATTCCAATTCCAAGGCATCTAATATCTTCTTCAGGTTTCTGAGGGCACCAGGTATTCACCATGGTGTGTATTCACACACACACACACACACACACACACACACACACACATGAATTGATTAGATTAGTGTAAAGGTGCTGTCCAGATGGCCCAGCAATGGCTGTCTCACATTTGCGGGTCTGTGAGCCTGGTACTTGTTCAGTCCGTAAGGCTGGATGTCTCTGCAGTCTCAATCTGGTACTGGAGTCTTGGAGGATTCCTGGAGAGCTGATGGTCTTTGGTGTACACTGACATCCCCAAATAAGTTGGTCTTAATATCGACCAAGGAATGAATACCACAGTAACAAGAAAGGTGAAGTTACCAGTGAGAGTGAGGGCAAGTAGGCAAAGAGCAAAGCTTCCTGCTTCCATGTTGCCCAATTTAGTTCCTCCTTCAGATAATCTGAGTAAGAAAATCTCTCCCAGAAGCGCCTATCATCTTGGGTATTACTTGATTCCATATGCAATCAAGTTAACAGCCAAGATTAGCCATCACACATTTACAAAAACCTTTTTTCAATCAACCTGAATTATCACTCTGTGTGAGGGAACAGGGGGAAAAATGGATAAATAAACAATGCGATAGCTGAAAAGTCCTATGCATTACTGTAAAGAAAGCAAAGACTGCTCTGAATATCAGTTTCAAATACGCCACTCAAAGGAGAAATGTGCCTTACTCCATCTTCTTTACAATGTCAGAATACCTGAAGTCAACAGTTTAAAAGGAGGAAGGCTCTGTTTCTGGTGGGTGGCTACCTCGCTACGTGGTATGTGGAGAGGCAGAGCATCAGAGTTGGTTGGTCCCCAGAAGAGCGGAGGTGCTCATCACAGTAGCCGGAGGCAGAGAGAGAGAGCAAGCAGAGAGCAGCCTAGCCTAGCATGCTTCTTTCTGGCTGCTTTTGCTTCATCTGGAGCCCCAGCCTATTGAAAGGCATCATCCACATTCAGGGTGGGGCTTCCCTCTGAGTTGTTCCATCACATGCCAAACATCTCCGGAAGCTCCCTCATAGACAGAGCCAGACATCTCTCAGTCAATCAAGTTGACAGTCAAGAGGAACAAGACAGCATCTTTTCAGCCTCGGTTGATAATAGCACACGACCCATGTGGGCCCACCATGACAGCTGAAGTGGAGAAAAGCTGCAGAAAGTCCCAAGGGATGAGTTAGACCAAGAGAGCTTCAGGAGAGACATATTCTGTCTCCAGTACACCATTGGTATGTTGGTGGCAGTTTGGGCTGGGTTACCACCAGAACTAACTGTGCCCTTCTTCAGCAGTTTGCAATTAAATATGATGGGAGCATAGTGTGGCTACTGTTGTTGCTCCTCCTCCTGCTCCCCATCCTCCTCTCTTCTTTCTCTGGCTCCTCCTCCTTCTCCTTTAGCTCCTCTTCCTCCTTCTCTGGTTGGTTACTGAGCAGCTCTTAGCTGGACCCCACCTCCCATCATTCCTTAGAAGGATGCTAATATCCGCTCTTCAGTATAAGCATGGCAGGCAATTGAGTGTGACACTTCCTAGGACAGATCACTACAGTATAGTTTCATGAAAAACCTTTTAAAAAAAAAAAAAAAGACATCTATGCTGGGTGTGGTGGCGCACACCTTTAATCCCAGCACCTGGAAGGCAGAGGCAGGTGGATCGCTGTGAGTTCAAGGTCAGCTTGGTCTACAAAGTGAGTCTAGGACAGCCAAGGCTACACAGAGAAACCCTGTCTTGAAAAACAAAAGAAAATCAAACAAGCAAACAAGAAAAACAAAGACATCTTTTTGGTTCTGTTTTTGTTTGTTTTTTTATTTGTTTGTTTGAGACAGGGTCTCATGTGGTCCAGACTAGCTTTGAACTTGTTATGTAATTCAGGCTGGCCTCGAACTCTTACTTCCATCCTGCATGCTAGGAGTACTGGCACACACCACCACAGTCTACTAAGATTATCTTGGGTGGAGTTTGTACAACAAAGAGAGAACAGAGGGAGAGAAAGGGATTTGACACAGCTAAGCATAGAGATTTTGCAGACAATGCAGTCTAGAAAATTCCCACCAAGAAAGCACCCACCTTACACTGCATTCAGCCTCTCACAAGGTAGGGTAAGAGGCTTTCCAAATTTAAAATTATCTTGTCTTTCACGCCCCCGCCCACATCATACCAGGCTCGCTGAGAGCTCTGCCAGCCTTAATGAACATGGTCCGTGTGCATATTTAGGAATCGAGCTTGGGCTTGGCATCTGTTTGATTAGAGTTTTCTGAGCTTTTCTCCATGGAGATGTGAACTGGTAGATAGAAACGGAAACTCTTGAGTGTCCAGGCGTTTCCCTCACCTCTTCCATGGTTTCCCTTGGATCACTGAACTGGGTGGCTCAAGGGTGAAATTTGCCATTTTAGCTAATCCTGATTATTCACTCACTGCTAGACAAATATGAATATCATCACCCTTAGGGGAGGTTCTTTTAAGAAAAACATGGGGTGCTGGAGAAATGGATGGCTCAGTAATTAAGAGCACTGGTTGGTCTTGCACAGAACTCAGGTCCAATTCTCAGCACCCACATGGTAGCTCAGAACCATTTGTAACTACAGTTCCAGGGGACGCAGTGCTCTTTTCTGACTCCCACAGGCCCCAGGCATGCATGTGGTGCACACACATAGGCAGGTGAAACACCCATACACATAAAAATAATAATAAATTAGAAAGATAAATGTGGCCAGAAAGATAGTTCAGTTGGTAACAACACTTTATGCCAAGCCTGATGACCTGAGTTTAATACCCGAGACCTATGTCATGGTGGAAAGAGAGAACAGATTGCCATGAGTCCTCCTCTGATGGCCATACATAAGTTGTTACATGTGCGTGCATACAACATGTACATGAACACAAATAAAATAAACAATAAGCTTTAAAGTTGGTTATAAAGAAAAGCAAACATGCATATGTTTGTTGGTTTGTTGATTGGTTAGTCAGTTAGTTATAAGACAAGGGCTTTCTATACAGCCCTTGCCTGGAAGTTAACTTCGTAGACCAGGAGGATGCACTTGAACTTGTGGCAATCCTTCTACCACTGCCTCCCAAGTGCTGGGATTACACACAGCCTTGACGTGACTTTTAGTATCTTCTCCATAGCCTCCGCACATTGCTCTCTATCCTCAGCTAGTCACCTTGCTCCACCAGGAGCCCCCAGGCCATACTGTTCTTCCTTCCCCACCACCAAATCCTTATGCCCTTCTTCCACAATATCCACTTCTGTAAGGAAGACAAAGTCCCGTCACCGCCTAGGGCCATTTCCAACCGCCTAGGGTCATTTCCAACCGCAGTCTTCAATCCTACCTTCTTGAGTTTCTTCAGACTCTAAACTGTCCATTGCTCTTTCTTCCATCTTTTTTCTTGACCCCATTCCCCTGCAATGATTCTAGTATGCTAGTAACTTCTGTCTTTCTTTTTTTTTAAAATATTTGTTTATTTATTTATTATGTATACAGTGCTCAGGCCAGAAGAGGGCTTCAGATCACATTATAGATGGTTGTGAGCCACCATGTGGTTGCTGGGAATTGAACTCAGGACCTCTGGAAGAGCAGCCAGAGCCCTTAACCTCTGAGCCATCTCTCCAGCACTCTTGACTTCTATCTTTCACAAGCAGTTTGCATTTATTTTTAAAGTGTCTTTGAAAGGCAGGCATGATGCATTCCTGTAATCCTAGCACTGGGAAGGCAGAGGCAGGAGGATAAGGAGTTCTTGGCCAGCCTCACTTACAAAAGTACCTTGTCTCTAAAGAAAAAAAAAAGAATAAGAATAGGGGAGGGCATGTCTCAGTGAGAGAAGGTGCTGACCACCAAGCCTGCAAACCCCTAGAACCTTCATAAAGGTGGGAGGGGCGAGCCAGCTACTGCACGCTGTCCTCAGACTTCTAAACACACCTCGTGGAATGTGTGTGTTCCACACATATAAAGGTTTAAATTTAAATAATAACAACTAAGCCACCATGGGTGTGTGACATGGAGGGAAGGAGGGGAGTGGAGAGAGAAGCAGATGACATAAAATGGGCGCTGACGACGGTGCAGCTTAGTGGCACAACAACTGTCTAGCACATTCAGGGCTCTAAATTCAATCCCTGACACAGAAAGGGAAGTGGGTGGGGGGAGGAGTGGGGAGGTGAAGCCTTAGGCCAGTAATTGGGAGGCAGGGGCAGGAGAATCAAGAGTTCTAAGCCAGCCTCAGCTACACAGTGAGTTCAAGACCAGGCTCAACAAGATACTTTATCTCATAAAACAAACAAACAGAAGGATGAAGGAAGGGAGGGAGGGAACGAGGAAGGGCAGAAGGAGGGAGGGAGGGATGGAGGGAGGGCCATGAGATAGGGCAAAAGACTACACTGGAGTTCTGTGTCGTTCTTATAACCTTCTATTAAGTTTGAGATGTTTCAAATGTCACTTCCTTAGATAGGTTTACCCCAACTGCTAAATCTAGAGTAGTTACCTAATGCTATTTTTCTCTCCTACTGCCTTGTTCTTTTCATTTATAGAACCCTCATACTGTGGAGCCATCCATACATGGCTACACAGAACATCCTTGGAGGCTATGCTCAATCAGTGACTCAGATGTGACTAAATATGCCTGAAAGAAAAGTGTGTGTGTGGGGGGGGGGGATAGACGCAGGCAGAATGACGCACGGGTGTCTGCACGTGCGCCTCTCCAGCACGCGGCTAACACTGTGAAACGCATGCAGCTCCTGCTTTTCCAGCATCAGGGCCACGCTTCAGAAGAGCACTTACCTCATCCGTGAGTTAAGGGGGGCTCTGGCAGCTGAGACAGTATTGCTCAGTGAGTAACAGTGCTTCCTGTGAAGGATGAGGACCCAGATTCAAATCCCCAGCCCATATAAAATGCCCAGCATGGCAGTGCACATGCCTGTAACTCCAGCACTGAGTCTGGGCAGAGAGAGGAGAATTGCTAGGGCTCACTAGCTGCTAGCCTCACTCCAGGTACGGTGAAAAAAAAAAAATCTGTCTCAAGGAAGTAAGGCAGAGAGTGATAGAACAGGACACCCAGTACGCCCTCTGGCCTCCAGAAATGCAACACCAATGTGTGTGTGTGCATGGGGGGCGGGGAGCGTGGGGGTGTGTGGATTGCGGCAGGCAAGTAGGCAGGCAAACAGACAGGCAGACAAACAGAGACAGAGAGACTGAGTAGGGGGAGAAGGAGGGGAAGAGAAGAGAGAAAAGAGAAGCTGGCTCAACAGATAAAGGCGCTTGCTGTCAAGGCTGACAACCTGAATTTGAACTCTAGAGTTCACATGGTAAAGACAGAGAACTCCAGTAAGTTGTCCTCTGACACATACACATATGTGCCATATGTATGGCCATACACAGAGACAGATAGATAGATAACTAAATAAATGTTTAAGCTGTAACATTTGTACCTGAAAATAAATAAATTTTAGGAAATACCGGGAGCACCCCTTCCCCCATAAGAACTCTGTCTAGTCATTGCCTGCATAACTGATGAGCATCTGTAGGGGTGAGGGGAGCCCGATTTTACCAGCAGCGATGAGGCCGTGGAGAAGCAACAGCAGCAGTAGATGGGTTCAGCTACCGTTCTCCCTGCCCCAAAGAACAGCACTTAGTGAACAATTTAGATTGAGCAGGTGTCTGGTGCCTTTAGACAAACAGAGATACCCCCAGAAGGAGAAGACATACTGCCTACCTCAGGCATACCAGGTCCCGAAGGACTATTTGAATTGATTCAGTTCCAGGTACCCACCCAAGATGCTGCCACAGGTCACTCTAGCTTTGATAGCTACTCAACATCCTTTGACCCATCTAGGCATCTTCTGGCCCTTAGCTTAGACAAACCGTATATTCTAGGGCACCCTAGTTAATTAGAGAGGCTAGGTGAGGAGCTGCTAGGATAAAGGAGCTGGGAACTACGGCAACTCTAGCCATGTCTTACCGGATTTCAATGGTGAAAGACCTTATCACTCCCAGCAGGAGCTGTATACACGTACAAACAACTTTTCCCCCAAATCAGCAAACATTTATTGTGTGCTTGTGCAAATTAACTTTTGCCTGTTAAACGCTTAGAACTTATTCTCTGTGCAGCCTTGTCACCACGCAGCATGAGTCACTGACTTGCTTTTCACTCCGATGCCAAGTAGAGCAGCCACAGTAGAATAGAGCCCACATAGCCAGTTTCTCATTGTTTTCTTTACTTAGACACACAAAGGTCCTTTCTCAACCAGCGATATTCCTTGTTCCAAAGTCCCTCCCCACCCCCCTTCACTTTTTGTGTTTGGGTATTTTGCCCTTGTCTGTGTATGTGCACCACATGTGTATCTGATGCCCTCAGAGGTCAGTAGAAGGTATACAGATGTTTTTATGCCGAGTGTGCGGGTGCTGGGAATTAAACCCAGATCTTCTGGGAAAACAGCAAGTGCTCTTAACCACTTAGCCATCTCTCCAGCCCCCAAGGATCACTCAGAAGCTTCTAGCATTCGCAGCTACACAGTGCATGACATGGAGAAAGTATTTGGTATGTTTGTTGTATATGGAGAAAGCAATTTCACAATGACCTTCCGAAGTTAAATTTTGCATACCATTTGATATGCATATTACACTCCTAGGAACCTATCTTACAGATAAGATTGCACAACGTAGTAGCTGGGCGTGGTGGCGCATGCCTTTAATCCCAGCTCTCTGGAGGCAGAGGCAGGTAGATCTCTGTGACTTGGAGGCCAGCCTGGTCTACAGAGTTCCAGGACAGCTAGGGCTGTTAAACATAGAAATCCTGTCTCCCTGAGGGAAAGACAAAAGAAAAAATGAGAAGGAAGTACCAAAAGTGTGACTGCTGGTGCTGTTTGGAATCACAAACAAACAAGCTAAAAATCCCTAAACAGTCCAAATCAGCAGCACAGATCCATGAATGAACAGCAAGAAATGGCATGTACCGTTCAAAGCTACATGGCAGAGCTCTAGGGTCCTACTGTGGAGAGGTGGTACATCACTGTAGAGAAATTAAATAGCCAGCTACAACACAGAGAAACGTCCATACATAAAACACACACAGGCAGCGGGGCGTGGTGGTGCACACCCTTAATCCCAGGCTACATACACACAAACTATTTCTTTGTTTCTGATTTTGTTGTGTTTTGTTTTTCAAGACAGATTTCTCTGTGTAACCCTGGCTGTCCTGGAACTCATTATGTAGACCAGGCTGGCCACAGACTGTTCCTGATTTTAATCTTTCTTTTCTTCCTTTCTTTCTTTCTTTTTGTTTGTTTGTTTGAGCCAAGATTTTTTTTTTTTTTTTTTTTTTCTGTGTAGCCCTGGCTGTCCTGGACTCCCTTTGTAGACCAGGCTGGCCTCGAACTCACAGCAATCTGCCTGCCTCTGCTTCCTAAGTGCTGGGATTAAAGGTGCGCGCCACCATGCCTGGCATTTTTAATCTTTCTTGTGTGGGTGTGTATGTGAGTACAGTCAGGGATGAGTGAGGGAAAACAAGCGGAGATCACCTAACAGCTTTGCAGAGCTGGTCCTTCCTGTCTTCCAGGCATCAGACTCAGGTGGTTAGGCTTGTAAAGCAAATGTTTTCCCTTGCTGAGCCATCTCCAGGCCCCTTGTTTTGTTTGCAATATGGGCTCTCATTTAGCCCAGGCTGGCCTCAAACTTGCTATGTACCCAGCCATAACTTTGAACTCCTGATCCCTCTGCCTCCATATCTTATGTTTGGGGATTACAGATCTGAGCCATCATGCCCATTTTAACAATTCCTGTCAGACGCCTTTAATCTCAGCACTTGGGTGACAGAAACAGGAGAATCCCTGCGAGTTCAAAGACAGCCTGATCTACATTGTGAGTCCCAGGACAGCCAGTGCTACCTAAAGATACCCTGTCTCAAAAAAGAAAACAGAACAACTCCTTGAAAGACACAGAATGCAGGAAAGTGGTTTCCTCGTCAGAGAGGGACTAAGAGTCAGAAGGATGAAGGAGGATTTCTATAGTCATCACTTACCCTCCAAGACAACTTGAACTCATTAGCATAAAGATGAACTAATGTTGGAAGAGAAATAATGAAATTAGCAGGGGTTGGGGCTGTAGTTCAGTGGTGAAGGATTTGCTTGGTGTGCACAGGTTCTGATTCCACCCCCAGCTCTACAAAACAAAGAAACAGTTTAAAGCTAACTCTACCCTGAATAATTGCACTCGGAGGTTATCTGGGTTGTCTTTGCTTGTTTGATTATTCATTTCCGTCAGCAAGACAAAGTGGTGTGTGCAGAGGCTTCTTCTCCCTTGCTGTGAGTGCAAAGACCATGAGCAACAACTTCCGGAGCATTCCGGTGCACAGCAGGAGCCCACAGTGGTTCATCAGTGTCACTGAGAGCTCCAGATGCATTCATAATCTCACTGCAGTGGTCAATGGAGGCTTGTTGGCATGATCAATTACCAGTGTCTTAGCACTCGGTGTTTGCATAAAGCACCCCTCACCGGGACAAAAGCGGACGCAGAGAAAAGCAGCTGTGTGGAACCTCTCCGCGGCTTTCTCCGCTTTCCCTGGGAGCCATGTGGCTGCCTTCACAGCTGTCCTAACGCTGGCACCGCATAATGGAGAGGTATCTATGGCATCAAGTGGTGGTGATTAATTTTAAGCTGTCACGGAAAATAGTTTTGCACTTTAATGTCAGAGAACTGCAGTATTATTATGGGTCTTATGTTCTCCTGCCAAGCTTCTGCGCTCACTCCCAGGATACAAAATGAACACAGAGCTTGCTGGTTGGCTCTCAGGAGCATCTTTTTGAGAGGGGACAAAAAGAGTACTGCCAAGCTAGCCAAATCCCTTGGGATCCTGGAACCCTTTCCCACCTGCCTCCCTGCCTCTCGCTGAAGCTCTTGGCCACTTCCCTTTGCCCTGAGTGTTGTTCAGTTTGACCCTAGTTTGCCCTCCTGGGCCATCTGGCCGACAAAATGTATTGAGAATCTCATAGAGTGACAGGCATCATAGAGGTTCGCTAGAGGACACCACAGAAAGATCAACACATCCACAGACATCTTAGAGATCCTGCCATCTGCATCAGAATCTACAACAAATCCTGGTTCCCTGGTGGGGTCTTCTATCTCTGAGCCGGGCAGAGCTGAGTGCAGTAAAGGGGTAAAAGGAAGGAAGAAGAGAGAGGAGGAGAAAGGCAAAAGCTGACTAGGTTTGGGATTTCAATACGATATTTATTTCTGGCATTATCTGCCAGAAAATTTGATCCAAGAGCTGTCAGTTCTTTAAAAATCATGCAATTCATTAAAGGAACAAACGTTTAAATATCTTTAGTCAGAAATAGCAGTCTCTAAGAGGCAGGATTGACTTACACAGCAAGTTCAGACCTAGAGAGACATGATGATGTTACAGAAACCTCTTTGTAAACTATTAAGACAATTAGCAGGGAGCAGTGGTGCATGCCTTTAATCCCAGCACTCGGGGGTGGGGGGTGGCGGATGGGGGCAGAGGCAAGTAGATCCAGATCGCTATGAGTTCGAGGCCAGCCTGACCTATGAAGCAAGTCCAGGACAGCCAAGGCTACAACAGAGAAACTCCAGCTCAAAAAGAAAGAAAGAAAGAAAGAAAGAAAGAAAGAAAGAAAGAAAGAAAGAAAACAGCTATTCTTTATGGAGTACTCCCTGTACTCAGCCAGGCAGATTGTCAAATTTTTATCCACAGTCTTACCAGTTGGTAAATATCTGAGCGTCAGAGAACTTCCTAAGGTCACAGTGCAAGTAAGTAGCGCGTGCCATCAATCTACAAAACTAGATATACAGACCAGATCCCTGCAAAGATGGCTTTGCTGTGCACTCAGTCAAGAGAGAGAAAGAGGAGAGATGACTGTGAGAGAATATATGAATATGGGGGTGCCTATAGAGGCCAGCAGTGGATGCTGGATCTCTCAAAGCTAGAGTTATAGGTAGTTGTAAGCTGCCTGATATGGCTGCTTGGGACTGACCTCAGGTACTCTGGGAGAGCAGCAAGCCCTCTTAACCTCGGAGACATCTCTCTGCACCGCCCCCACCCCTAATCTCTGCCTCTCTTTCATGTAGCTCAAAGGTCTCGTGTACTTCACTACATACACAAGATGACCAGCTGGGCGTGGTGGCGCACGCCTTTAATCCCAGCACTCGGGAGGCAGAGGCAGAGGCAGGCAGATCGCTGTGAGTTCGAGGCCAGCCTGGTCTACAAAGCGAGTCCAGGACAGACAAGGCTACATAGAGAAACCCTGTCTCGAAAAACCAAAAAAATAAAAAAATTTTAAAAAAATAAATAAAAAATAAACAAGATGACCTCAAATGTCTGATCCTCCTGCCTCCGCCTCCCAAGGGCTGAGCTTCCAGGCATGTGCCAACACATCCAGTTTATGGGATGCTAAGAACTGATCTCATGACTTTTTACATTCTACCAACTGAGCTCTATCCCCAACACAAGTCCTAATTTACACTCTACAGTACAGATACTGTCTATAGTAAAGTAACTGCAGAAGCTGGCTTTGTCCAGAGTCAAGAGATAGTGTTCCATTTTCATTAAACAAAAAAAAGCTGAGATGACTAACACAAAGAACAAAAATTCCCTGGGGAAATTGGAATCCAATATCAGCCATACCCACCATTGCTTTGGGTGTCATGTGGAGGTGCTGCTGGTGGAGAGTGTGTGACCAAGTAAACTGCTTACCTTGGGGTTTGGAAAAGGGAGAAGAAAATGAGGAAAAGGAGGAAAAAGAAAGGGATTTAGCCCCACATCCTAAAGGTTCCATTACCTTCTACATATAGTTTGTCTTTTATTTGTTTTGTTTGTTTTTGCTTTTTGAGACAGAGTTTCTCTGTGTTATCTTAGGTGTCCTGGACTCACTTTGTAGACCAGGCTGGCCTTGAACTCACAGTGATCCACCTGCCTCTGCCTCCCGAGTGCTGGGATTAAAAGCATGATCCACCACGCCTGGCCATAGTTTGTTTTTTAAATGCTGTTGAGTCCTAAATTTTTCATCGTGTGTGTGTGTGTGTGTCTGTCTGTGTGTGTGTGTGTGTGTGTGTGTGTTTGTGTGTGTGTGTGTTGTACATGTATGTACATTCAAATATATGTAGATGCATATGCACACATGTAGGCATGCAACTGGTACCCACAGGTTGATGTTGAATATTGTGATGTCTTCCTCCATCATTCTCTACCTCATGTGTTAAGACAGGAATCTCTTGCTTGAACCCGGAGCTCATCAGTCTGTCAGACTAGACAGGTTGCCCTGGAGATGGTCCCCCTGACTTTGTCCCCAGTGCACTGGGATTACAGATGAGCCAGCATGCTCTTCTAGAATTACATAGGTGCTGGAGATCTGAACTCACAGCTTCATGATTGTGCAGCTAGAGCTTTACCTGCTGAGACAGGTTCTCTTGGCTTCTAAGATCCAGTTCAAGTTGTGCTAACAAGATACCTGACAGGATTAGTGTATGGAAGGAAAGGTGGGTCTGGCTCATGGCCGAGGGGCCATGGCAGGATGAGTGTGAGGCAATTGGCCTGTCTTATGTTCCTATTGCTATGACTAGAAACAGAATTGAAGAGGAAAAGGTTTGTTTGGCCTACACTTCCACATCTCTGTCCATCATCAAAAGAAGTCAGGGCAGAAACTCAGGACAAGAACCAATGCAGTGGCCTTACAGGAAGACTGCTCACTGGCTTGTTCAGCCTGGGTTCCTAGAGAACCCAGGACCACTCGCTGTAGGTGGCACAAAGCGCAGTGAGCTAGGCTCTCCCATGTCTATCACTAATCAAGAATATGTCTCACGGGCTGGAGAGATGGCTCAGAGGTTAAGAGCACTTGTCTGCTCTTCCAGAGGTCCTGAGTTCGATTCCCAGAAACCACATGGTGGCTCATAACCATCTATAATGAGATCTGGTGCCTTCTTCTGGTCTGTAGGACTTACATGCAGGCAAAACACTGTATGCATATTAACTAAATAAATCTTAAAAATAATATGTCTTAATCTTTCCCATATGCAATTTGATGGAGGCATTTTTCTCAGCTGCTGTTCCTCCAAATGACTCTAGTTTGCATTGACAGGGAAAAAAAAATCAGGAGGTGCTGGAGACATGGCTCAGTGGTTAAGATCACTCTCTACTCTCCAGAGGCCCGGGCTTGATTCCTAACACTCACATAAGGGTTTACCTGTCCAGCGGATCTTCTACCATGGGCACCGGGCACATACGTGGTGCACAGATAATTTGTGAAGGTAAAATAAAAGTAAATAAATAAATAATAGAATACGGCCAGTCACAGCAGCTCACTAGGAGTCCTAGAACAGGACTGTATGCGGTGCTTGGCAATAGCCCTTAAAGCTCGACCTTAGCCCCAGCTCTCAGCCACTTCCACAGCCTCAAACACACCAACACAAGCTGGGGAAACAGTGCCACCAGGCCCTTCCAAATCTGACTGCAACCTGCACTTTCACTTTCCTCTTAAATTTTACTCCAATTCAGATTAGGAACTATAGTTTGGCCCAGCCTCTCTCCAAGAAATTTCTATTGGCTTCTACATATGGTACATTTTTCTCCATGCTGGAAATCTTCCTCTTCCACCATAATCTCCAGGCTATAACCCACAGGTTCCCAGGACTCAATTTCCCTGGTGCATCTTCGAAAGGGTCCCCAATAGGACAGAGTGACTCTTGCATGCTTTTTAGTCTATGAATATGTGTCTTTGTAAAATATTTGCATAGTGTCAAAGAACATACATTCTTCTATTTGGTGAAAAGTGCTTTACCACTTCTGTCTTGTCTCCAAAGCTTATAACTTCTTTTATGAACAGGGAAGGATTGTCCAAGTCCACTCTGAAGCCACCTGCTCAGGTTAAGACACTGCCAAGTCATGAGGGTGGTCCTGTACTGGACAACAGATCCTTTGAGGGTTCAAGAGACAGCAAAGTGAGCTTCACCAGCACACAGCCCAGGTTGAGCTGTGACCTTAAGCCCATGGCTAGTGACACCCTCCACCTCTGCATCATCAGGGAGATCACCTCAAGGTTCAGTCACTCCAGCCACACAGGAACCTTTTTATAGATTGCCTTGGTCATAGTGTCTCTTCACAGCAATAGAAAAATAACCAAGACAGATGCTTGGTAGCCCCTACTCAACAAAAGCCACCGTGCAAGGGTCCCAACTCCATTTCTTCTCTACAGAAGTCATTTCTAAACCACTTTTGAAATAAATGCACATCCTAGTTTTAAAAATAAAACATTTGTGATTCCTTCTTAACTCGGTCTTGCACAAGCTAATAATAAAACAAGTTAGCATTCCTTGGGTATATATCAACTGACGGTAGAGGGAACCAAGCCAAGAATGGGCTCTGCAGATAGGAATCTGCATGTGATTAAAAATAGGCCCTGTGTAGTAATGAAGAATTGAATTTTACTGAAATGGCCGACACATTGGAAACTAGTTGAATACACTGTACAGGTGGATAGGTAATATCATTATTAAATTCTCACACACAAAAAATTCACCAAGTATGTCGGTGCAAGCATGTACTCCTCTCTAGTGGGGAAACAGGAGGATCAAGAGTTCAGTCATTCTCGGCTACCTAGGAACTTCCAGGCCAGCCTGCACTACATGAGACCTTGTTTCAAACAATGGGAAAAACCCAGGGAGCTAGAGAGATGGCTCCATGCTTGCTCTTCTGCACCCATGTCGGGTAGTGCACAATGGGCTGTGACCCCATCTCCACGGGATTTGGTACTCTTTTCTATCCTCTGCAGACACTAGCACACAGGTAATACACGTACAGAGGCACACATGCATGCAGGTAAAGAAAGATTTTTAAGGTTTTTTGGGTTTCGTTTTTGTTTTTTGAGTCAGAATGTCTCTGTATAACAGCATTGGCTATCCTGGAACTTGTTTTGTAGACCAGGCCGGCCTCGAACTCACAAAAATCCATATGCCTGTGTCCCTCAAGTACTGGGATTACAGGCATAAACCACCATACCTGGAAAATTTTTAGTTTAAAAAAAAAAAAAGAAGAAGAATCTATATACTTTCTTTTAAAAACAGGGGGCTGAGCCAGGCAGTGGTGGCACGTGCCTTTAATCCCAACACTTGGGAGACAGAGACAAGCAGATCTCCAAATTCAAAGCCAACCTGATCTACAGAGTACGTTCTAGGATAGCCAGACCCACACAGAGAAACCTTATCTTGAAAAACTAAAAAAGAAAGAAAGAAAAAAAAAACAAAGAAAGAAAGAGAAAGGAAGAAGGGAAATGATAAATAACAATAATAATAGACTATATAAATTATAAGAACAGAATAAAACAAAAAGTCTAAATATGAAAAGACATACTTAAAACAGTTCTAAAAATAAAGTTATAACACAAAGTATAACATGCATTTTAATTACAAGAATATAATGCTGCACAATTTTGGTTTTTCTTTTTCTTTTTCCATATGTTTTCATGTTTGTATGTATACAAGCACATGTATTTGCTGTGTGTGGAGGCCAGAGGACAAAGCCAGGCATCACCCTCAAGAACACCATCCTTTGAGACAGCATCTCTCAGGGGCCTGGGGCTCACCAGTTATGCTACAACAACTGTCCTGTGAACCCAGGGATCCTTCGGTCTCCACCTCCAGCACTGGGTTACAATGTCTGCCACAAGGCCTGGAGTTTTTACATGGGTTCTAGAAATTGGATTCAGATCCTCACACTGTAAGGCACAAGCATTATTGCCTGAGCCGCATCACAGGTCCTGCACAATCCTGATGATGAGAAAAGGTCATGTCATCAGGTCATTTCAATGGTTGGTGTCCATAGCAACACTTGAAATGTTTTGTTTTTTTTTTTTCCTAAATGTGTTTTAGTTTTTGTCGTAAAAATCTGTAACAAATAATTATTGTGTATTGTTCCCCCAATGTGTGTCATAATACACAGACAGACACACACATACACATACGTAGGGACCGGCAAGATGACTTACTCAACGTGAGTAAGAATGCTTGAGGTCAACTCTGATTACCCAAGTTCTAGTCCCAGGACCCACACAATAAAGAGGAAAAAATTACTCCCACAAGATATCCTCAGAATGCCACATACATGTGAGTATGCACATGCATGCGCAGCCACAAATAAATAAATAAATGATAAGTAAATGGTGTGTATGTAGCTCCTGCCTCAAGTGAGGAGCTAGGGACAGTTGATGGATTCCGGGAGAAGGAGGGTTGGGTTTATTTGTTTGTTTGTTTGACAGGGTTTCTCTGGGTAGCCCTAGCTGTCCTGGAACTCAGTCTGCAGACCAGACTGGGCTCACCCTGAGAATCAGTGGAAGAGTTAGTTAAGGATGTGGCCTTTGTAGGTTGACAAGGCTCCAGTGAAGGTGCACACCCAACTGAGTACAAGCCGCACTACTTGGGACTGCTGGGTTATAATGAAAAAAAAAAAAAGAAAACTTGAGGTTGGGCTGGATGGAGCAAGCTTGGAATCCCAGCTCTCGGGAGGCAGAGGCAGGTGGATCTCTTTGAGTCCGAGGTCAGCCTGGTCTACAAAGTGAGTCCGGGAAGCCAGCCAAGGCTACACAGAGAAGCCCTGTCTCAGAAAATAAAACAAAAGAAAAGAAAAAGAAGGAAAACTTGAAGTTGGGAGGAGGTGGGAAATTGAGTGGACTGTGGAAGAGTAGGTGATGAATATAATCAAAATATTGTATGAAACTATCAAAAAATTAATAAACTACGTTACTAAAAACTACGTATGGTCCTCAGAAGGCTGAGGAAGAAGGATGAGGCGTTGAAGGCTGTCCTCAGCTACTTATCAGGAACATATACAATCATACACACAGTAAAAATTTATTAGTAGTAATAACAAAAAAGTTTAGAAATAAATTAAAATGGAAATAATCTTACCTTCAATACACTGACAATCTCCTAGGACGGTGGCTTATATTTTAAACCCCACCATAGAGAAGAGAGAGTGGTGGACACCTCTAATCCCAGCAGCCAACATGCAGAGGCAGGAGGATAGCCTTGAGTACAAGACCAGCTTGGTCTACAAAGTACATTCCAGTCCAGTCATGGCCTGTCTCAAAAATGTTAATAATTTTTAAAAAACCCCATAATACCTGGCAGAATATGAGGCACAGGCAGATATCAACGCTGTGTAGTTGAAAGGATTGAGGCAATTTTCATGGAATTATGTCATTTCAGCAGGTCTTTGAGCGACAGATACAGTTTCACAAGAGGGTGGTGGCTTTGGGTTGACGAGTGTTTGTTTCTCAGAGAAGCAAAGTGTTTTAGGCAAAGTAATGGGGGTTGGGGGTCTGTGCTTGGGAACAGTGAGGGCCTAAGACAGTCTGTTTCCTCCAAGGAATGCATTTCCACTAAGATGGATTTCCAGTCTGCAGAGCCATTTTCCATCCCTCACTGGAGAGTGCCTTAGTCGCTTAGCTCTCCTGCACCACTTAACCAGCGCTGCTACCGGGCTGGTGTGGGCTTGCTTGGTTTTTTTTTGGGGGGGGGGAGGTGCGCGCCTGTGCACAGTGATCAGGTGTCCTTGACAACTACTGGCAGCCGTGAACTGCCAATGTCGGTGTTGGGAACCCAGCTGAGGTCCTCTCCCCTGTTAGCACGCTTAACCTCTGAGCCATGGTCTGATAACATTTCCCTTTGATGCACAATTTAGGTGGTATCACCAGGCCAGTTTCTCAAGGCTCAGAGTCAAACAAAGGAGCAGAGAGGGAACGTTCTGAAGGTCACAGGATGAGCCAGCTGGAAAGAAACACTAGCTCTGTGCCTGCTCCTTTCCAAGAAAGGCCTTGGGAGTTAACCAGGGGAGGGGACAGGCCTTCCCACCCGTGCCCTCTGCTGCCTGCTCCAATCACACGTTATTTCATTTGCTGAGCCCCACAGCTGCTGAAATATGCTCAGATTTTCCTCTCACGGAAACACACAAAAGTCCAGAAGGTCTCCCAGGCAGCTTCCTTTCAAACAGGTCACTGTGTGTAAGCATCAAGACAGGGAATGACCCAAAAGTCATACTCCTAATGGCTCTTAGGCTAGCCGTGAAGATTAGTTGTGGGTGCTGAAGCAGGGTCCAGGTATTTAAAAATACATGTATTTTCACTATATGTGTGAGAGGGCGCAGGAGCTCATGTGCCACAGCAAGCATGTGGAGACCAGATGACAGCCTGCAGGAGTCACCTTCTCTCCTTCCACCATGTGAGTCTCTGGAATCAAACTTAAGGGCATCAGGCTTGGAGACCAAGTATCTTTAAGCCTAGTGCTCAGGAGGTGGGGTCAGGAGTCAGGAGGATTAGAAACCCAAGTACACTCTTGGTTGCATAGGGAGTTGGAAGCCAGCCTGAATATAGAGACTCCCGATTAAAAACAAACATCAACAACAAAAGACAAACAAATAAAAAAAACCAAAACACCTTTATTGGAGAGTAAAACAAAATTCCTAGTTGAAAATCACAGTGCACACCTTTAGTTCCAGTACTCGGGAGGGAAAGGCAGGTGGATCTCTGTGCGTTTGAGTCCAGATTGATCCACATAAATAAAAACATGGAGTGCAGAGAGCCATGCAAAAACCTGTTTTTTTGTTTTTTGTTTATTTGGTTGTTTGGTTGGTTGATTTGGTTCGGTTTGGTTTGGTTTTTTGAGACAGGCTTTCTCTGTGTATCCTTAGCTGTCCCAGACTAGCTTTTGTAGGCCAGGCTGGCCTCGAGCTCACAGAGATCCACCTGCCTTTGCCTCCAAGTGCTGGGATTAAAAGGTGTGTGCCACCACGCCCAGCCACAAACCTGTTTTTTAACTCCTAATATTCTGTCCTTTAAGAAGTCACTCACCAGATCTCTGTCAATTCAAGGTCAGTCTGGTCTACAGGCAATTTTAGGACAGCCAAAGTGACACAGAGAAGCCCTGTCTCAGGAAGAAAGAAAGAAGAAAAGAAGGAAGGAAGGAAGGAAGGAAGGAAGGGAAAAAGTCGCTCACTCTCTCTAAGGCTTAAATTGAGATAATAATAATTTTAAGAAGCCCAAGCCAGGCATAGTGGCACATATCTTTAATCCCAGGATTTAGGAGGCAGAGGGATCTCAGTGAGTTCCAGGCCGTCCAGGGCTACATCGTAAGATCCTCTCTTAAAAGAGAAGGAAAAAAAAAAAAGAACCTTTGCCAAGAGGGTCGAATGAGACACACATCTGTGGCCTCGTGGCCATCACTGAACAAGAATAAGGACCATAGGAGTAGACAGCCACCATGTGCGCCTGGAAGGACCGTGCTGGTGTCTGCCCCCTCTGTGTCTGCCGCTACACCCAGAAAGATCTCCAGAAACGATGCCTAGGTGATGTTTTTCACTGTAATCTTCAAGAGCCGAGAAAGCACCTTCGGACCAGCTGAAGGGGTGCCCCTCTGGATCTTTCCCACCAAGACAGGCTTTTCGAGCCCACATACCTGTGGTCAGTGTCTGCTTGGGGCTCTCCCCTTTAATTCTCACACTGCTGTTTACTCTAGTGCAGCCTTTAGTAGCAGTTGTGTTTAGAGAGCCTTAAACTCTGCGATGACAGATGGGGAACATGTTTGCTTTCCTCCTCCTGATTAGAGGAACCTTCCCCGATAGGATCTGCCAGCATGGTGTTTGCTGTACCTACCTTGGCTATCTGAACCGGGAAGCTCTGTATGGGAATGACCTTAACCATTTGGAGTCTGAACAGCTGGCAATGCCCCTCTGCCCCTCCCTAGTCCATTTATTATGGGGTGTTTTGCTTTGTTGGCTTTTTGTCATCGTTTCTAGGAGTTTTGTTTTGGTTTTGTTTTGTTTCTGAGAGAGATCTCACTGTGGCGCTCTAACAAACCTGGAACTCACGGTGTAGACCAACTTAGCTTCGAACTATTCACAGAGATCCATCTGCTTCTGCTTCCCAAGTGCTAAGATGAAAGGAGTAGGCCGCCATGACCACCATTTGCTTAACTCTGCTTGGTCTGGTACTCACATAGACCCAGGCTGACCTCATGTTTATAGCAGTACTGTCTTAGCCTCCTGACTCCTGGGATCACAAAGGGCTGATTGCACCAAGCTGAGTTCATTTCTGCCCTCGTGGCATGGCCAGCAGCCTCCTTGTCTGGTGGCATCACACCAAGGCTGGCTTAAGGTCTGGGGAAGACAGGATACAGCCCAGGTTTTGTAAACTGAGGCTGGGCAATCATGGGGGTGGGGGTGGGGGTGGGGGGATGCATCAGAGAAACTGAAATCTCAAACAGAGCTTTTTAATTTGCTTTACTGCTTTAATTTTTGAGTCAGGCTCTTACATAACTCAGGCAGGCTTTGAACTCACTATGTGGCAAGGATGAGCTGGTCCTCCTGCCCCTGACTCTGGGATGCTGGGATTACAGGTATGTATCATCACACACAATTCTACGACGCTGAGAGTGCATGTTAGGCAAGCATTCTACCAGCTGAGCTAGGCATCCTGCACCACAGACTGCAGCAGTGTTCTCTGTGGGCATGGCCTTCTCCATCTGTTGAGGCCTCACACTCCACTAAGCGGGAAAAAAAAAAAAATTCACGACTCACTATGAAGGAACACAATCTTCATCTTACAGATAAACTGAGTCTAAGACCTTAAGCCACTTGGTAAAGGCAACACATTTCATTAAGGATAGAACTCCAGATTCAGATTTAGGGGCCCTGAGCTAGCTAGTGAACAGTGCCAACCATTCTTCTAAAGTGTGTGTGTGTGTGTGTGTGTGTGTGTGTGTGTAACTGCCCCCTCACTGTTTGCCCTACTGTCCGTCACACTGTCCCACAAGCTTTGAGGCTTTGTGAGATCACCAGCCCTCCCTCAAGAAACCCTGACTACAACTAGGAATGTAGCTCAGTTGACAAAGTGCTTGCCTGGTTTGCACAAAGCCCCAGATTCCATCCCTGGCTCTCCGTAATTATAGATAGAGTGGTCCATACCTATAATTCCAGCACTCAAGGTGGACAAAGAAGAAGAGGACTGCAAGGTCATCCCTGCCTACATGTCAAGTTCTCCAGCATGAAAAAGGAAAGAAAAAAAGAATTCTTAGCTAACCCCTGCTGTCTTTCAAGACTCTGCTGTGAATGTATATGTTCCCAGAAAACTTAGCTGGTGGGGCCAGCCAAATGCATTAGTAGGCAAAAGTGCTTGCTTCTGAGCCTAGCAACCTGGGTTGCACACACAATGTTTTCTCTCAAATTGTCCTCTGACATGGACACACACTCCACATTAAATAAGTAAATTAATAAATATAATAAAAAGGAAGATTTAGCTGGCATCCCAGACAGATGTCACAGCCCCTCTTTGCTTTCCATAAAAAATTCCTTTCTCCAAACAATAGGAATGATTCTGGAAAGTGTAGTCTTTGGGGACAGAGAGGTAGCTCAGAGGTAAAAAAGCATTTGTTCTTTTAGAGGACGCAAGTTCCATTCCTAGAACCCAAGTGATGGCTCACAATTATCTATCAGTCTAGTTCCAAGGCATCCAATGCCCTCTTCTGAGCTCCAAGGGCACCACACAGGCATATAACACATATATAAGCAATGCCAGCTCACCCTCATACAGAAAATGGGTTTGTTTTTGTTTTGTTTTTGTTTTTGTTTTTTTTTTTGGTTTTTCAAGACAGGGTTTCTCTGTATAGCGTTGGCTGTCCTGGATTCACTTTGTAGACCAGGCTGGCCTAGAACTCACATCGATCCTCCTGCCTCTGCCTTCCAAATGCTGGGATTACAGACAGGCGCCACCATGCCCAGCTTGAATAAATCAATTTTTTTTTTTTTTAACAAAAAGAAAGTATACCCTTTGTATTTTTCCACTTTGGAGACTGACTGAATGGTGGCATTATGTCTTTTCCTGTGCATTCCTGGAGCCTAGTCCTGGAACAGAGCTACCCCCAGTGCGTGTCTGGGTTGAGAATGAACTGATTAATATATAATGAACAAAAAATGAGCTACAAGAAACATCAACCGGCCCAGCTGGCTCCTCCCTCCTGTACCCGCAAACACATTGATGGAACCAGCCAAGCCAAGCAGCATTTATCAACTCAACAAAGAGGTACGGAGCTCTGAGGTAGACCAGAGTGCTGGCCTTCTGCGTGAGAATAATTTAGGGACAAGAGCCTTGAGCAGAGAGGGCTTGCCTCTGAAATAATTATAATAATCGGGATGTTATCATGGGACTTCTCTGGGGGAGTCAAACGGTTAAGGGATATCACAGTCCACAAAAACTGCAAGCAAGCCGGGTGCAGTGGTGCATGCCTATACTCCCAGCACGTGGTAGGCAGAGGCAGGAGAATTGTGAGTTTGAGGGCAGCCTGATTTACAGAGAGAGTCCAGAATAGCCAGGGCTGTTACAGAGAGAAACCCTGCTTTGAAAAACAAACAAACAAACAACAACAAAACAAACAAAAAACAAAGAAAGAAAAAGAAAAGAAACTGAAAACTGATATGCAAATGCCAAAAGATGTTATTATTATTATTATTATTATTATTATTATTATTATTATTATTATTATACAAAAGGCCGCTAAGAAGGATTTAAATACAAATAACCAGTCTACCAACACAAGGCCAGCAGCCGAACGGAATGCTCAGAGGCCCCGAGGTCACAGTACTGGGCATCTAGGAGATGGAGGGAGGAAGATCAGGAGTTCAAGGTCATCCCCAACTTTGCAGGGAGCTGGAGGTCATCATGAGATACATGAGATGAGACGCCATCTGAGAGTAAAACAAGCATCTGTGTCCTCGTATGCTCCCTCTGCATAATGTGGTCCCTCTTGCCTGGGTTGGTCTGTCTCAGAGGGGACACCTGGCATTCCATCTCAAGGAGCATGTGTGCATGAACCCTGGCCTCACCTTGATTTCCCTAGGTAGCCAAGGATGACCTCAAATGCCCTTCATCCTGCCTCCAACTCCCAAGTGCTGGCATTACAGGAGTGTGTCACCACACCCAGGCAGGTGCCGACACCTTTGCCAGTAGATGTCTCTAATGGCCGGGTCACATTTAGCCTCTAGAATAGCTGCATTTTCTGGATGCACCTACTACGAAAGTCTCTGGGGACGGTGACTTACAGCACAGTAATCCTTTCAGTCTGGAGGCCCCAAAATGCACTGGAGCATCTTCCTGCAAACACTGTACTGTTTTCTTTTGGACTGTGCTGTGAGCCAGAACCAGCTCCAAGGAGATGTCTTGAAGGACCAAAATCTATAGAAGAAACTTCACCTTAAATTTCTCTTATAGTTAGTCACCTTCCTCTGTTCCCCTTGCAGGCTCCAGCTGTCTTTCATTCTGTGTAATTAATTTTCTTTCCACGTTTTTTTTAAAGCTCTGACAACAGACTACAGGGAGACTCCCACCCCCACATTTCCTCCCTGCTCTCTCTTTTTCTGTGTTTTGTTTGTTTGGTTGGTTGGTTTGGTTTGGTTTTTTGTTGTTGTTGTTGTTGTTTTCTGAGACAGTTTCTCTGTGTAACTTTGGCTATCCTAGACTCACTTTGTAGACCAGGCTGGCCTTGAACTCACAGTGATCCACCTGCCTCTGCTTCCCAAGTGCTGGGATCAAAGGCGTGCACCACCACGCCCGGCCCTCTTTCTGTTTTTTTGAGACAGGGTTTCTCTGTATATAGTCCCGGCTGTCCAGGAACATGTTCTGTAGACCAGGCTGGCCTCGCTACCTGCCTCTACACCCCACCCCCCACCCCCACAGTGCTAGGATGAAAGGCATGTGCCACCATGCTCAGCTTGATCTCTTATTACTAATTAATTACTCATAACATTGATGTGATTGGCTCACTGTCTTGCAAGACCTTTGACCTCTCCTGCAACAAGCACAACTGTTCAGGTTTGTTACTATTCCTGCTGTTTCCTTTTTAACATATGGACAGGTAGGCAAAGTCTCATCATACAGTCCATGCTTGTCTCAACACGTCTGACTCCCAAGTAGGTCACTGCCTATCTTTACTTTTCAATTACGGTTAAAAGACACCATGATCAAGGCAACTCATAGAAGAACGAGTTTATTTGGGGCCTATCAGTTTCAGAGGGTGAGTCCATGGCCATGATGGTGAAGGGAGAGTATGTGGAGCAAGGCATACGCCAGCAGGCTTGGTGCTGGAGCAGTATCTGAGGACTTACATCTTGAAATGCCATCACGAGGCAGAGAGAAAAGCTGCTAACTACAATTGGCATGGGCTTTTGAAAGCTCAAAGTCTACCCTCAGTGACACACCCTTTTCAACAAGACCTAGTATGTCCCAAAGAGTCCCACAACAGGGCATCAAGCATTCAAACGTAAGAGCCTGTGGGGCTCATTCTCATTCAAACTATCACACTACCTGCAGCTTAATTAATTCATTAATTTTTTTCATGGTAATAGTAAATATATGTTTTACAGGGTCCCTCAGAATAAAAAGAGATTTACCCTGCTTGGGGTGCTGGCCTATAATCCCAAGACTCGGGAAGCTGAGGCCTAAGGCCCAAGGATCAAGATTTCCAGGCCTGACTGGGCTACAAAGCAAGACCTTGTCTCAAAAAGTAAATAAATAGAGGGTGAAGATAAAGCTCAGTTGAGTGCCTTTCCTAAAGCCTTGGATTCAGTTTCCCTCACGCAAGAAACCGGATATGGTGGCACCTGCCTATTATCCCAGCACTATAAAGGTGGAAGGAGGAGTTAAGAGTTCAAGGCCATCCTCAGCCAAGTGTTGAATTTGAGGCCAGCCTGGGCTACATGAGACCCTATCTCAAAGAAAAAGAGGACAAGGAAGAAGAAAATTAAAACAAGCGTGGTAGTACACTTGGATCTCAGCACTCAGGAGGCAGAGGCAGGCGGATCTCTGTGAGTTTCAGGCAGGTGGATCTCTGTGAGTTTCAGGCAGGTGGATTTCTGTTTGAGGCCAGCCTGGTCTGCAATATTGAGTCCTAAGCCAGCTAGGGCTACATAGTGAGACCCAGTCTCTCAAAAATAAATAAGAAAATCCAAATTTTCTGTGCAACCCAGAGGCCTGAAAACTCCCTAGCCTCTCTACATTTGGAGAGTTTTGTCTTTGTTTTAGTTTTTGGGCAGTAGGGAGGAGAAAGGGCTCCACTATGTAGGCCTGGCTGGCCTAGAACTCTCCAGGTAAACCAAACTGCCCTTGAACTCACGGGCAATCTTCCTGCCTCGGCCTCTTGAGTGCTGGGAATTACAGGTGCACCACACCCTGCCCAGCTATAGTTTTTTTTTTTTAAACCAGCAACATTACTATTATATAAACACTAAGGGCAAAAACAACATTTAAAAACCAGCATATGAGCTTTCCAAATTTTTCATTTCCGGGCTTCCTAAAGTGAGATTAGAAGTCGAATTTGAGAAGGAGCTTGCCCTAATCAAAACAGACCAACTGATACAGTGCTACAACACATTTTTTTTGGGGGGGGGATATTTTATTTTTACTTTACTTGGTGTGTGTGTGCAGGTACTTGTGTGTAAGTGTGGCTGTATACAGGGACAACTTGCAGGAATCCATTCACTCCTTGCACCATGTGGGTCTCCCCAGATCCAACTCAGTTTGTCAGGCTTGACAGCACACACCTCTACCCACTGAGCCATCTTGCCAGCACAACACAATATTATTTTCAATTTTTTAATTGGTTTTTTAGGCATTTAAGGATTTTTGGTTTTTCGAGACAGGGTTTCTCTGTGTAGCCTTGGCTGTCCTGGACCCACTTTGTAGACCAGGCTGGCCTCGAACTCACAGCCATCCACCTGCCTCTGCCTCCTGAGTGTTGGCACTTAGTTATTTTTGAGACCAAAATCTCACTATATAGTTCTGATTGGCAGTGAACTCTCCAAGCCGACCAACCTGGCCTCAAGCTTATAGAGAACCTCCTGCTTCTGCTTCCCAGGTGCTGGCATTAATTGTATACACCACATCAAATCTCTATCAAAAAAAAAAAAAAAAAGGCAGATAAAAATATATATCCAGAAACATATAATAAATATATAATTATCTTATTACCTGTCTTTGTCCCTGGTGTAGTGTATGTGTTTTTGTAAGTACCAAGTACCTTAAAATCTGTTCCATTTCCGTGTCAGCAGGAAAGAAAAATCTGCTTAAATCATGACTCCCAGGCGTCTAAAGTCTACTCTTTGTTCCTTGGCTCTTTCTTAGAGCCAATGAAAAGAACACACCCTTTCTGAGGATGAAACCAAGACTATCAGTCTGATGCTTTAATTTCCCACCAAGCCTACCCCTACTAGGAAAACCCTCCATCCGTTAAAATGACCACAAACAGGCTGTCTCAGTGTTCTGGAAAGGCAGCGATAACCAAGGAGCCGCCAGACGGACCCTGGAACCCCCCAGAACCATCAGGCTTATCTGAGAAGGAAAACCCGCCTAGCCACAGATCTCCTTTGGGGTTTACATTTTGCCTTTAAGCACAAAGGGATCAAAATTCTGTGTGCTGTATGCCACAGCATGCTTGGAGAGGCCAGAAGACAGCTTGCAGTAATCAGTTTTCTCTCTGCTTACCATATAGGTCCTGAGGGCAGCAGGCTTGGCAGCAAGCTCCTTTACCTGCTGAACCGTCTCACCAGCCCCAGGATTTATTTTGGCTTGGTTTTT